>NC_092594.1:8305357-8611785 GCF_047663525.1 Anas platyrhynchos | reverse complement strand
ACTGGGAATGGAATTTGACCCTTGATAAATACTGGGATAATGTGAAACTGCAACCCGTGTCCAACATGGACAGCTGAGCACCATCATATTGCAAGACTTCTTAGAAGCAGGGCTGAGAAGCAGGAAAGTTCTGTTCTTTAATGTTCTGCATTAAAAGCCATGAGGGAGCCAAACTTAAAACTGAGTGTAAAACAATAACAGTTTCAAGTGATACACAATTACATTTCAGATAACACGGTAAATTTAGAGACGGTATTCTGAGTTGGCTGATTCCAGTGTAACCCATGTCTACATATCTGAAGCTTATTAATAAGTTTCCAATATTATATCATCAGAACTTTCACCGAACAGGGTTCTCTTTCTAAAATTATAGGGCCTATGTTGTCTGTGTGGCAAACTTGATTGACATAACAAGCTTTCTTCTGTTAGCAATGCTATCATTAGAAGTAACTTAAATGGGAAAACAATACAAGTAAAGAAATAAATTTGAAAGCTCGAGAGATTTCTCCCTTTACTTGATATGTTTTAGGTGGCATATAGCTATTATCAGCCATCTTTTGGAGTATGTGGTTTTTTTTGTTTGTTTGGTTTTTTTGTTTGTTTTGTTTTGTTTTGTTTTGTTTTTTTGGTAAGATTGTTTTTACTTCATTTAAAGCGAGATAATGATCTTTATTTCCCAAATTAATTAATAGTAGCTCTTCAACTAGTACTGATTTTCTAGGAGGAATCAGTGGTTTATAAATTAGTTGAAAGTTTAAATAGGCCATCTAGATACACAGGCATTTTTTATCAAGGATTTTAACATGATCTAGTAGCATATTGCTCATGTGAATATCTATTCAGGATGAGAAATACTTGAACTCACCTTTTTTTTTTTTTTTTCTTTTTCTGTTTTTGTGTCCTTTCTTCCTTCGTCTTGCCCTGTTTTCTTACAGAGATCAGAATGTTCTGGATCCTGCTTTGGAGTATGTTAAGGTAAGGTACCAGTTCTTACCCTTCACATATTTCATTCAGAATATAACTAGCACTGCCAGAGTCTTTCCAGTTCTTTGTAGATAAATAGTGCTTCTGTATATCTTTTGTTACAGATAAACTAATTATAAATGTCAGACTGTTTTCTGTGTGCTTCAGTGGACATCATGTTTCAGGGGTAGACTGCATTTTGATACTGGGGCCTCTTTTCTGTTACATGGTGACATTGATCTTTGTTAACAATTTAAAAGAGTTCATATTCTTGTTTATGCATTTCTTGGGGAGGAACATATCTGCAAAAAATATAAAAATGTCAGGTTTATGGTTTTAGCAATACATTTGCTAACACTATAGTTAAATTTTTTCCTTCTGATCCAAAAAGTAAGTGGAAGCCTGCCAAAACTGTATATTCTGTTTTCCTTTTATACAAGGTGAGACTACTTAAAATATATAGATACCTATTTTATTAGTGTAAATCATAAACACTCTGGAGCATTCATAAATTTTATTCAAAAGTCAGTCCTGGTTTGGCAATATAGAAACTTTGGAAGAAACCTGAGGGATGTGATTCCGTACTGAGAGCCTCTTGTAGTGCTACATGTCTGTAATTTGCATTGAATTAGCACCTTTTACCATGGTTAATTTAAGTGAATAGTATGTCTTAGAGAACGAAAATCTGGTTTACAAATCATGTCTCTCAAATATGGGATTATTTAATTTCTGGCCTTTTTTCTCTGTGTTTTAAAAGATTCTAATTTTCTATAAAGGATCTGAGAAGTACAGATTATCCTTGACTATAGGGTATTTCTGTAACTATTCCATGTGGACATGTGAATTTCTCAGATGTGTATATTACTGCTTCAGGTTAGAGTTGAGGTGACAAAGAGACTAGAGAGCCAATAGCAACAAATTGAATAGGATATTCCAAAGTCAGCTGGGTTCTGCTACTAGAATTCCTTTTGTGGGTGTTCATAGTTGAGGAAAATGGGGGGGTGCCCAGGTTAGGGTTGAGGCTGATAGAACAAGTAAACTAGGAGAAACAATAAGGCAGTGTTGGGAAGGGACTGCCAAAGGAAAGTGCCAAGAATTAATTTGCCTGTGGGAGGGCTTGTCTGCCAGACCTTCAGCCTAGGGTTGGGGCAAGGGAAGGAGTTTAAGTTTGGAGGAAGAGAAGAGGAAGGCCAGAACTGGAAGGCCCATGGAAAAGGGGCTGCCAAAGGACTCAGGGGACTGCTGGTGAAATTCTGCTTTAAACATTGGTTAGTTCAGTGTTGCAAAGTCCCCTGGAAGTCCTGGTTGGACCTTGGACCTGGCCTGTTAACCTGTCTTGCCTGAGGCTCACTGGACTGTCACAGGACTTGTCAGTGTCATCACCCTCATCAGCGTGCTTCTGCCTTGGTACTCTGGGACTGGACCTTATTGGGGAGCTTGCCAAGGCATACCTAGTCCCCTTCAACTGCAAGACAGCTAGTTTTAAACTTTAAAATAATTTAAAAGAGGTAAGCAGAGCAACTTCAGATGCAAATCCTCATTGTTTCTGTAGTGATGCAAACATGCTACGTGACGTTGTGGGTCCCGTAAGAAAGGCAATACTTGTTCAGAACATGCTCCTGCTGGGAGGTGTTCAACATCTCTTCAGAATTGGATTCTGCTGTAAATAGAATGGGCAGAATTAATTCAGCTACAAGAAATAACACGGTTATCTTCTGATTCAACATGCTCTGCTTCACAATGGAAAGAATATCATAGTGCTTATCACGGCAGTAGTGACTACATGCAGACACTGCTACAAAGGGCAAAGAGACTGATGGTAAACTCAGAAGCCAGTTGTATCAATTTTCTCTTTATGCAAACCTTTACCCTGCTCGAATCTGGTGACAAGAAGTAATAGGAATAGTTCCTTGCATTTAGATACGCTCTGGCTGGAGGAAAGGCAAAATAAATTATTTTTCCTTCTCTATTTTGTTCAAGATACAAGATAGAAAAGGCACGATTATAAAATTAATCCTCTGAAGATGTTCTTTTATAGGCTGCTCTCTATAGATGTGCTGTGGTTTCAAATACTTGAATCTAGAGTACAGCTCACAAATGGCAGTTTTCTGCATCTTGAATGTTGATGTATAAGTTCATTCAGTATACAAAGAGACCTAATTATGCAAAACCGAGTTCTAAGGAAAAAAATGTACTGATTTGCTGGAGTCTGAGTACTGAAGTGTCTGTATGACTTCAACCATTCCTTTGTCTTCACAGTGTTGCTGAAACCATGGTCACAGTTAAATGGCTCTTTCAAAACCCCTTTTATGGTAGAAGCAAAAACAGGCCAGACTGCTTTGAGTCAGGCTGCTAAGTCATGAAAGAGATTTACGGACACAAAGGCACGTTGTACATTCCGTGAGATTTTTACAAGTTTTATGAGCCAAATAATAGATCCATTGGTAGTCTCAGCAGGTTCTTCCCACACCGTGAGTCTACGCATCCACAGAACAGTCTCCTGCAAGGGAGAAAAGATCAAGTGCTGGCAGCTTTGAGTGTGTTGGAGAACTTCTTGAGAGTTGTTTTGATCAAATTCGTGTGAACTGAAGATAGCTTTCTGTCCCATTCCTATGCGCTGTAAATACTTTAGGATCTTCTAGACAGAAGCCTGCACTATAGTCATTAAAACTGTATCACAGCAGAAAGAAAGAAACAGATTTCTCTCTTCATTTTATGTAAGTCTTTTTAGTATTTTCCATGGAAAAGTGCTAATAAGTACAGAAGTACTCATCAGAATATTACTAAGGCCTGAGATTTTGGAAATGTATTTTAATCCATTAGAAGAAGAATTACAGAATTTATGACTGATTGTCTGCTGAGCATGGTCATGAGGCAAGTTTATATTTAGATTCATATTTGAAAATCAACTGTCAGTGGTTTAAGGAAGTTACAGCTGCAGAAAAATGCCATTCCCTTGTGATGTTCTACTGAATGATACATGTTTCTCAGCACTATAGTGTTCATTTTTCCCTCATTTTACTCCTTGATTTTTTTATAAAGCAAGCTGTCATAGGTCATATTGCCATTTGTGACAGCTTTAGTGAACACAACTAAAAATAAAATGCTGGTGACATTCCAACGTGTTGGTTATATCTAGTTTTGCAAGATAGGACAGTACTTTGTGGGTTTAATTCAACTGCAGGGAACTTGGATCCCATGATGAGGTTTATTGATGCACAGTTTGTATTGCACAAATTCGTCGTATTGTTGATGTCAATCACACGTGGGGGCATTTGACCCTCATCATTCTAATGGCTGTTCCAAGAAGATAACTTGGGAGGAGCACTGTCAAAAGGGAAGTTTGTGTATTCATACATTTGGGAAGGTTTAGAAAAAAATCCTTGTCAGCATAACATGTATTTGCAGTTTGTGAAAGAGTTCTTCCTGATCACATTTGAGATTGCATTGCAAGAAGCCTTTTTTAGACATGGAAATATATTAAAGAAATCCCCACACTGGAAAACTTGCCAAGTACAGTGTATACCTGTTTATGAGCCGCTGTGTATCACTCTCCTGTAGAGACTTGTCTGTTGAGATGCGAGTTGTGACTTGTGAATGGAAAGTTTGTTGGGTTTCTGTGTTGTCTGACTGTTAGACATTAAGTATCTGAGCTTGGAGGATTGACTCACACTAAGGCACCAAATGTTCTTTTTGACCCTGTAAGTCTTTTTTTTTTTTTTTTTTCCCTTTTGCAACTGCAGTAGTGGCAACAGCATCACAGAAGGTAAAAGTATCAGGTGAGTATTTCAGCAAGGAGAAACGGAGTATGCCCATACAGTTAAGTTTGACTTTAGATGTTGCTTTGTCACTACGGGATTGGTATCCAATTTGAAGATCGTTGGCTTGACATCATTGGTCTCAATGATGTTTTACTAAGACATTTACATTTTTTCATGTTTCTCTACTTTGTAGGAGCTTATCCTTCACAAATATCACTCCACAGCAGTTACCTCTTGTACATAAATTGTGTAATTCAGAAAGTTAAGATACTGTTAGATCTAATCTAATGTTAAATACATAAATTTATCTAACTCACAGTGGAAAAAATCCTTAATTTTTGAGGCTTGCTGGCTTAACTGATAGTTATACGCTGCCCTCTGCTGGAAAAATACACTGCACCTGTATTTTACTCGACATGGATACTAAAAATCAAAATTTTCATAATTTATTATAACTTTCATAGTAATAAAAACTCATTATTTTTTTCTGCAGAGGCAAAGAATGAGGAAGAAAGATTTCCACCATCTATGCTTCCTCTTAAATCATAAAAGTTTTTGAGAAATTCTTTATGAGGGTGTCACTGACATTGTTATAACAGATGTTCTAATCTGTTCAGCAGCCCAGAAAATTTTCAAAAAAGACTTAAGGATTTGTATATGTAATTGAAATTCAGCATCTCTTAAGTAGTTAATTGCCCTAAAATCATTATGAGAATCTTGCTCCCATTTATTTGAAGTTAATGCAAACTTGTTTCATTTGATAGAGCAGTTATCCATAATTACACCCAAGCTTCAATACTTTCCAATGTTGAGATTTGTTTGACCCAACAGGCTACTGTCTGAAAAGATGGCCGAGTCAGCAAGTCTTTTGGGTACAAAGTGATGAATAAAATTTAAGATCGTGTTTCCAGTAAATATGCAGGAACAGTGATTCTACAGCTGTGCAAGACAATGCTCTTCTCAGTCTGCTGTCCTAGTTCATGTTTCCCTAGTAGGGTGATTCCCGAGTTAGCCTGTTAATGTCTGGGGCTTTTTGTTCTTTCCCAACCCCCAATTCTTGAATGACCTGATTAGCTCTTAAGATCTGGGTTTTGTTGTGGTGGTGGTGTTTTTGTTTGTTTTAGTATAATGAGAGCTGAGATTTTATTTTATTTTTCCTTATGAATTTAGTCAAGTGGATAGTAACTTTCTAATTATTCTGGCCTTTATTTTGAAGTCTTTTAGCAGTGGTTCTTACATTCTCTTTCCCTGATGCTGAAAGAGTTTAGGGTATTTTGCATGTGCAACAGCTTTTGTAGTGCCTAGTGTGCTTTGGTAAATCTGAAATATGTCTCCTTGCAGCATGCATTCTCTCTAATTGCATGCTAAAGATTAACCTTACATTTAGCCTCTCATTATAAATTTGACCCTGTTGATGTCTGTATTCTGGTACTTGAAAGTTATCACTCATTAACTCTTAAATTATATCTGTTCTGGAGTCATCACAAGCTACTGAATGCACAGATATCACAATAAGCTTTGAGTAGAAAACTGTCTATAAAATTACACTACACTATTTTGTCTGGTGCCAATAGACACTTAGTTGATCTTTTCAGTATCTTTGTTAGATCAATGACTATTATCGAGCCATGTTCACAGATGAGAAATGTCAACTGGAAAAACCTGAATCTGACGGGTTGGCCAGAAATTTTGAGGTGCAGAGAAAAGCCTAGCTTTCATATTATAAAAAAAAATTACTTTGTCTCTAGAGATCTTGTGAAACTTGGATTTATTTTTCTCCAAAATATTAATGCCTGTGGCCTTCAAATGCTGACAGTTACAGATTGCTATTTATGTTATCCCCAAGTCAAAATGATAGTGTCAGTGAAAAGAAATAGTAGTAGGTGATGAAGATTATTTACATTTCAAAGAAAGGGGTAAAAATAAGTGTTTTTTTTGTTTGTTTGTTTGTTTTTTTACTTTTAAGACATTGTCTAGTTCTTCTTGATTTGTGATTCATTTTCATTGCAAAAGGAGTTATCTGTCAGATATCGTGGTTGTTGAAGGGATGGATCATTTCTGGAAAAAACAGTGCT
Organism: Anas platyrhynchos; assembly: GCF_047663525.1. Lineage (NCBI taxonomy): Eukaryota > Metazoa > Chordata > Aves > Anseriformes > Anatidae > Anas > Anas platyrhynchos. The sequence continues at coordinate 8,604,986 of NC_092594.1, read as the reverse complement.
TTCCTGTGTAATCCCGTACCCAGTCCTTTACACTGCAGTAGGCAATGTATTCCCTTATTTGCTAAAAAAAGAGTGTACCATTTCCCACAAAGTGCTTCCTGTGGGGGGGGGAAAGAAAGGTGCTGAATCATACCTTCACTGTGCCTAATTTCTCCCACTTCAACTGCAGTGTACATCTTAAGTATTCTTGGTAAGAGCAACCCTGTGCATGATAAAAAGTGTTTGAAGATTTGAGAGGAGAACACATTGAAGTAAATCTAGTTGTAAAGTGGATTTAGTTTTCTTTCCATTTTCAATTTCTGTACAAACGCTTGTGTCTATTGACACAAGAAGAAAAAGGTGTCTTGCTGTGTGTTGGCATCAGCTGGAATTCTTATAGCTGACACTAGTCTTTTATATATCTATGTTAATAGGTGTGTACATATATAAAAGGTATGAGTGCAGGTAAAATTTAATCCTTTCCATGTGAGATATTTGAACTCTGCAGAACAGAAGAGAAACCTGACTGCAGTCTACCATCTTTAGTGTTGATCTGTTCTTAACTGTTACTGAGCTGTGTCCTTTGTGCAGAATACTTTTCATTTTGGGTTTTCAGTATTGTTCCACAGGAACTGTGCTTTGAGGATGATAGTTATTGATATGATTGGGTCCTTTTCATTGTCTTGTGGGTGGACTATATATATATATATATATATATATATATATATATATAAAATATACATTATATTTATTTATATTTAAATAAATATAATAATCTTTATTATATTTATTATATTTAAATATAATATAAATTATATTTATATTATATGTATGTTTATGTATATATTTATTACATATAAATATATATATTTCTTTTTTTTTGAGTTACAGTTGAAATTGGAGTAAATCTCAGATAAACACTTTATTTTGATAGGATTGGGGAGATTTTCAGAAGAAGAAATCTGCAGCTAGCGATTGCATTAAATGGGTCCTTTTTATATGCAAGAGAACTGTACTGTGTCAAGTAATGCTGAAGTTAGATTAGTGACAGCTATGTTGGCTAAAAAGAGAAGACAATATGAGCCAGAAGTTTGGAACTAATTCTAAAAAAAAAAAAGTAAATTTACGCCTTTTCAAATTTATTTATTTTTATTCCAATACAAATAAATAAATTGAAAAAAATAACAGGTGAGGCATTACAAAATAGCTTCATGTTTGTACGCAAGTTGGCAGACAGTAGATGGAGCTCAAGCATATATAGACTAGTTTTTGATAAGATGCATAAAACTGGCTGGTGGCCTCTTAATAGATGGCTGTAAGACAAACAATGCTTATTGTCAGATATCTAAAAAGTTTACATGTTATTAATAAAAGATCAGTTTTTTCAAAGGTATTTGGATATCTTAAAGTGCACCTTAGGACCCTGTAGGAAGCTCTTCAGGAGGTTGGGCGCCTATTTCTTGCAGATTCCAATCTGTATTTTTAGATAAGTTGTATTACCAAAGAGTTTTATTCATTCAACACTGAATACTAAATAGATGCAAACTCCATGTTCTTACTCTTCCTGTACAACAGCTACAGGCCTTACAGAACTGCCATAGAAGGAGGGAGTTTTGCTGACCTCTCCTATACCACACCCTTGCAATGCAAACAAATGTAATTACAACTACAGTGCTATCTATTGCTTTATTATCAGGAGCTGCACCAACAGCCTGCAGGAGGTTAGAAGGACATGAAAGACTCAGTTCCAGTAAGAAATATCACAGGAATGGTACAACCTGAGCTGGGTGGTGGGACATTACGGTGCCTGTAGACAGTTGAGTACAGGACAAATAAAAGTAAGCAGTGTTTTAGAACTGTGTTGCCATCCTTTTTCTCCCACATATTCTACAATTTAAAAAGTGTTCAGCTGTAAGCAGTTGGGCACTACCTGTATTTGGAGGCATCCCCCACAGAAGTTTGGTTAGGGATGCTAGGCCATGTCCTAATGACTAAGTACTAAGACTAAATGGTAGTGGGCATCATGAAGATGCTGTTTTGTGTGGACAACTTGTTTGTCAGTTGTATCCTCTGTTTCCTTACTTTTTCGTACATCAAAAGAAGAAATAATTAGTTATATAGAGAAGTAATACATACTAAAGGAAGAATGTTCCAATCTTAGGATCTCCATGCTTTGATTTGTTTTTTCTCTTTAAAATTGTATTCATGTTATGTCTTATTACAACCTTCTGGATGCATTGTATAGCAATGGGTGCTTACAACCCTTGTTAGATTGTGTGTGCGCACTGTGCAGTCAGGAGGTGCCTGCCATATGTCGTCACAAGTCCCACGCACTGTGCAAGCAGGAGGTGCTGTATGCCGTATGGTGACATGAGTCCAGCGCCAGTGACTGGCGTGCTCTGGATTGGCTGCCTGCTGTGTCACATCCAATTTATGCTGTTGACCCTTGTACTGTACACCATGTCTACTCTCGTTTATAGTTGGCTTTCTGGGTGGATTGTTTACTTTTTACTTAGTGAAAAGAAATCTAATGTAGCATTGCATGTATTCCACTGGATATAGTTGGGCTGATTTAAATGCTTAGGTAATTTGTCAATGGAGCACCATCTAACAGTGGCAAGTCACCAATTCCATTCTGTAGTTTAGTCTAAAATTATTTCTCTGTAATATGAAATCACGAATCATATCTCTCTGTATGAATTATAAGTACACCCGTGAACATGAGTGCTGTTTGGACCAGATGATCTCGATGGTATTTTCCAACCTTTATAATTCTATGGAAATAACTTTTTTTTTTTTTTTTATCTCTGCAGACTGTTCTGATAATTTCAGACTGCTTGTGAGATTTCAAGTATTTGTATTTTTACAGAGTTTGGTTGCATTACTTGAGGCACTTGCAACTTTGAAGCCAAATAGATCTTTGGTTGGTTTTGTGATGAGAGAAAAAGAAGCCCAGAACCTCAAGAGAAATGATTCCTACATTCTGTCTCATTTAATGTATAAGATTAAAGCAGCCTAAAAGGATTTCCCCAGAACAGGTTTGCACTATCCAATGTGAATACTTCAAGCTCTTGCATATGCAATGTGCTGTGGATGGGGTTGGAGACAGTTTAGGTGTGTCAGGAGAACAGTCCCAATCTGCAGTGCTGAATAAGTGTAATTTAAACCAGATCATGAAACTCCCTAAATAACTCTACAGGGTTTATAATAATACAGATGGGATCAGGAAAGACACCTGAATTTCTCTTCCTGTTGGACTATTAGGAACCTGATACCAAATGTGATCAAGTGTCCTTCAATTTGTGTCCTTAAATTTGTGTCCTTAAGTTCTGTGAGTTCAGAAAGTCTTTCTTAATAAACTTACCTATCAAAAGCACTCTAGCCAGACATCCTTAGAAACAAATGAAGGCATTATCAGATATTTTAAGATTCTTGGCAAGAATCTTTGAAAACTAAGAAAGGAATCTGATATGATAGTTGATCTCCTGATGTTGGAAAGTATTAGAAATAAATGAATAGATTGACTTAGCAGAAACATCACGTTTGATGTTTCTTAGGTTCATGAAACAATTTATTTCTCATGCAATCAACCCAAAGTACCAGGAAAAGGTTGCAGAACAGGAGAGTGGAAATGGCTGAACCATCCTTAGCTCCTCCGAGTCAATATTTACTGGATATAAATTAAGTGTAATTTGGAGCAGCCTGAAGGCTGTTCATAATCATGCTGGCTGAAAGAGCTCTGTGATAGCCAACAGTGCAAGAATTATTGTACCATTACCCAGAGGTTTCTTGCATACTACTTTCTTCCAGTAGTCTTAATTTTCATAGTGATATATCACAGCGTCATATCAAGGTTCCAGTTCTGACTCTGGTTCTTAAGAATGCATCGTCTATTCATTGAACCATATGTGCAGACCTTGTGTAACCTTTATTAAAAAAAAAAAATCCTATTAGTTTTGCTTAAAAAAAATAGATTTGCTATCTGAATAAAGCAGTCTTTCCTGCTGGTTATACATATTTAAAAATAAACAAACAAAAAACAGCTGCTGTATAAAATTGTACAGTATTATTTTTAAGGGTTAGTTTCATTGTTTCTGGCATTCCCACACCATATGTAGTTTTTGATTCTTTAATTCGTAATTTATGCAGTACAGTTTGGGTTGAGCAGTGGATGTAAAACTTCTTAGTACTGCTTGGTAACAAGCCTTTCAAATGAAAAATAGGTATGCTCACATTGAGCACACATTAGGCCAAATTTACTTTCCAGATTGAGCTGTGCTAGTCTCATTGAAGCAAAGACATTGTGCCTACAGTCAAGGTAGTCAGTTGAAGGTGCTCATTCAGTCCCAATGCTTTCAGTACGGAAAATACTAGAGGGGGAATCCAGATCCTGTTGAAAAGGTTTTGGAAGATTCATATGTAAAAAAATATAATAATCTTTGCCTTGGCCTTGCTTGTTGTTTGTTATGTGCTGTTTCAGGTGAAAGAACTATGTCAGGAATTGTATCATTTGAGCTAGACCATTGAAAATATACCAGTGAGTTTCCCTAGGTAAATGAGTCACACAAGAAGTTGCAAAACTAGTAGGTCTTTCTGAAAGACATGAATGTACATGTAAAGTCATCAAGGCCTGGGGAAATGTGTGCATTAACTAATGAACCACAACAGTGGTTGGATTTGCAGTCTAGGGCTTGATAAAGTAAGAAAGCACAAGTATGTAAAGGATATTGCATCCTCTCTGTTGTCATAAGTACCGAATCATGCTGTTGTGGGGATTTGGGGTTGTTTCTTTTTTTTTTTTTTCCTTTCAGTAGATCACTTCATGATGAACTGTATTAAAACTGTTGCTTCAGTCTTCAACTCTTTGGAAATCTATTTTTTTAATTCTTACGATGACTGAGAACTTTAGTCTGAATTCCAGTGTAGGTTTCTTCATTGCTAAGTCATAATAAGCACCCCTGCAAGCACCTCTCTTTTTCAAACTTATTTCTGATTCTTTTTGGAGCAAAGGTAACCCACCTCATTTTTCATTGCTAAACCATTTAGCTTCTGTTGCCAAAATAACTTACTCATCCTAATAGCTCTTTTCATCACCTGGTATGGTTTTGAGTTACTTGTATTGCACACTGATTCCTAATACTTTCTTGTAATCATTACATAGCAGAAATGCTATATTATAATAATTCAAGGATGCATCCTTGAATTTCATTTCCCTTTGTGTGTGTGTGTTTTATTTATTTATTTATTTTTTCCTCCTCTATAAACTGGATTAGGATGTTACTATAAGAACTTGTGAAGCTTCTTCAGAAAAACCATCTTTGATATGTCCTCCCGTAGTACCAAAAATGTCCAGACACAGTCACAGTCAAGGCTTTTGTCTTTGGAATTCTGCAGGGTATCTTTCGATCTTCTCAGACTACTTCTCTGTCAGACTACTTTGAGGTGTTTCTACTCCCCAGCAATAAGTAGGACTCCGTATTCTGAGCTGATCTTTTATCCTTTTTCATGTCAAGGTAATAATTTTTGAGTCCATTTTCTTCTCTTCTAGAGAGTTTTCCTTTCCTCAGAAGAGTCACAGGCATAACATCTCCTGCACTGAGCCATGTAGTGTGACTAATTTTATGAACACTCTTGTTTTATTGCTTAATTTGGTGCTAGTTATCTGCAAACATTTGGTGGCCAAACAGGGTAAGAGAACTTTACGCATCATGCTACCTTTTTCTTGGTTTCAAGACTGGGGTTACATTTTCTATTTGAATGGGCTCTCCATTCCCCTTGCTTTGAAAGGCAGTGCACATTTTAAGTCTTTGCTCAGTGCTGCTGCTTGGTTTATGTGACAAGTCCCATTGCTTGATGTGGGCACTGAGGACGTTTCACATTGTTCAATCAATGTGGGAAGGAGGTACTCTATTATTAGGTGGGAAGTATTGCTTTGTGAGGCAGTATCTGAGGACATCCATAAACATTTAATATATATGCCCTCCTAATTATGGGTTATATTTGTTGCTGATGAAAAAGACAAGTAGCTGTTCCTTTTAACCACTTCTCATGGTTCCACTCAAGTGGGCAGCCGAGCTCCACCACAGCTGCTCTCTCACTCTCCCAGCTCAAAGAGGAATGGGGAGAAAATATGATAAAAAGGGCTCAAAGGTTGAGATAAGGACAAGAAGATTGTGCAGTAATTATTGTAACGGGCAAAACAGACTCTGCATAGGGAGATAGTAAGATTTATTGCTTATTACTAACAAGCTAGAGAAGTGAGAAACAAAGGAAAGAAACCAAAAGCACCTTCCCCCCCCCATCCACCCTCTTCCACCTCCCCCCGAGCGGCGCAGGGGAACGGGGGAATGGGGGTTATGGTCAGTCTACAGCACTTCTTCTCTGCTGCTCCTTCTCGGTCACTCTCATCCCCTGTGCTGTGGGGTCCCACCCACGGGATGCAGTCCTTGATGAACTGATCCAGCGTGGGCTTCCCACAGGCAGCAGCTCTTCCAGAACTGCTCCAGATATGGGTCCGTACCACGGGGTCCATCCCCCAGGAGCAAACTGCTCCAACCTGGCTCCCCCACGGGCAGCAGCTCCTGCCAGGTCACCTGCTCCTGTGCGGGCTCCTCTCCACGGGCTACAGGTCCGGCCCGGAATCTGCTCCAGCAGCGGTCTTCCACAGGCGGCAGCCTCCGTCAATGCAGGGCCACCTGCTCCACCGTGGTCTCCTCCACGGGCTGCAGCGTGGGACCCTGCTCCACCGTGGTACTCCATGGGCTGCAGGGGGACATCCTGCTTCACCATGGGTCTCGCCACAGGCCGCAGGGGACTTCTGCTCTGGTGCCTGGAGCACCTCTCCCCCTCCTTCTGCACTGACCTTGATGCCTACAAGGCTGTTCCTCACTCCTCTCACTCTCCCAGCTGTTGTGTGGCGCAGCGTTTTTTTCCCTGTCTTAAATATGCTCTCACAGAGGCGCAAAACAACATCGCTTATTGGCTCAGCTCTGGAAAACAATGGGGCCCTTAGCAAACATGGGGCAGCTTCTAGATCCTTCTCACAGAAACCACTGCTATGGCCCCCTGCTACCAAAGCCTTGCCACGTAAACCCGCTACACCACTCCTTGGCATTTACTCTTTCCTAAACTGAGGTCTGAAACATCTGTGACTTCTGGATTTTTTCCTATCATCCAGTTTATAAATGACTGATACTTTCAAAGTTTCTCTTTAAGTGTTACAGGCCTTCTTGCAGCCCTTAATCCAGTGCATTTTGTTTCCTTCACATCTCCTAATCAGGCTGCTTTGGAGGAGAGGTGTTGGCTCTAAGTGCTATTATAACTAGGCAAGTTATTTCCTTTTTTTGCCTTAGTTCTTGAGAGGTCATTGAGGTGTGGAGGACACATACTTTGCTGATCAGTGGTTTACTAGTCAGTAAGCTGTCCACTGACAACCTGGGAATTCATTAACTCTCTTCTTGTTGTGGGGAGTTCTTGTTCTCAGAGCTTTTCATACCTTCTCGTCCTGTTTTCTGTTGGTAGAAACTACCTCCAAACCAAGAAAACTCGCTTTTGATTGCACACTTCATGGCAAAAGTGAAATTTTGAAATTAAAATACAAGCTGCTTGGACTGCAGAAAGTAGATAGCCTCATCTATTTCCTAAATGAAGCACGTCAGAGTAGGTGTGCTTAATACCACTGTTAAAGCAGAAGAGGTAGAATGAGTGCAGAGTTGTGAGAACCAATACTGCATTGATTTAACTTAATTTCTTGGCACCTGCACATTGCAGTTCGAAGACAAATTTTAATGAATCGCTAGTTAATCTTGAATGAAATAAAACTTCCTAAAATTACTGAAATTTAAAAATGCAGTGTGTTATCATTTGAACAGTTATTTTTGGTTTGCTGGTCCCTTTTTTCTAGTGGTATCTTCTGTCAATGAATTCCACAAGCTTTTCATACTTTCGGGTGAAATTCGCTTCTACTAGAATCTACAAAACAGAGTCAACATCTTTTTTTGAGGGTGTGTGTGATAAATGCAGTTTTTATTCTTGTTCTCTTCTAGTGGCAATGGAAAAAAACAGAATATGATATTTTATTAACCACGTAAAATATTCTGAACAAGTTGCCTTTGGTCAACAGGCGATACGTTAAATGGAGAAATGGATTAAAAAACATTTTGCAGCTATAGAAGAACTACACAAATTGTGCTTGAACTAAACTATGTAGTCTCTGCAACTTGGTAGGAGTAAGAAAACTGAGACACAGCTGAACAGTTGAGGTTTCACCTGGATGAAAAGAATGCTGCTTAAGTAGGCAGTGCAGAAGAAATGTGCCCATCCCATTTCATAGACAATCTGTGATCAAGTTGTATCCTTGGAGAAGGATACTGTGATGCATAAATTCTGGAATGTCACTGGAATGCAGCATGTAAGAGAGGAAGATTAGAAGCGTGGAACAGAAGAAACTGTTATGCGGTTTTTAGTTTTCTTCCACAGCACAAAGAGATTGAAAATTACAGATGAAATATATGAATAGTATCAATCTTGCAGGTGATCTCCATGTGTGAGCATGGTATCCAAGAGAATAAAATCACAGGTGTAAATATAACTTGTTTTTATTTTGTTTTGGTGTTCTTTTTTCTTTGTGAAAGCAGATTGTCTTTAATCTTTTCTTTCTCTAGCAAATTGCACAATCCCATGGAACTGTCATCAAGCTAAAGCTGTCAGGTGTTAGCTGTAACTACTAATGGTACCTTGGTTACTCCACTAATACTGACCATGTTGGCAGTCTTGGTTTCTTGCTATTTTTTTATTCTTTTTTTTTTTTTTTTTTTTACAAGGACTGGTTGCCAGAAACTGCCTAATTAAAAATAAACAGATTTATCATTTTCCTTGATTACTGAAACTCTAAGGATGTAAATCTTATTTGAGTACGATGAACAACAGTTGTCAAACACTAATCAACTGCTTTTCCTCTTCAGTTATCTCTTATGTGTTTGGAGGTGTTATTGATGATGCAGATAAAAATATTGCATGACTGGGCTGGAGCAACTGATTAAGCTATTACCAGCACAGGGAGACAATCAGGTTCTGTATCTCATCGAGAAGTTTGCCTTGAGCTGGTGTCTTAAATGCAGCTCTGAGCCAGGGGATACCAAGATAGAGGAGCTAGGATTTCACTGGGTGAGTGGAACAGATCACATGAGGATTCTGGCACACTCTGTATGGCATGCTGAAAGCAAGAATGACAGTGGTGACTGAATTGATAGTATCAACTTCAGCTGTGGAAAGCGTCCCAGACTGATATGTGAGCAGGGGGTGTAGCAGCACTGGCAGGCAGCAGTCATACTAAAGAGCTTGCTAAACCTCTGGAAACTACTCGGAGTGACCATTCATCTTCATTCAGTCTTGAGGACACACGAGCAGAAGAACTGAAAATGCCAAAGGATTATAATGTTTTTCAAATGCTGATTGCAGCACTTTGCTGCTTTTATCATCGTAAATCTATTATCAGAGTCAAGGTAGGTGCCCTGTTTCAATAACAGTAAATAAACAGTACACTAGTCTGTAATGCTCTTAGTTTCTGTTCAGAAGTGTTTATATGATGGATGGATGCAGTGCATTTCTGTTCTAAAGAACACAATGCACCATTATCTCAGAGAGAAGCTTAAACAGCTTTCAGTTTTATGAGCCTGAATCCGACTATTTTCATGTTGAAACTGCAAGTTTAAAAATGCCCTGGCTTTGGACTTGTTGAAAATAATTTTAGCAAAGTTTCAAGCTTTCAGAATGTGAATCAGATCACTTGGTTCCCTGTCTTTTTTTACCTGCTTATTGAAAACATAGGCAACTTTGCTCAGAAGCTCATTTATAAAAACCCTTCAAACAATTTCGGACTTGACCTTGTATTTCAGAACTTCTAAAATTAAAGTGAACAAAATGCACACTATATGCGAGGAACAAGTCTTTTTAAACATTTAGAGCTATGTTTTCAGAAGGGGATAATTTTACTGTAATCAGGTAGATTTACTTTTAGGTGACTTAGTTTTTGGGTTTTGTTTTTTTGGGTTTTTTTTTAGGCGATATCTTTTGAGGATCTGTAAGCTACACCTAAACTTCTAAATCTTTTTATTTAAGGTTTATGCTTGAATGGTTCTTAGAATTATGGTCAGCTCTTTAAGTTACTGTCTAATATGTATGTTTTTTTCTGGCACGCCTACAATGAGGAAGGATGTTAAGGTTGCTGTCTTGTAGCCTATAGTCTTTCAACTTTTGATGGAGGCATTTACAGATTGGGAACAACCATTTCTTACCTCTCTGATGCCCAGCGATTCAGCCTTCTAACTGTCCCTTTCTGAAAGTGGGAAGTGGGGATCAGTCTTCTGGGCATACTGAAAAAGTGACTTTGATCAGACTGTCTTCTCTTTGACTGTGACAAATACCAGAAGTTTCCATGAGAATGGAGAGCTGAAGATGCTGTCCTGTTATTGTAATTTTCATTTTCTTTAGAATTTCAAACACAAGGCTTAAAATTGTATTGTTCTAAAACTTCAAAAATGAGATTGGGTTTTATTGTTGGCTGTCAGAACAGTTATAAAACTGTTGTTCTTGACCATGCATGCCCTTTGTTTAACTTGGCATGAATTCCTAATACCTAAAATAACGGTGGTGTTGTCATAGCAACTTTCCATTTGGTCCAATATATCTGGTCTCTAAAGAAACTGAAACATTAATAGTGTTTGCAATATGGATGGTAAAAAATAAAACCTTTTATGCAGAGAAAAAATACAGCTGGACTCTTTCAAAAATAAGGTTCTATTTAAAGAGATTTGCAGCATTTAAAATAGATTTGAATGCATGTGTTCCAGAATGCAGATTTAGCATTAGATGAATCCGATGAACTGCTATTTTAAGAAGTCCTTTGGTAGGAAACTGGGGTGCATTTGTTTAAGAGAAAATGGTTGTAGGTATAGAAACAGCTGGTGGTAAAGTCAAGTAAGGCTCTCACCTTGAGGCCAAATGATGTATATTCCATTAAGTGCCAAAGTGCCTTGGACTGTATGAACAACTTGGCGTAAGTTGTCTTAATTTGTGTAAACCTACCACTTCAAGCAAAATCAGTTTGTGTAATTAGGTGAGATTCATTCTTTGTTTTAATAGGGAGTATTAATGTAATTAAATGTCAAATTGATCCATAAATAAGTATGTTAAAGTCAGCAGCTATATCTGAGAGATTTTTTTTTTTTTATGGCATCAAGATAAATTCATTATAACTACATTAGCTGATTTAATTAAAAGTGATATGTGGCCATGCTCAAGGGTTCTTTGTGCTCCTTCACAGCATAGGAAAAAGTTCAGCACTTCAGGACTTGCATTTCTCTGTACTTCTAGCATGTGAAATTAGGATCTCAAGAAGTTTGGTTTAGTTCCCCGTACATTAATAGGAAATACAATAATCAGTGCAGAAGATCTCAGCTTGGATCAACATTCTTCACTCATGACATGTCGGTACCTTTTACAATCCCATTTGTTTGTAATAGCTGTTTACAGTTAAGGTCAGCTTCTGTATTTCACGAAAATAATGAGTTTTTAAGGCTTAAGGTTTCTATTTGGGGTGTGGAGGTGGAACTATGGAGAGAGATTGATAAATTGCGACTATACACCACTTTGAAGCCAAAATATTGCCTTTTTTGAGAGTTAAGAATAAATCAGTAATAAACAGTGTTTTAAAAATGAAGTAAGTGGTGTAAATAATGGTATGTTTGCCACAATAAATTTTAGTTAGTTAGTTACTATTTTTGTTGTTGCTGTTCTAGTTAGTTTGGCCATCATGATTGGAAAGAAAGACCTTGATGTCTTTAAGGCCACGTTGGAATGGGCCCTGGTCAACCTAATGTAGTGGGTAGCATCCCTGCCCAGGGCAGGGGTTGGAACTGGCTGGTTTTTAAGGTCCTTTCCAACCCAAGCCATGCCATGATTCTGTGATGTTCAAATACTTTAATTCTTAATTCTCTGCTGTGATTCACCCTCAGCTGAAGCTGTGCAAAAGGGGAAAGCCACTGAAATTATTGGGACTGCCAAGTTTTAAAACTTCAAGCATGCTGATCTGTCTCACTGCTGGGCAATGTACTAATGCTATGAATGTGGCATGGGTAAGAAGCCTTTTATAAGCAACTACTTATTACAAGTGCCATCTCCTATCCTGGATGAATTGCAAACTCTTTTTATAGATAGTAGATCTTAATTAATATTTCTTCAGTATGTGATGATCTAAATCTGTTTCACTGGCATCCTTGGGCTTTGTGTATCCAGTTTCAGCTTGCAGTTGGGCTTGATAACATGAGTTAACGAGTCATCACCACCCAGCATTATGGGTCTGCCTTTTGATGTTAAATTTGTGGATGTTGTAGAGGGCCAGATGGGAAAGACTGACTTATCAAAATGGCATGAAACTTTGTGTAGCTGCCTGGACTCCTCACTGTTTTGCCATAGGGTTTGAGTTTTTGGTGAGTCTTACAGTGTGTCTCTTTTTTCCATTTTTCACTGCAATATACTCTCTTTCATACATATATAGATAGTAAAGGGACCATTGTTTCTCTGTAAGGGATTCTTGTTCACTGCTATGGGAACATTCTCCAGCATTTAACTTCTTGATAGTACATTTTGTTTAGGTATTTTTCAGATTAAAACAAAAGAAGTAATCAACTTCTAAAACCCTTTAGATTTAGTGGAAAAATCCCCAGCGCTACTGAGTGATGAGATTAGGATTTGACTAAATCTAAACTCAGGATTTCTCAGGATCCATGTTCTGGAAATGAAGCTGTCCTCCTAGCTCTGAATATGGTCACCTAGAAAATTAAGGAGTTTTTATCAATGTAGTTTTGTAGTGGAAGGTAGATCCAGGGTCCCCTGAAATTCTTTCTCTTGCCTTCAGTTGACATTAGAGTGAATTAAAAGCCTGTAATAAAAGCCTTTTTTATTGCCCTCCTCCCAAACAAATACCTTGTTTACTAGTTAAGAAAGAATGGCTACTTTCTGTGAATGTCAGGCAGGTTACATTATGCTGTTTATAATGGCAGACTGAGGACATGCACAGGATGGAGTTTATTTGATGTTAAAGAGCCACTGCAGTTATAATGGAAACTGTCATGGTGTTTTTTTTATATCTTCCTCAGTAACCTCAAAAGTTCTCAGCTTGTATCTAAACAACCACGCAAAAATGTTGTGGTTTCAAAGCTGCCATTCTCCTATATTAATTCAGGGCTCTGGTTAGTTCTAGACTTCTCTTGGATGTCTTAGAACAAATAATACATAAACTTTTGCTGTGCCTGTGTCTCAACCAGTTAAGACACTAGAATATAAAAATTAAATCCTGCAGAAACTGACAGTCAAGGAGACCTTCATCGTCTGTTTTGCACCTCCCATTACTTAACGTAGCACTTGTTATAGTCCTGCATGAACTTTCTGCAGTCTGGAAGGTTAGAGAAAACTGCCCCTGTGAAGAACATTGCCACAGCTGTCGTTCAAAATGTCCAAGTTAATTGGAAAATGTTTTCCTGAATTGAAAACTACCTTCTTTCTGTTAGTACTTTCTCAAAAAATATTTGTGAAATAACTTTATCTTTGTATTCTCGTCCCTTTGTAAGCTCTTGTACAAAATAATAAATCACTGGCCAGGAAAAGATAAGGACCAACAAGACTGTTTTTAAGCAAAGATTGAGAGTGGTTCTGCATGGGTATTCTTCTAAATGCCAGGTTCAACTCTGCTGTTTCTTGTGGCTGGTTAGTAGAGTTTTAAATTAAATAAGATACATTGTACTTTTAAATAAAATCAAACATCTTATAAATGTATATAACTGCATATTTTAAAATGCTTGTAATGCCAGACATGCAGTCTGATCAAGATCACAAGAGTCCAGGGTTAGAGACTTCAGGAATTTCTGCAGTGACGTATGTTTTAATTCAGAATTGGAATTTCTTTAAAATTTCCCTTCTTTGAAAGTGAATTTTTAGTTTTATTTTTTTAGATATTACAAGAGGAAGTTGTAGATCAGACTTCATGGTGCTCTTAAGCAAAAGTAGCAGGCCTCCAGTGTTGGAGAAAAGATGTGTTTGGGAGAAACCTATCATAGATCTGTTTTGAGAAAGATCTAGTATATTTATTAAAAGTTTAGTAAAGGTGCTGGCTTGACTTACTTCCTCAATCAGGTCATGCTGTCATTTCCACAGAGCTGTTCTCACTTATCCCTCCTTTTTCTTTCTCTCTGCTCCTGCTTTTCTTGTTTGTTTTCAAAACCTTCAAGGCAACTGAAAATCATGTGCTTCCAAGGCTGCCTGTTGGGCTACTTTAAACACCAGCTGGCAGAGCTGTGCAAAGCACCAGGAAATAATTGAGTTTGGATGAAAATGCAGCCACCGTTGGTAAGGTATCTGTAACAGTCCTTGGCTGTGCTTTGGCTAAATAATGCTTTGCCAGGAGGATACAAGGAGGGGTTATGTGAAATACCTTGTTATCAGAAATGAAATACATGATGCAGATCCAAAATGACAGATTTTAAACCACTTTCAAATTGTCTAGGTAGTAAAGTTCTTCCTTCCATAATTAAAACTGTTTAAAAATAAATGAAAACAACTCTTAATCACGTCAGAAATCAAGACGTTTTCTTTCTGTCTAGGCCATCCCCTACTCACATTATGTTTGTTTGTCATTTGGTTTTAATCGAGGTAATCCATGAAAGCTGAATGCATAAAGTACAACTTCAGGGATATATGTAGAAAGCCATGTGATTTCTCCTCTCAGCTACTTCAGTAGTCCCCTGATATATTACATGTATGTCATTGGCGTTGATGCAGATAGGAATTGGAGAAAGAATCCAGTGCCACTAGGGAACAGAAATAACTGTGGGACTTTTGTTTACCTCCAAACTCATACAGTTCAGCACAAATAAAAAATATTCTAATCTAGAGAGAGAGATTCAGCTAGGATGATTGACACAAGCTTGATATATCAAGTTTCCCTTGGCAACTACCCTACTCAAATGGAAATAACATTTTGGATGCATGAACAACAGGTTATTATAGGTTTCCTTACATGGGTTCACAAGTATCACAGGTACAGCATATTGTGGTAGGTCAAGTCCTCTCTAAATTTACATGCAACGAGATTGTATTTTTATGTTTGACTTCTTTAAACTTTATATTACAGTTTTCAGTCCTCTGGGCTAATACTTGCCTGAAAAAATGTAAAACCTTATGAAACACCAAGATGACATTGTTTAACTAAAAGCAGGCTGTGCTTTTACAGATGTAATGGCTGTGAAGTAGAAGTACTTTGTGTAATATAATCAACTTCTGCGGCATTTATTAAAACCACTAAAATAATTGTATTGATTGGACTTTTTTTCCATCTCCAAGCTCTTAGTTCTCTGGGTTTTTTCCATCAGCTATGTAAGTGGGATTGAGGGCTTTTGCACTAAGGTTGATAATACTGCATTGAGAGATATTTACTGTTTTTCTTACAGAGATCTGTTTTTAAAAACAAAACAAAACAAAAAAACAGCATGGTGGGAATGTTTCAAACTGGCACCAGGACTGAAATGATTGCAACTAAAATGTGAACAAGAAGTTCTGGAAAGCACCTCTTACAGGGAGCTCTTTGTAGGTCAATGAAAGCATCTGTATATAGAAAGAGACCTGCTGATTTAATTTGCGTAAATGTTCCAAAGACTTCTGACAGGGTTGTTACTATTTGGATGTCTTGACATACTTATACTGGTAACTTCCCTATTTTGCCTTAGCTGTGTTTTGTTGCAGAATATACTTAAGTCTAATTTTTGCCCTAGATTCTTTTTTCTTGTTACTTGCTTTTTACCATCCACTTCACTCTCAGGCTTCAAATGCAAATTCAGTTTTCTTTCTGTCATTGGGAAGGAGCCAACAAAGTGTCTTAGAGAAAGACATCAACTGAGGACATAATACTAAATGGTTTATTGCTATGAAGTTAGTGAAAATGTACATCATGACATTACTGTCCATTAACATTCAGGTTTTGTGACCTATTGAGAAATGGGGCTGCAGTATCTGCATCACGTTGCACAGAATAAATCACCTTTTCTTTTAAAATGCAAATCTATTGAAATAGCTAACTATGCTGTTCTAAGCTGACTCTCTTCCTTGCTTACAGATTAACATGATTGTGTAGGCTATTTCTGAGCAGATTTTGAGCATGATGTGAAGTTGAGTGTGTGCAGACATTCTTGCAGGATGGGCGGCCTTGGATATATAGCCCTTAGAATAGAAAGGCATAGGCTGGTATGATTACAGACAATTTATCATTCACACTTTTCTTTGAACATACTTAGCTTGTAAGAGAAATGAGTCTCTCCAACAAAGATACTGCCCAGGAAGACATGGTATCACTAAACTTGCCTACCTGTTATGCAGTTTGCCCCCTGCATATTTTGGGATGTGTGCTAGCTGCAGGAGCTCTCCACTACGTTCAGAGCTGCATAAGGGTTTACTTCACTGTATTTCCTTCGTCTCAGGAGATGTCTGACCTCTGGCAACAGAGTATGCTCAGAGTGATAAACCGTGGTGGAGTGATTTTTAACGAGTAATTGTGAATGTTAACAATTTAGTTGGTTTAGATTCCTTACATGCTTTTCATGTTGTGTTGCTAGATGTAATTCAAGTGTTATATGTTTCATTACATTCACTGGAGTAGTGAAATACCCATTCAACCACCAGAAATTCTAGGTTTCTATGCTGGTTTTGAAATTCAGATGTAACTTGGATCTGCCTGTTTTTTGTTGTTTTTTTGTTTGTTTGTTTTTAAGATAATTTATATCAGTACAATCAGTTGATATGCAAAAACCTACTGCTTTTCCTTGTTATAAATGAAGTCTCAACTCAATCTGAATTTAATAATATTTATAAAAGAAATATTTATAAAAGGTATAAAAGGCAAGTAAACAGCGCTGGGTGTGCGGGGAGTCTGTGCTCCACCAACACGCACACACGAACATCAAACAGTCTAAATATACAGAACATTGCTTGACATACTAAACCCGAGCATGCCTATACATATGTACAATCAGAAAAGGTAACAAACAATCCTTTAAATTCCACGACTTACGAGTCTCAATTTTCCATTCCTTTTCTTAATTACAAACATGTCTCCATTTTCCATTCCTTTTGAGCAATATGTCTCGCTTTAAGTTGTCAAGCAACTCGGTCTTTGGGCCTTATGTATCCCGTTCTTCCCGAATCGAAGAAAAGCAGATCCAGCTCCTTTTCAAGGCCAATAGGGCCTGGGTCAAAAGGCACGTCCAGGTCACCAGGGGGCAGAGCAGCCAAGGCCTGCGATGGCAGTACCGGCGGGGGGGCCGATGGCATAGCAGTCGGATCAGTGAAGGAGCCCGCAGCTCCCTCACTGCCTGGCAACCCACACGTGTCTGACTGGGGCCCCACAGGGCTCTGTAAGGCCTCAGAGACTGCTCGCCAGGTGCCGAGCAATCCCACCGCAACCTGGTCGCTTTTAGTTGCAGAGTCCCACACCGTGACCTCAGTCTGGTCCCATATTTCAGGCTCATGAACTGTCCGATTGTTAATGAGGAGAATAAGCTGTAGGGTTACCAGGACAGTCTCTGTTCCTAAGGACGTGTGATTCCCCATAATGCGCAACTGCTTACCAGCGAGGGGCAGCTGTGTGTGCGGCTCCGCTTCTCTCAGCTCCAGCTTCTCTCCAGCTCCAGTTCAGAAATGGGGTGGCTCAGGTGCTCTTGAAAATTCTACTCTTAAGTTTGCGTGCTCTACCTTTACCCCCTCAGCTTGTGTAAATGCTATGATGCTTTCCGTAACTCCGTATGATGTGGCAGTGAAATGGCTAACTGTTAATTCTGGAATCAATGCCAGCCAGCTGAGTAGCCAGCCATTTGAGTTGGGAAATCAAAGGTGGCAGGCATGTGCCCCTGGTTCTTTTTTTAGCTACATTAGCTTGACAGCTCACAGAAGTTTGAAGTGGAGGGGGGGATTATTGACTTTACTTGACTATGTTTTGATACTTTGATAGGTTTTTATATCTGAATCCTCACCACAGTGTCTTGCGTGACTCATTCTACAGCCAGTACCTTTATCTCTTGATGTTGGCCATGTGTTTTTGTTTTGTTTTGTTTTTGAAAAATTGCTTGCAGTGAAGGTCATGTGGTGTGGTTTGTTCCAGCACAGACTTTTCTTCTTTGAAAGGGTTGGGAGGAATTGGTGAAAGGCCTTGACTGTACCAGAGCACAAAGGATTTGTTCCTTGTTAAAAATTTGCATGGATAAATACCACCCTGTTAGAGTTCACAGAAGCAAAGTTAGTGAAAAGTGATCCTGTACCAGGTTGTTTTTGTCTTTTTTCTTCGTACGATACTACACTCGTTTGAGCTTATCTTAATAATAATAATAGTAATTAAAAAAAAAAAATCCGCCATCATTTTCTCTGAGAAAATCAGAGAGAAGTAGAGTGAACTAGAATTTATCTCAGAATTTCTCAGGCCTCTCAGCATGTTTAAATAGCCTTGGCAGCAGGATGCCTCTTCTGGCATGATTCCTCCAAAAATCTGCTGGCTAGTAAACTGTTGTAATTCAGTCTACTTAAAATTGCAGGGAGGATTGTTGAAAGTGGTGCTAACTGTATGCCACCTGCTCCCACAGCTGGTGGTAGGAATATTCAACACCAAGAGGAAAACACTATAGAGAGCAGTGTTCATGGGAAAAATGGGATTGGTAGGTGAGCAATGGCTTTCTCATTTCTTTTTTAAGAAACATTGCATGTTTACATCAGTTTGTCAGGGAAGGGAATCTAAGCTGTAGCTCGTATCCACAGCCAAGATAAAAAGTGTGATGCCATGGGGAATCTGCTGCATTTTAATCTACCTTCCCACTGGATGCCTATGCCACTCTCTCTTTTTTAATTATATTATTATTATTTATTTCCTTTAATGGGGAGCATACTCTGATTCTTTGCTCAACATAGCAGCATGTTGCCGGCCATGTTTCTGCTGAGTACCTTAGACTTTTGAAGCTCTCGGTGTGCCCTGGCAGCCCAGAGGGTGAATTGCATTTGGGGTGCATTAAGCACAGCATAGCCAGTCGGTCAAAAGAGGTGATTCTCCCACTGTATTTAGCTGGAGTGGTCTCACTTTGAATATTGTGTGCAGTTCTGCACACAGTACCATCAGGGTGGTCGAACAGTAGAACAGGTTTCTTAGGTGGTGGATTCCCCACGCCTGTCCGGGTTCAAGAGGCATTTGGACAACACCCTCAGTAGCATGCTTTAACTTTTGGTTAGCCCTGAAGTGCTCAGGCAGTTGGACTTGATGATCTTTGCAGGTCCTTTCCATCTGAATTACTCTTAAGTCTCTTCAGTAACATCGAAGGTGGGTGGGAGTCCCTAACCATTGAGAGGATGTAGGGAAGTCCAAAGAACTTTTTCTCCACTAAGTGCTTATGAAAGAATACTTGACAAATCTCTAGAGAAAATACGCGCATGACCTTACTAGCAGTACCACTGCATCCATGGGAAGGACCAATGAGCCCTGATGGGAGCGTTCCAGCATGGAAACTGTACTCCAAGAGATGAAGATGGAAATTTTCTAGAAAATCTTACAGTAGTTTTATAGTAGTGATAGAGAGATCTCCATGTAGATCTTGTGCTTTTGGGCCTACGGGACAACAAGAGCTTTTTTCCCTTAAGAAGGGAAACATCTTGGGCGTGCAGATTTAGTGACCCTTAGAAGTAAGCCCATTAAGGGTGAAAATTTACTTTGGTAGAGTCAAGTTATTTTTAGTACAACAGAAATATTGAACATGGAATGTTTTTAATTGGATGGGCCAAAAGGATATAAAAATGAAAAAAAAAAAAAGAATCAGGATTTAAAATGGAAATTTGAAAAGGAGAAAGGATATTAAAGTAGGGAATTGGGGTCCAACTCCACTTTTTGAGTGAAGTACAATTAAAATTCTTACTGGGAAGAGAAAGTAAGAAAAATGATTTGCAGGTGTGTCATTATTAGCTTGGTATAGAGAAAGATCACTGCTGCGTTTTGTGCAGTGTATAACAATCATGTTATCTCAATGCTGGATTTTGCAAAATACAGCCTAGATATTGAAGCCAGGCCAGCCTGCTAAAAGCAGCCACCTGCATTCCAGTGGGTTAGTGCAGATCATGTGATGGAAGTTATAACCTAGGTAAAATGTTAATGACTAAACTTGGCACAGCTGAAGCTTTTAATCTTTTATTGCAGTTTTCTAAGGAGCGGCAAGTTATGGACAACAGCCCGGAAAAACTGAAGAAGGAGTTAGAGGAGGAACTGCAGTTAAGTAGCGAAGACTTGCGTAGCCATGCCTGGTACCATGGACGTATTCCTCGGCAGGTATGTGATTTCTCATCTTCGTGTTGCAAAGAGTGCTCTGAGCTTTTAAAGAATTTTGCACTAAGGTACTACACACATCTGTGATACCTCCGTTAATTTAGTAGAAATGTAATGCCTTCTTAGTGTGAAAGCTGTATTTATCACCACTCGGTGTAAAATGAGGTTGATGAAGGATTCAGGGCAGACACTGGTGGAATATATGTTTCAGGATTTTCATGGACTGAATAAAGACAGAAATGGAATTTATATCAGAATGCTATCTCCAAATATTGTTCAGACACACTGATATCATTGTACTGAACCAAATGCTGTTGTTTGTTTTCTTTATTGTGTATCAAATTTTGGGGAGGGAAAAATATAAATCTATTCGGTAACTTCATTTTGATCGACTGTAGTTAGTAGTATGTGAAAGCTGTCGTTGTATTGGAGCTTGGCTTGCAAGGGCACCTGGAGCTCCACCTGCAGGCTTCTCTCCTACCCAGCTCTCACCAAAGCTTCAAGCTGCCTGCTGCCCTCGGTGTACATAACAAGAGCAGGCACAGCAGCCACATTTTCAACTTACTGTTAGATGCACAGTTTATCAAATGCAAAGGACTAACTTAAAACAGGTTTTTCTGACTCTTCCTGGTTTTATGCAGCACTCATGAAGAATAAAAAATGAAAGCTTGTCATTTAAGGTAACAATGAAGGGACAGTTCCTGGGGTCCTGTAGTAATGACTTCTAAATTCTTGTGTGACTATACATTCAGATTCTTTAAACTCTATTAGCAAATGAGAAGAAATTTTATACATGCAAAAGTGCTTGCATACATGCTTCTGGCTGCTGGGCATTTTCCACTGAGTCCTTCCAGGTACTGTGGGATGAGCTTGTAATTTTAGAATCAGAGATGTTCTTCTACCATGCTTTATGCTTTGCTTAATATTTTCTAGCTTTGTCCTGCCAGAATAGCTAAATTAAGTCCTATGTGTAAGAATATTTTGTTGTTTGGTGATCGACTTCCTGATTCGTAAATCATTTATTCTGTGTTCTTTTTCTTTAAAGGTGGCAGAAGGCCTAGTTCAGAGGGATGGAGATTTTCTCATTAGAGATTCTCTTTCCAGTCCTGGGAACTTTGTTCTTACCTGTCAGTGGAAAAATACCTCTCAGCATTTTAAAATCAACAGAACAGTTCGAAGGTTCAATGAAGCCTACTGCCGTGTTCAGTATCAGTTTGAACTTGAAAGTTTTGACAGTATCCCTGGCTTAGTTAGATTCTATGTTGGGAATCGCACACCAATATCAAAGCAGAGTGGAGCAATTATTTTTCAGCCTATCAACAGGACTGTACCTCTCAGGTGTCTAGAAGAAAAGTATGGCGTAACTCCAGTCCGTCAAAAAGAGCAAGGTATAACTGAAGGAAAAACAGAAACTGCAAAAAGACTGAGCCTTGGTAAATCCAGCATGCAGTCGCAGGAGCAGAGCATACCCAGAGGAAATCTTATGAGGTACTTTAATTTTTCTGTCCTTACAAGGTGAAAAGAGGTGACTCCATCAGCTCCAGTGTAGGTGATATTAAGTTTCATTCTGACTGTAGATGGAAGGACTAGGTGTCAGGGTTTGCTGATGTTTAGCGAAAGATACTGTAGAGCCTTTATTTGAAACTTCCTGAAATTGTTAAGATGTTCTCTACGTGGTGGTTATTGTGCTAGATCTTTAGAAAATATAAAATACATGGTGGAGGTAAAATAAATGGAGATGGATGAAGCTATGACTTTATGACAAGGCTGCACTCTGCAGTCCTTACGTGGATGAGAACATGCCCCAGTTTTACAGGGTAGCTCTTACCCTGCTATTTGCATTGGAATAATGACAAAACAGTGCTTCCTGAAGGCCATTTGAATATGTGATTAGCCTAGCAAATTAAGAAATTCTAGTGGCATGGAAAATAAGTGCATAATTGCATTCTGAAAATATCTATGGAAAAACAAGATGCTCATGTGCAGTTCCAGAGGGTTGGCTTTGTCTCTGGTTCTCTATTTGTAGATTGATGCTTTTTGGAGAGAGGGAAGGAATAATTCAGTTGGAGTTCAGGGTGAGAGTAAATGTGGACTCTGGAAGCACAACAGGAGTGCAACATGTTCTTCGGTTGCTTAGCAAATATAGACTAGTATGAACTGAAGAGTTAAAATAAAATTGTGCTCTTGCTGCTTCAGAGAAGTCTTTTTATTTATTTTAGTCTTTTTACTAAATATTTCTGTATTTTCCTGCTGCAATAAAAATACCAAGTATGGGATAATGGCTACTAATTTCAGTGTCCAGATTGAAAGTTCCATTAAAACGTCTCAGCATTCAAAGAAACACCCTCATAAATGCTGGAAGTGCACACAGTATATGGCCCATTTCATTGCTACCATACCAGCATGAAGTACTTTCTGATCTTACAAGTTGCCCAAGTAGAAAGCTGATGATCTCAGCCATGATTAGGCTATGTTCTGTCAGTTAGATTGGTATATTAAGATTGTTGGATATATTGATATATTCGTGTTGTGTGTATTGATGTTTTTGTTTGCATTTTTGTCTACCCTAGAAACAAAGAAAAAAGTGGTAGCCAGCCAGCTAGCTTGGATCATGTTCTGGAGAAAAGATTCCCTTTAAAGACTCACCAGTCGGAGAGCTACCTGCTGATTGGTATGTTTTGTAATTACACGTTTTACACACACAAGCAGTGAGCTCCCAGGTGATCTGTTACACTTCAGACCAGAGTGAGACTGTAGAGTGTTCTAAGTACTGTATATACAGTTAGTACTTATTGGCCTATATAAGCTGAATTAATATACTGATTGCTCTTTCAGTACAGGAACAGGTTCTTTATTTCCAGCGTGCCAGCTAGTTCATTACTTCAGTGTGCAATTCAGCAGGCTTCCACACACAAAAAAATGACAGCTACACTTGGCATTGATATTTGTTTCAACAGTATTTCGTGTCCTTGCTTGTGCTTCACGAGAATTGTCTCACGTCTTTCTAAAGGTCTGTTAAGTAGCATTCACTTCCATGGAAATCCATGTTTCCTTGAGAGCAGTTCCTTGGGAACAAGCAGTAAAGCCACTTAGCTGTAGATACCAGCAAATGCAATGAGAACTGAGATTGGGAATTAGGGTTCAGGTTTGTATGGGATGTTGAGGTTTACGTATGCAATGAATACAGTATGAGGCATAAATATTTAACACAGAAGTATATGAATCTATTTCTTCAGATCTTCAAATCAGCTACTGTTTAGCAAAGAGATGAGCATCCCTGAAATTCATTCCTTCCATACCTTACTACGTGCTCAGGCTTGACTTTGGGAAACTTTCATCTTAAACTTACCATTCTCAGAAATGATTCATCTCTTATGTGGTATGGCTGGAAGTTTCTGTTTTTATAGCATAGATCAAGTTACATAGAAACCTCTTATTCTAAGCCATGGAGGCTCTCCAGCTCTGACATTATAGCCCATGTATGCAGCAGGGACTAGAGTTATTGTCAGCATTACCACAGAATAACATTATAGTGCAGCTGTTCTGTGTATTTGGGATTTTGGGAGGATCAGCAACTGAATGGAATTTGCTGGCTAGCTCTTTCCTCAAAATACAATTTCACATACATTTAATCAGTGAATAATTTACATGAGCGGGCGATTTCCTCAGGAATTGTATATGTTTTGGCCTTCTAAGTCACTGTACCATAAAAATAGTAACTTCTTTTTTCTTTCTGTTTTCTTCTGCAGGTTCAAGACATCCTTCTCAATTACCTGAAGCAGATGCAGACTCCTGTCCAAGCTCTCCTGCATTTAGAACAGGCAGTGAACCTTCTCTAAGCCCAACAGGTGTTCAGAAAGTCACCTCTGAGACACAGGTAGGGGAAGCTCTTAGAGGATCAGACAGTCAGCTCTGTCCAAAGCCTCCACCGAAACCCAGCAAAGCATCCCTGCTAAAGGCCCCAGATTCTCCTGTGGCTTCCCACAGTTCAGATGGACACTATTGTGAACTAAGTCCTGCCAGAGATCCTCCAGCAACAAAACATTTGTGTCAGAAAAACAGCTATGTGGAGCATCTGGCACGAAAGGAGAAGGGAACACACTCATTCAGGAACTCTGAAACAAGTTATCTGATCCTGGATGATGACCCTACAATGAACTCTGCAGATTGTTCAGAAGATTCAACTGAGATGGCTGAAGACAACAGCATGTTTTCTGCACCTCTTTTTGAGACAGTGTCTAGTTTTAAACCAAATGATTTTGAATCCAAACTACTTCCTCCTGAAAACAAGCCATTGGAAACAGCAATGTTAAGAAGAGTGAAGGAGCTTTTCACCAAGAACAATCCAAAGGTTATTGCACAGCATATTCTTAGGATGGACTGCAAGGTAAAAAAAGAAAAAAAAAAAGTAATTTTAGAAAGATTTTTTTCATTATATTTTATATTGTATGAGCTTAGACTTTCCAAACATTGATTTGAAAAGATTAATGTGTAGATTTGCAGCTCGTGTAATAAATTTGTTGACTTGCTTACAGGATTTTTTAGGGTAGGATTTGTTTTTCCATTTGAAGAACAAGGCCAAAAAGTCCTTTGGATTACAGGTGCCTTCCAGCAGCTTTGACTTTAGACTCAAATTCTCAGTGCTCCATACATCTCGTTAATCTCCTGTCAATTGCTGTGGATCTGATTCTCATTTAGCGTTGGCTGCTGCTACATGAGGCTTCAGACACATGGTGACTCAGAAAAACTTGGTGTAGGGGCATGTTAGCTTAGAGCAGGACAGCAGCTCTCCAGGATGCTCATGTACGAAGGGGGAGCCTATGGGTTTGCAGCCTTCCTCCAGTAACCATCTCCTTATTTTAAAATGTGTAAACTTTGGAATGGGGCCAAGGAAACTAGCCTGTAGGTAGTGTGGGAGCCTGTACAATTAGTTAAGAGGCACTGGAGTGTCTTAAAGATCCAGATTTTTGTATTTTAGAGCAGGAACAGTAACTAGCTGGGACAGGTAGAGAGAAGTCTGTATTTTGTCGTCTTCTCGTGGAGCTGAGAGCCAGTGACTTATTCACTGGTGACTTGTTGCATACTATTGCACTGATAAGAGCAGTATGATACAATGAGATTGGCATGCGAACTGGGCCAAAATGAATGCTTTGTACTGAGATCTGTGATAAGGCTGAGATTTGTAGTCCTCCTTGTGGTACCAGGAGCTCAGTTTTCCTCTTCAATAATGGCATTTATATATATATATTATATATATATCATATGTATATAGAAAATTTCATTTGTGAAAGAAGCACCCATTCATTTAGTGATGCAGTGAATGTCTGCCACCTGGATGCCTGAGGAGGGATCTTTGTGAAGTAGTTGCAATCAGGGTGTATCCAAGGGCTTTGTATCACACTCCTGCTTCTCTAGGAGAGAAACAGGTTTCTCAACAGTGCTAGATTTTGCACCAGCAAGGCTTGTTGTGACAGATTGCTTTCATCTTTTCATAACCAAGAAAGCCTGGTGATGGATGTATCAGAAATAACAGGCAGATAGGTCTGTAAATGTGTCGATGTACAGCCCTTAATCCAGCAGATAATCTCTCATTATATTAATTTAGTTTTGCCTGTAATTATCATATCTAATTGTTACAGATATAACCAGTAACTAATGCTGTCTGTTTAGAAAGCAAGGACAAATTGGTGAGGGTGGCAGCTTTCCATACTGACTTCATTAGGCACTCAATGTTGTGTCCTCCCAAAAGTCCTTTTACTGATTAATCCTTATGAGAACCCTCTAGTGTGAACTCAACAATTCTCTGCAATGCTGTATTTTTAGAAATGACGAGAGCAAAGCACACTGTGTAATGTGCAGGTACTTTAAGGCCAAAAAGCAGTACCATGTTGATTAAGCATCAGGACAAGAGAGCACCACATTTCCTGGAGCTTGCATACAAAATTTTTACTGGGTGTGAAAGACATAAATTACAGCATTTAGGTCACACGTTTTTAGTTTTGTGATGAAAAAAGGCCTTCTTATATGATGCACCAACTGTCCGTAAGTTAATTAAGTTGTTCTTAGATGACTATTCTAACATTATACACTCAGCTGTGTGTGTCCTGCTCTAGCCTGGAGTGCCTCTTTGTGGGCAGGTTTGTGGTAGTTCTGTTGTTGTTATTTTAAAAAAAGTTTCAAAACTAAAACACAAATTTTTGCACTTGTCAGGTGGCAAGGATATTGGGAGTTTCTGAAGAAATAAGGAGGCTTATGGGAGTGAACTCTGGTCTTGAACTGATTACCCTGCCTTACGGACACCAACTGCGCCTGGACCTAATTGAAAGGTAAATGTTCCTGTTACACAGGGCCTATGAAGTTGAAGGCATTGCTGCTTTGCACTCAACATCTCCTCAAAGAATGCACTCTTGCAAGGTTTTCTAAATTCATGTGTACAGAAGATAATTTAGTGAGATATTTTATCACTTCTTTGGCAAAAATAAATTCCTTGAGATCATAGGGCAACTCCATCCTGGTAATATAGGGAAAGGCAAATGGTATGGAAAGCAGGGTCCTAGATTTACTGAACATCTTCAGCTCTCATTTAAGCACTTGGATTTTAGGTAAAGTTCAGAGGACCTATGTTCTATCTGAGCATGTGTTTGTGGTATAGAATGAAGATAATATTCTTCTGCAACTGGGGAAAAGGGCAGAAGAACTGCCCTTAAAGTAAAACACAAAAACAATCCAAAAAAAAAAGCCACCAGAGATCAGCAGTTTTCTGTAAAGCCTCTGCACAAGTTAAGGCGTAATAATTAGCATCTTCTATCCTGATCTAGTTTCTCTGATTCAGATTTCAGTAGTTCAGCTGCTGAAATTTAGGGGGAAGATCCCAAGATTTGTGTGGAGGACAACAGGAACTGGGTGGAGCTGTTTTCTACAGGGTTCAGTCATTCATCGCATGACTGAACTGAAAAAGCAGAACTTTGTGTTCAAAACGTGAGGGATAGCCAGCCAGCTAGCATGCTATAAAGTGTGCTTGACATACTCAAGTGTGGAGTGAAATTAAAAGTAACGCATTTGGCTAGTTCAGGCAGTCAGTCATGATCTGTGCTTACTGTTGAGTGGACTTCACAACTACTATCCTACAACACTGGCAGGCCATTAACCAGGTTTTACCTTCCTTGAACAGAGTACCACAAGAGATCTGGCTGCACAATAGTAATTAGTATCTTAGGAGAATGTATTAGAACATAATTTTGGAAAAACATATATTCTGTGTAATGGCACTGCTGCTCTTGGTACAAAGATATTTTTAAGAAGAGCAAATGAGAATGTTTGCTAGGTACAAAATGTTGAAATAAACCTTTGAATTGATCTTCTCTGAATTAATGTATAGCATAATGTATTATTATTTTACTAATTAATAACTAGCAGTACAAATTGTTTCACTTGCAGGCATAATACTATGGCAATAGGAATAGCTGTGGATATCTTGGGTTGCACAGGAAATCTAGAAGACAGAGCCGCAACATTAAACAGGATCATCCAAGTCGCAGTGGAGCTGAAGGACTCGCTGGGGGATTTGTATGCGTTTTCTGCCATTATGAAAGCACTGGAAATGCCACAGGTAAAAATCTGCTTTCACTTTATGTTCCAAAACATGGAGTTGTTTGTTGGTTCATTTTAACTAATTTACACAGTAGCAGTGTTTCTTCTGTGAATTACTGAAGTAAAAAAATGGATATTCCTATTTCATTTGAACAGGTCACTAGGTTAGAACAAACCTGGACCTCTTTAAGACATCATTATACTCAGACTGCCATTATGTATGAAAAGCAGCTGAAGCCGTTTAGCAAAGCTTTGCATGAAGGACAAGGTGAGTGGAAGAGTGAGCAAGAATGATACTGTTTTCTGTTTAGATTTTTACCTCTCCCCACTACCACTTGCAGGTGGAGGGACCTGAGGCAACTGCTGTTTCATAACCATGTATCATAAATTGACTACATGACCTTATACAATGTAGATTAATGAAATAGAATGAAACAATGAAATAGAAGGAAACAGTCTGCCAGCCACACAAGAGCATGTGCTTGTATGCCTGCATCCATGTAGAATGTAGCATTGTGTGAATGTAACATGTCTGCTCAACCCCATGCCCACCTCTGTGGAAGATGCAGCAGAGCAGAAACTGAGAGGAATGACTCTGCAGCATCTTGCTTCAAAGACGGGACAAAAATCTCCCTCATCCTATACAGGGAAGATAAAGGTTTTTTCTGGCAGCTTTTGCTTTTTATAAGCTTTGCCTATAGGATCAGAAGATGAATTCTGAAATACAAAGAATGGGTTAGTCAGATAATTCCTCTGATCACATCAACTGCTCCTGCATCAGTCTTTTTGTTTGTTTGTTTTGGTTTTTTTCAGCCCTAGTCTCCATAGGGGTGTAAGGGGGAGGTAATATTTCTCTGAACATTTCTGTGGCTACGAGAATGGTTAGAGAAGGAATACTTCCTGCTCCCACAGCCTGTGTTGTGGCTAAACACGTTTAAAATCTCTGTGCCACCAATATTTCAGCAGAGCCTTCTCCTGTAGCAATTACAGTTCTCCAACACTTAATTTATCCTGGCTATCTTCCCCAACCCCAGCAACTTACTGGAAACTTGTAGGACAGGTGCATCTGAGGTGAGGTGCTAATAGGAAAAGTAGGAGACAAATACCAGTTTCTGACTTTGAAAAGAATATTGCAATTATACCACCTTCTTCAGTTAGCACTTTTACAATGTCTGATGATATGGTATGTTACTCTGTATTCCAGAGATGATCAGTTCTCCACAGAACAACGTAACAGTGCCACTCTTGATGCCTCTTGTTACCTTAATGGAGCGACAAGCTGTCATTTTTGAAGGGATGGACCTATGGGAAAGCAGTGACCAAAGCTGTGAAATAATGCTCAAGCACTTGATCACAGCTCGACAAATAGCACAGAACGCAGAAATGTACAGCTTGACCGCAGAACGTATGCTGGAAGGTAGGGAGCACCAGCAGGAGATGCTTCTGCACGTTAACAGAATGTGTGGGTTATGTCTGAAGAATAAGATCTTAGCTTAAGTGACAATAGAAGTTACTGCAATAAAATCTCAGCTTTCATGGAAGCTGAGATGGTAGCAAATGTGCTGCGGGAAACGTAGGCTAGGGATACCATGGATACTGTTTAAAAACAGACAGCAAGTTAGTCATCACTATAGTTCTACAATAAGCAATACAGTATACATTTCTGCTAAATGTTCTCCAAGGTCTCAGGACTTAATATGCTCAATCTTCTAGCAACTGAATGTAAGTACAGGAAGGACAGAGGATAACATTGCCTTTTGTACAATTAAAATTCCTACTCCTATCTTTGCAAATAAATCACCACAGTAAAATTCTTTACCAGCAGACCAAGATACAACACCAAGATCTTGACTGTTTGCAGCCAGAAAGCAGCAATGTGTTAGTAATATGACTGTAATTTAAACTTGCAGTGAAAAAGTTGAGAAGGGGAAGACATGTAAGTACTTCTGCAGGCAGCAGGTAGACATCAGTAATTACAGGCTATGATTATAATGACAATTATATACAGGCTATGACGACTATTCTAGACCATAACAGTTGGTCTAGGAAAGCCTATCCCAGTAGTTGAATGGTACTGGAATATGACAAAAGGAAAAGAGTTTCACCAGTCTTCTAGCTTGTTAAAAGAATTGTGCAAAAGAAACCAGTGCACTAAAGCTTATCTTAATTGGAGGGAATGCAATTTAAAAGCCATTTTTTTCGAAGTAAAAAAAAAACTTGCTTGATGGTGATACTGTGGGATTTTTTTTTTACTTACTAGGCTTCCAACCAGATGAAGAGATGAGTGAAATCTTCAAGACAGAATTTCAGATGAGATTGCTCTGGGGCAGCAAAGGAGCACAAATTAATCAAAATGAAAGATATGAGAAATTCAGCCAGATTTTAACTGCACTTTCCCGAAAACTGGAACCTCCTCTGGTGAAGCAGGTGGAACAATTACATATCTAAGACTCTAAACACTATTAAGTGATATACTTGAAATAACCATAGTTTTCTTTTGGTAAATTGATACTGCACAAACTTCTTGCATTTCACAAGATGTTTAGAACTTTTAACTGCACAATGCACACTTGTTTTAAAACTACTGATTTCTAAAACAAATTATTTATTTACTGTGGCACCAAGTCATTTAATAATCTTTTTAAACAGGTAGGTTATCCCTGTAAGATAGTTTTACAGCTTTCCGTATTTCTCTAGTGTTGCAATGTTTTCATAATGTCTACAATGAGGGGCATCAGCCTCTTAATGATATTAAAATGAAGCAAATAAATAGTGTAAATGAAGTGATAGATTAACTATGTGACACTGCAGAAAATTTCAGTTGTATAATATTCCTTAACTGAGTACAAAACACCATGTACAGAATTGTGAATTAAAGTCTATCTTTATGCAAAATTATTTGCATACTGTGGTTGAAGAAATGATCTGTGACTGCAAAAGAAGGCTTAAATTTCACATTACCTATGAAAGTAGAAAATTAGTTGTGTATGTGATGGGACAACTTAAAGTGTTTTTTTTTAAGACAATCTGTAGGACTTTGGCTTTTACTGGAGCCTGTACAACAGCTATGCTGCCAGGAAATGAATGATGAAATGGTGAGAACAAATAATCCAGATGATTAAAATGCTTTCCAATACGACTAAATGTGGGTGTATGTATATGGTAAACTTGCTTCATCATCTATGAATGTGAATCATTTTGATAAGCAGTACTTACATTTTTTCTTGGATGACAGTAAAAGGTAAGTTGTTAGCACTTTTCATAGATAATCAGGGTGTATGATGTTTACATAAAAAATGCTTTAGCAGCAAATTCTACTTCGTCAAATACAGATTCAGTGTTCTCAGAAGTTGTACAAATATTTAGGCAAGAACTATGGTTAGTGTTGAATTTACTGTTTGTCATTATGCCTGCTTCTGGAGTGAGATGTTACAGCATTTGAAAGTGCCGGAATAGTGAGTAGGCTAACCAGAAAAATGACCAATACCAAAAGGGCAGCATTCTGTTCCCACCATCTGTAATCAGTGCCAAGGTTCTAGAACCACAACAGCAGGTTACAAACTTCCTGTTTAGGCCGGGATGCTCTAAGTCTCCCTGTCAATCTTAATAGAAGAAAAAAGGTTGAAACTAATTATTTAGACCATGAAAAGATTTTTTATTCCATGAAAATATTCTCAACAGAGAACACTATTTTAAAACAGAGCATTTAACATTTAAGAAATCAACATGTGCACAAAAAAAAAAGATGAAAAATTACTAGAAAATGTAAGATTCATTAAGACAATTCACGTTCAAAATTTTAGAATAAGTGATTTATAACTAGCTACGCAAGGACAGATGTCTTTTTTCCTATGCTTAATAACCCTCATAACAAGTTGCACTATCCCTCATGAAAGCAACCTGCCTCCAAAGGAAGCAAATCCTGGTTTTAGAAAAACAAACAGTAGCATGAAAAGAACATTCAGTCCTTTACCAGGAAGTGTTATTACTGACCTGCAAGGCTGTTAGCCAGGCAAACAAACCACAGGCCCTTTAGCAGAAAATACACAGATCACATTTCCAACTTCTAGCTTTAAAATAAAAAAGCACTAATTAAAACAAAACAAAAACAAAAACTACTTAAGTAGTTTTGTCAGTATTGAGTATTGTCACATTATTATATAAATAACCCTGTATACAAGCTCCAAAAATCTAAACTTTAGAGTTTAATAGCCCCCATAATACACTAGGTCAAGCTGTGTAATAGTGGTATACATAACAAAAGGAATAAACCTCTACACAAGTCACTCAAATTCAGTTTTACTCATAGTACAGTTCCTAATAACACTGAAATTAAAAAGAATCCAGCACTGCTGCATCCAAATATTGCTTCAGACCCCAGGAAAACAGGATGTTTTGATTATTATTTCATTTCCCCAAACAGCAGTTGGCTGGGCTGACAAGCTTTGTTTGATGCAAGTATCCCTCCCACCCCTGCCCAACATTGCTAGTCTAATTCTTATCACCCTAATAGATCAGATATGATGTAGTTATTAATAGAACCACAAATGGGAGGCAAGACAACATAAGCAATAGGGGCACTGCAGACAACTATATTTACACGTATAAACATATCCAAATTTCAATTGTTTACAAGTAAAAGTGCACATAGATCATTACAAAGTATCACTCAAATTTCAACAGGTCCATACAATGAAGCATCACCTGGAAACAGACTAGCACTGCAGTAATTAAAATGGGAACTTCATAGTCAAAAACTAAAAGGTTCCATAAAAATATTTTTTAAAATATTAAAGTCAAATTAAGAGATATGCGTCCCAATGTATAAAAGTCATGATGCACCATGTATCCTGTAATGTAGAACTCTAGAAAACACCTACCGTGGCTACCTCAGCAGCTGCAGCACTGTGGAAAGAGCTGAGACACAAAGCCCTTTGTGAGATACTGTAAGTGGTAGTGTTGGCAAACAACAGATTTAGGCACTCTAGTTTAAGGCAGCATTTGAATGGCAAGCAGTCGACTTCTGAAAACAGTCATTAGCTTGCAGTGGTGAATCTCTGGTGGTGTTCCAGGTTTTCAGTGCGCACAGTAGGTTACTGAAGTGCTGAAGATGGACTACAGGTCTAGGAGTTTCTCTTGACTGGATTGTAGAGTAGAGCTGAGATGTATTATTTCCCCAAATCAACATAAATATTTCATCTCTTATCAGTTATGCCAAAAACTGGAATGTAATGATGGTTGCAGTGGAAAAGTTATAGCAGCATACATGGATACTGGGATAAAATTCTAGTGCTGAAGATATTTAAACAGAATGATTTGTTACAAAATAAGAAAAGCAATGATGTCAAAAAAGTGTTACACAGACATGCCCGACTGTCCTAGGCATGCAAGAGGAGGTTAAGGGCGAGCATGGAGGTGGCACAGGCAGACTGGTAACTGACATGGTTCTAAATGACTGTCAATTACATGAGTTGGAAAAAAGTATAAATGAGATGACCAAAATGTTGCACAAGCTAAAATCTAGTTTGTGCCCTTCGGACCACCTATGACAACGAAAACAAAAAAATTTAGGAGCAGTTGCCTTTTTACTCTGGTAAAGAAATGCTATTTTCCTGCACGAATTTAAGAATTTGTAATGCATCCTTAATTATGTATGGAAATGCTAAGAATGTTAGTGACTAAATGTATGTCTGCATGCATTCATGCAACTAGCTTTTCCCCTTGTTTAATGGGCCTCCCAGTCTAATACCTTCCCCCCCCACCCCCCGCCCCAAGCAGCTGCATGTAACCTCCTTCAAGATCTCGCCCATTTTCTCAGAAACCCGCTTCAGGAACCTGCAGTCCAAGAGGAAAAAGAAAAGAACAAAGTTACTGAAGGCCTTTAGAAGACAGAGAAGTGTGCTCAGATCTAACAGGCCATTCTCAGTGGCTATTCATTAGCCTTGTATTATTTCCACAAATCAACATTACAAATACAAGCTTTTAGTTTTTAGCTTAGTTTCTTTTTCTTTTTTTTTCTCTAGTAATCAAGTAGTGCAATGCAGTTTCCAAACCTCAGTGATTAACAGTGAGGGAATTAATTACTGTACATTCAAGAGCTTGATTTCAAACTAAACATTATGCAATTCAAAGACTTAGCTTATAGGCACAACTTAAGAACATAAAATCATTCCCTTTTCCGGAGCAGAGAGCTTAAAATTCAGTGAAACATCATCAACAATTACAAGTGTTGGCTTGTTTGATTTTTTGGTAGTGTTTCAGTTTTGGTGGGGTTTCTTTAGGTTTAAGGTATCTAGAGTTAAAATCATTAAGTTGTGTTCTGTACACAACATTTTACTTTACAACCACAGAAAGGGAAGGAGAAACACAGGTCAGTGGACTTTCTGTCCTTTTAATCATACTGTTTCTTCCTGAGTAGCTCTGTTGAGCTTTTAGAATCAGAAAAAATTTTCCTGTTTAAGAGGTGAAAGTTGCCAAGTATTTGCTAAGGAAGGAAATTAATAATTTTCAGTAACCAAGTTCAGTTAGTTATTAGAGGAAAAAAACCTCTGGTTTAAATATATAGTTTAAATTAAGAAATGGGAACAGCACATCTTAGAAGTCTTTAAAACTTAAATTTCAGTTTTCTATAAAACCAAAGTATTGTGTAGAACAAGCAGGAATCCTGGTCTTTCTCCATTTAATAGTTGAATTGGATTTAGTTCTCTGTAGAGCAGGAACAGTGAAACAAAGTAGAAAACACTGGCCAAAACTGGAGACCAATTTAATGCTGTCATATATGAAAATGCTGTGGCAAACTCACATTGCAAACAACAGGCCCCTCCTCACTTCTGTTATTCTAATGCTTTCCATGAACCTGTGTGACTTACTATTTGTCCACTATTTTCCCCGGGGAATGTATACTTGTAAGCTGCCAGTTTACTGTTAGATATAGGTTACTGCACCTTTGCTGTTTTTCTCTAGCGTTACATCTATATATGACGTTGGTACATAGCCTTCCTCTCCATTTTGTCTCCGAGCTCTTGTCCACCCATCTCCTTTGTCCTCCTCAATAATGTATAAAATTT
Source organism: Anas platyrhynchos (assembly GCF_047663525.1). NCBI lineage: Eukaryota > Metazoa > Chordata > Aves > Anseriformes > Anatidae > Anas > Anas platyrhynchos. The sequence continues at coordinate 8,569,955 of NC_092594.1, read as the reverse complement.
CCCCTTCTTTCATTGCTAGAGTGCCTTCGTTATGACCTGGGAAAACAAAAGGCAAAGAAGTCTTAATGTGCAGACAGAATTTCAAGTCTTTTTTCCAGACCATAGTTTACAGATTATATATAAACAGGAAGTATCAAAAAATCTGTGCAAGAGAACATATGGTCAAACAGGCTTGCAGATGAAAACCTCGTCTTATTTGTAAAGCTGAATATTTGCCAGTAGCTGTGCTAATATTTATGTTAAAACAGCAGAAAAGTACTGCGTATGAATTAAGCTTGCTTACAAAATATTTCCACAGATCTTATAAGCAACTAGTTACTCATAAAACTTAATTTACTTTAAATCATTTTACCTCTTCTCTGTAACAAAAGAAATCCATACATTTTACTGAAGGAATCATAGTGTATGTTGTCAACCTTACCATCAAAGGGATATATTGCCTTGCAATGTCCTATAGCTGGTAATGGATCATCATCTTCAAACTCATCATCAAATTCATTTGGATGTGCATGCTGCTGTGGTGGGCCTCGACCTTCCTGATTTGCATCATCCGTGTAACTCCCTTCAGGGCTGTAATATAATGATTGGAATGTGAGGATTCTTCGGAGTTTTTAGTTCTGAAACACCGAACCTGCATCACAGAAGGGTAAGACCATATTGTTCTGGGAAGGCCTGTTAACAGTGTTTATATTTGCTCCTGGAGGTGATTTTCTGAAAATGTTTTGATCTAACAAAGGTTTTGGACTGAATTCTGCTACAAAAACACATAACTTTGACATACCTGTCTCTACAAAACACGGAAAACTGATGAGCCTTATGGAATGGAAAGAGTTCACTTTAAGAGACACTGGTATTTAATGAGTGGTTGTTTTCATTAGACTCAATTTTTCTGTGCTACTGTAATGATGTGAAGTGAGCTCTAGTGCTCAGAACCAGTCAGATTTTCCTCTAGAAAAATAAACTTTCAGAGGATAAGGAATAACCATCACCTTCTCTTAACTATCAGACAAATGTATTGATTCTAGCATAAGATAAGAAAGCAGTAGAGATAGAATAATGACCTCTCTCTGCCCTGTGTTACGAGGTGGTTGATATCACTGCTGTGCCGCCTGTCACTTCTGGCTGCTACTTTACCTTCAACTTCAGAGAGCCAGGCCTGGGGGGGAAAAAAAAAAAAAGACAAATACTGGTTTCAAGACAAAAGTTGATTCTAAACCAGCAAGAACCATTTCAAAAATGCACTTAACTGCACACTGTTTAGTTGTCAGCACACAGCCACAAAGAAACTGCATTCACACATGAAATCTTGTAATTATTTCCATATGAAGTATTAATCTAATCCTCTCTGCTTAGCCTATGCTCCATACTTGAGTTAGGTAGTAAGGAAAAAAAACCTTTAATCTCCTATGAATTGCAGAATAAGTAATTAATAAACTCTTCATAACAGTTTGCATCTTTAATAAAGTATACCCTTATTCTAGCTAGACTAACATACCTGAAAATAGCATACCCTAGGGACAACTGTATTGGGAGCTTGTTGTTAAAATAAACCAAGTAGTTTCACGACTGCAACATTTATAACCCATAAAGCAAACTACACCATTACCATTCATTTATATTTTCTGAATAATTGTTTTAGATTCTCACCTCATTCTTGTGTATTTCCATCCGAAGACGGTCCATGTTGCTCATTGTCTCAGCTAATTTTGGTTGCAGACTGCTTGGATCACCCATCTGGGGATTTTTTTCATAAACATCTTTCATCTTGATGAGGGCATCTCTAACAGTATACAAAACCCCACAATAATTATACAATTACAAACATCTGCACTGGTTCATTAAAGCTAAAATAATATTTAGGTATATGAGAGCCTGACCCATGATTAGAGTTCCTAGATCCTAAGCACAGACCTGAGGAACTACAGCTCCCTGTAACACACCTAACTCTTTTTCCCATTCTGTCATCTTAACATTTTGCTTTACTTTTTCATGTCATGTTTAGCATGGAAGGAATCCAACTGTCAACTCTTCTCTATGTATTGTCAACACTGTTGTCTGTACTGTTATACACAATTTCCTAAATATTAATTATGTTCTTTTCATAGTGCACTAAGCTGCAGCTCTCTTGCTCAACAGACCTATGCAGTGATTTTTTTCTTTAACGGCATGCTTTTAGATCCAATGTTTCCTATGCAACATTAGGATCGAAATATGTATTATAGTGAAGCAGCAGGAGGAGGTGATGATAACAACCTACATAAAACAAAGCATCCACTAAAAATGCTTTGTAATAGCTTGTAATAGCATATTCTCTCCTAATGTCTGAGAGCTGTTGGCTTAAGCAGAGGACTTCAATTGAAACGGACATAGAGAGACCCATGATGAACTTCTAAAAAAAAAAAAAAATGCACTCACTTTTGGTCAGTTTCCTTCTGTAGTTCTCTGTTGAGTTCATCAATTCTCTGCTGCAGTTTCTTGCGCCTTTGTTCTGGAGGGAGGTGGCTGAAGTCTTCTAGTGCAGGGCCCTGCAAATATGAATGCTATTAAAGAAACAGCACACACACATTGAGACAGCTGAACTGACATACCCACACATGAACAGCGGTCACTGGAAGCAGGATGGACCTTCTTAAAAACTCTCTACTTGACGCACAGCTCTTTAAAAGACCACAACAGAATAAATGCAAGCTTTTGGTGCCAGCTTGTAGTCACTCATTTAAGGTTCATTTTGCCTTCTGCAATAGGTGTCTCAGGGTTATAATTAGTAATTTCTAGGCTTAATAATAATTAGTCTGAAAAGCTGAGCCATGAACCTCCCTGTTATATCTACTACCCTTAATTCAGATTTAGCAAAATCAGAATTAATTACTAACAGTAATTTCAGTCAGAACAAAAGTCTCAGTTGTGTATATAATAATAGTGTGTACATAATTGATTCTTTCCTAGGATTATGTTTTCTATGGCTATTTAGATGCTGTCAAAAGAAGAATACCGTAATTTGGACCTTCATTACAAAACAGCATTGTAATTCCCTTTCAGAAGTTCATCAGTCTTGCTAGAGAACATATTACAAGAATCTCAATTAGACTTACAAAGTTGTGATACATTTTTACCTAGCATAAAACCAGTTGACAGAGCACAAAATTTGTACCATCAAAATTATGACTTAAATTTCTTAGTGAGTCAAAACTTGGTTAAATATTCTACATCACCTTTTTAATTATAAAAAAGAATGCTTCAGTGAGGAAAAAAAAGTTACTTTTCATACATAATCCCCTCACCCCCCCCCCTTTTTTTTTTTACACTTAAGACCAATTATTGTTATAGTCTAAGCTTGTGCCAGGGTTAGTTGTGTATATGAAGAATGGAAGGACTTGTGTGTATGAGGAATGGGAAGAAATTTTTACATATCCTGTGAATATGTTGTGCCAACTCTTCCTTTGGGTGACAGACACCTACACTACTTTTTAAGAAGGAAATACAGTACACTTATTAATAAGAGAAAGTTACATTACTTTTGTGCTAGTTGCATAAGAAAGTTATTTTTAGCCCAAGAAACCTGCTTGCCATTACAGAAACCCTCCTCAGAGGTAAACTGAACTTGACATTTCTCTTCACAAGAGGAAATTTGATAGAAACGTAGCTGTCAAGATCTTAATACAAGCAGCCTTAGGCTCAGATGCTAATTCCAATATTCTAGATATGTCCCCCTCTTAAGGTCTTCTTGCCCCTCAACTTCCTGGTTCTTTTTCACTTGTAAAATCATCATCTAATTACTTTTTAAGGAGGGAATACAAGACACCATAAAAGATGAATAATCAAGATATGTTGTTTCCAAAATAAAGCAAGAGCTCTTCTTTCTGGGGAAAAGTCTTTTCAGGTGCTTTTACATGCTACAGGGAAAGAAAAAGATAATCACATCCTCTGTGTGATTGCTCCTTAAATATTAGTTAAAACTACCTTTCCTACAGTAATAATCAGAAGAACACTTACTTATGTGAATTTTGCTGATCTATTCTGCAAAATAATAATATTAAGATGTGCTTTTAATTTATAAAAGCCTCATTTATTTCAAATATAAAAGCTTTTTAATACTCCTGAACATAAAAGATCATCTCCCCTGCAAATGTTTGGTTAAATTCAAGTGAGTGAATATTGCAGTATTCAATATTTCTCTTTTAAACAAGTTTTGTACTCTTTTTGTATAACTATTTTATGCTGCTATTTTATTTTATTTCCATTATCACCAGCTGATGAATACTGGTCAACCTTAAAATTCCAAAATCACAGAATTAGTTGCAGCTGGATCATATCTAATTATCTCACATTAAGCATGGATGAGTAAGAACATGACTGTGTATGAGAGTGGAAAGTCTGGAGATGCATTTCAGCACCTGACTTAGCAGTTATGATATGGAAACACTTTCAAAAGATTACTTTCATGCTATCTTAGCAGAAGTACAGCAGACAGATCAGCACACGGGCTTACCATCTTCACCGACCACTGCACAGTTCATTTGAAAACAGAAAGAAACGGGAAATTATTCACATGCAACGACCAGTTACAAAAATGATTAATGCCTAAAACCATATCTTTAAAATATTTTTAAAGATTAAAATTTAAAAATTATAAAAAAACATTTTACTATGAGCACAAGAACAGCAAATTACAATAATCAGAAATGCACTTCTGCTTTAAGCATTACTGATTTTAAAAATATCACTAGGTGATAACGGGTAGTTTAACTTACAGAATTGTAATACGCAAATTCATTGAACAAATTTTGAATTTTAGTGCTTCAAATAATATGCTTAATGAACTTCTGTTGTGGGAGAAGAAACGAACACACAGCCAACAACACACAAAATAGCAGAATTCAATGATGATGAAGGACTGATCAGCCATATGCAAATATTTTGTTAATTATAGCTAACAATCCACTACCATCAATTTTACAAAGGTAATTTTTACCAAGTGTTTTACCTTATTATCAAAGCAGAACTACAATAAACAAAGACCTTTTAAGTGAATAATTTTACTTTCTGAAAACAGCGCATTTGATTGCTGCTATCCTAAAAATGTTTTACTTAGATTAAAATAAAGCCATTTAGAGAGTGATAAGTTCATCCTTAGAGGAAGCAAATAAAACAGACAGGTGTCAAATCTTTGGCTTAACATGTCACAGCATTTGGAAGATCAATGACCTAGTACAAGCCTTTCCAGAGGAAGGCCAAGCAACTTAGAATACAGTTACCTGTGACATCATTTATGACCTTCAACAATTGTTGTGACAGTTGATTAGAGAACACACTTCAAATTGGAATTTCTAGCCATAAAGAAAATGACACTCCTTTGCAAATGTTACCATGGTAGAAACCTCAATAAAGTCCAAAGACACTGTTGTGGTTTAACCTGGCACACAGCCGTTCGCTCACCCTCCCTCTCCTCTCCTCCCTCTTCTGTCCTAACTGAAACCAGGACAGACATAAAATGGCTATAAGAACAAACTACTTTTATGTATACAACATATCCGTTGATGTATCAAGTAGCACTGAGCAAAGACCTCTCACAAGCACTAACACTACCTGGAAATGTTAAGACTTCAAAGAAAAACAGTAAAGAATAACAGTACTAATAAACGAAAGGAGGAGCTGCACTTAAGACTTTTCAACAGCCTATTACTTTTATATAGAGTCACAACTTAAGCTACTGTGTGCTGCTTTCTCTATACAGCATGTGACAGGAAAAATCTAATGCACGAAGTACGGAATGATAACAGTCTGGTTTTGCAATTTCTAGTGCCTTGAGTGACATCTTATACAGGGCATGTAAAACAAAATAACCAGTATGCTTATTATATGGTATATGGCAACTCATGGATAAATCTCAGTAGAAGCCAAAACAAATTAAAATACCATTTGACAGTTCTTCCCGTCAGTACTACTTGGACATCATTTTCCAGGGACAAAACAGAATCATGCTAGCATCTACTTATCACTGACTCAAGATGTATTAAAAAGATAAATCTGATCCGTAACACACAATCTACTAGAATTACAGTATACATTTCAAGGCACTTGATATATGTGTTACCTATTAAAATATTTGCAAGGTATTTCAAAATAAAACATGAAGTGTTCATCTCAAAGATTTATAGAGATTAAAGTATCTGATACTGTGGGATATTTGAATTAATCCAGATTTGTATGACACTGCCAATCCATGTTAATTTTACAGAGTACTGTGTATTAAGTTCACAGTTTTACAGCATGATCAATGAATTACTAAGAATAAAAAATTAAAATACTGTTTCAGTTTCCATGGGCATTGTGTAGTTGCTAGGAGATGATCTTTTGCTTCAGTAAGAGATTCTAGAACTACTAATATTGTAAGGTATTGATTTGTGAGCCAGGTGTTGATAAACAAAAAAATGGTGTCATCAAAATCTCTGCTATTTCAGCAACTGTACAATCAAATTCTACATTGAGTGCTAAAGAAGGAACATTATCTTCATGACCAAAATAAATTACAACACAAGTAATTCAGAAGGAGAAAGGAGAAACTGCCCTCCATAAACACTTAGAGGAGAACAAGAATCTTCTAAAAATGGTGGTGGTAGAATGGTTATTCAAAAATATCTGAGGGCCTGAAATAAGATACCACAACATGACTTAAAGAAAATAAATGTAAAATTTGAATAAATTTTAAATATAACTCATTTTGGTTCAGAATGACAGCAAGAGAGCCTCTGAATTGCTTACTGCAATACAACATTGTTGTGCATTGATCTCCACATTACATCTGCAGTATCCAGCCTTTCTCAATGCATATGAGACAGCACGTTGATTTTGTTTTCAAATATGAGCAATTAATGAATTAAATATAATCAAATGCATCCAGTTACCTCATTATGTGGATCTATATCATAGCACACACAGACTGGGCAGCCTGTGTTTCTCCAACATAACAGGAAAGCACCAGTACATTTACACTAGAACTATAAATGTTGCTAGAAAACCACTTAACAATTCCCTTTTACTGTCTTCCAGCAAAATCTATTTGCAGGTTATGCCATTATAGATCAGTAAATGAACTGATTAATCTCAGAAAGCAGCATTTGGTAGTAATTTTTCAATAACTTTACCTAAACAGACCTAGGATGACGAAAAACAATCAATCATAAAATGCGTTAAAATATTTCACTATTTCAAAATCTGCAAGCACCATGTGCTGTAGCCTTTGATATACAAAAGATACACAAAACTTCTCTTAGTTCAGTCTTGTCAACAGTTACTATTATTTCAATTAAAAGTCAGCAATAAGATGTGATCTGTCAGATTTTTATAGTGACTATATATATACCCAATGATAAATTACTGCAAAACTATGTTCCATGATGGTAGGAAAACATTTGTGAATGTGAACAACAATGAAAAAAGGTATCAAAACACATGCTGAGCACCCTCTTTATAAAACCTTTATTTTAGGCACCAGTATTTGGAATGTTGTCAAGGGTATTTCTGTTTTAATTTTAATATGTTGGTAAGGTCTATGTAATATGAAAAGAAGTATTCTGAAAGTGACGTTGTAGCTGAAGTGTTACTTTAAACAGAGTAAGCCTTATAATGAGGGTGAAGAGCATTAGAAAAGCCACATCACAAACACACTGCTCATAGCCCATCATGCATTTCAACTTGTTATCCAACTTACCCCTCTTTTGAGGCTTCTGAAAGAAGGAATTCTGGGCTTCCCTGTTTTTATGTCACTCATGCAATAATGCACTGGTTCAATGGAGAATATGGGATACTGGGACCCATTAGGAGTACTGGATGTGTATAAACTAGTAGGGGTTAGGGGTGGGGACTGTGGCTAATGTGGAAATAAAGAAAGCAATAAATAAGCCAAATGTTCAAAGTGATTTTAAAATGAAAAGTCTGTCTTATAAAATTTCCATCCAACACAGAAACACCTTGTAACGTTCCACAGACACATTTACACTACAACTGCATTGCTTTTAAAAGGTTTTTGTCATGAATCTTCATGACAACTTCAGAGTTAGAGGTTGGTTCAGAGAATGAAGGAATATTCAAGAACGCTTTAGACTCAACTTCCACAAGATCCAAAAAATATTCTGAAGTTGTTTATATCCTCTCTTAGAACAGTTAATTCTTCTTTTCCGTTACAAATGAATTAAATGAACCTTAGTTAGAGTCATTCTGGAAGCTTGTGCATTCCTGCTCACATGTTGATTCACCTTACCAGGTGAACAGTAAGGTGAATCAATACATTTTGATTCACCTTACCAGGTAAGCTATGTACACAGAAATACCACATGTATGTATAGAGAATGACTAAAAAATAAGTATACTCAATCTCTGTAGTCAAATTGGACTTAAATAATGGCTGAACGGCATTCCTAATCAACATAATCCCTAGAGCTTTCTCTGATTTCTTCCCCCCCTTTTAAAAAATTGCTTCTCTCATTTTTTCCTCTTATACCCCTGCTGCTTTTGCCCATTTCAATTTTTCTGTTTCCTCTGCTGCACAATTAATACCCTTTCCAAAAGGCTTTTCTATCTGGTAACATCAAAAATAGGTAAATGTACATCTGGAAGCCAAGACCAGCCATAATTCCAGTTAAATGAAGGCCCAAATGCTACCACAAATATCCCATTTACAGTAAATAAGCGTTTGTGTGTGTGTGTGTGATGGTGTCCTTATATTAGCTAATAAAAGAATGTATTTCTTAAATTTTCAGTAATATTTACAATTGTATTTTTCTGTTACAATATAGATTTTAATATTATATAGATATATATATAGATATATATATAGATATTTTGCTCCCAACTGCTGCTTTTTTGAAGTGTATCCATCCATCCCTCCCCAGAAAAGTAGGAGAAAAAACGGACATAATCTTCCATTTCCTCTAGGTATTTCAGGAAGAGGTGCACGTAGTACATATACATATATGTACATCTGTGATTCCATATAGGAAACAGTAGGAGTGAGTCTCTGAATGCTATGTACCAAAAAAAAAAGTAGGAAAAAAAAATACTGTCAGCTTTCTTCATCTATCATCATGCAAAGGAATTTCTTTTAACTGCAGTAAAAGCCAACATTCAGACTGTAAACCAATTTAGATTTTCGCTGCTTCACTGTCCACAGAAGGAGGACAAAATTCTTGGGAAAATGGCTTATTACCAAACTAGTAGTCGTGATCTCAGAACAGGTTAAATCCCACCCATCTCTGCAGCCAAACGCAATAAATATACTAATGCACTGAAATGATAAGCTACTATCAAACATTAATTGTGCTGCATGAGATGTAAACAATTGATTTTCATTTCAACACAGCTGCAGTTACGTAACAAACAGTGAGAAGGAGATGTAGAGATCTGCTTGCTTGGAACAATATCAATTGGTTAAAAAAAATCCTACCACTAATGAGCTGTAAGAATAGTTTTCTATAATAAGTGGCAAATACTGGTTTGGAGCGTTAAAATAACCTCACTGAAATGTGAGGGAATCATTAAAATGACTTTCTGGTATGTTCTAATACTAACTAAAATCCTAGCGTAAAATTTAAACATGTACCTGCATTTATATAGCTAGCTCATGCTTGTATTGAAAACCTTTTTTGTCGATCCATGAAGGCACCTAGCACAGAAAGCATCAATTGAAAGGAGCAATTCCTCTGCTTTCAATTTTTTTCCATCAAGCTTAGGAATATTTTTTACTTATTTCTTAGTAATACTCCTTCTGGGATATTTACGTGTATGGAGATTCAACAGTATGTCTTATCAGTAAGGTATTGTAAGTTTCAATTTCTTCAGACAAACTTACATGTTTTCAAAGCTAGCAAGTTTAATAAAAATCTATATAATATTCCTCTATAAAAGCACATATAAAACACGACAGTTAAAAGCAGGTTGCTTGTTGTAATATTAAAGAGATCTGAAGTCTCCCCACTTTCAAACCATACCTCTCCCTCGCAACCTTTTTTGTTTATTTTGACATTCAAAATCAAAAACTCTTCTACGCAATTGGAAAAAGTAATTATGGCCATTTAGAAATTACAGAAATTGGAAGCTACTTTTATTTACACTATTTAAACCCATGCAGAATATCAAATACCTAATAAAAAACATTCCAGGACACAAATGACTAGAAGAAAAATTGCAAAGCTTTCCCCATTTTTAATGTGATAAATATCCAACCTTACCCAAACCTTCAGATCTCTTTGTACATCTTCAAAAGGACAGTGGAGGGCAAGGGGAAAGTTATAGTAAAATAAATAATTGCTGCTTCCATGAATCTTTACATTTTAATTTTCCAAATAGTAATTTCAAAATTGTTACCTTTGGTTTCTTTCCAAACAGCCACAGCTTTCCTTTAGCCTTGCCCACTGTAGTTTTTGAATCAATTCTCATTCCTTCCTGCTTTGGTGTACTGATGGTTCCATCAGAGATAGTTCTGTAAATATTCTGACTGTAATCTTCAAATGGAAAATCTCCAGGAGGTTCAAAACCAGATTTGAAGCAGTCTATCACTAGCTGGGAGTCCTAAACATGGGATATTAATGAGTTTAAAAAGAAAAACAAGCAAAGGCATCAAGAGAGAAGGAGAGGGAAACATGGAGACAGATTTTCCCTTTAAGCACGAAGATGGCACAGGTGGGAAACAGAGAACACAAAATGCATGCTTGAAGATAGATCAATGTAAGACGGCATATATTCTTTTTTCTCGGTAGTGTTACCAACAGTGCAAATCAAAGTAAACCCTGCTATTCAGAACCCAGCAAATAGTCCCCTCTGGTTCTCACAGATTTAAAACAGAACATGGTTTAGGCCCGAGCTACTACTCCACCGTCTAATCCTTCAACATTAGCACTGAAATTAAGGTAACACTCAGAAACTAGATACAGTAAGATCTAACAGGGTGTTAACTGAACACTCTTTTGTACGATTTCATGCATACCGGAGAAGATACCAACCATGCTGGTATTCTGGGATGTTTCATGATACCCAATGCTATGTGTCCAAAATCATACACAACATGGTTAAAGATCTTCAGATCAAAGGAAAGAAATAAAACATGAAGAAAACAGACACCAGCAATGGTTGAAGCTACCATTTAGACTAAACAGTGATGTCACTCTCCACAGCATCTGTATCAGTTCCTTTACTCATGTGCATTTAATAAGAAGCTCAATTCTACTTACCCTATGTTCATCAACTGATTTTGCTGCAAGGATCATCCCTTCTAAGCATTTAGAGATTATCGGAATAACCTTGCGCTCAGAGTCAGCAAAGCCCCTGTAACATTCACTGAGTTTGATGGTCCTTCTTTCATCCATTTCTTGAAGTTGCTGCAAGCACAAAGAAGGATTATTTTATTGAAGTTTTTATTTATGGATTTTTTCCTGATCCTGATGTATGCAGTTACTGTGGTCACCACAGTGTAGTACAGAATTTCTGTGCTTTCCCAGTGTTTTTTATTTCCCTTACAAAACAGAAGCTAATTAAGTTTAAAAAAAATAAGTCATTTCAGACATAGGCTTAAGATGCACAGAACAGCGATTACAATGAGTCAATACTCATTTGTTAAATGGTGTGAAGGACTGGACTCTTTATTCTTTTTTAAAGCCTGTGTATAATGCCTACAACCACCTACTTGTTAAAAATATTTGTTTCATGCAAAAATGGAAACTATAATGAAAAAATTCTACTAGTTTCTACATCTCCTCACTCTCTCCTTCCACTTCAAAATAATTTCTCTGGTGATAGGTATATCCACCTGAAATCTCATCTTCTTTAACTTTGCTTTTACTTTTATCCTCTCCAATTAATACCTTGTATAATGTATAGCCAACACTCTCAAGGAAGTAATAAAAAAAATGTAGTCCCAAGAAAAAATAGGACTAGGACTTCATGTTTTTACTGGAGATTTCAGAAAACATACATCTCACAATGATAATGGACTTTAACCCTAGAAATATGGCAATAAACAAAAACTCTTATCCAAGATACAAGGTCAACCAAGCTGTTTCTCCCAGGACTTGACTGCAATAACTCCCTCAGTTTGGTAATAACAGATCTGCTGAAGTGCTGCTTACCACTTAAAATAGTAACAAATTCTTTAATCAGCTGAGAAAATATGAAGCATTCTTAAATTGATACATCTTCAAATGAAGTCAGCGTTTTCACTTTCATTTCCTAATTCCACGTCTCAGAATCAGTTTTTACAGCCACATGGCTGAACATACAGACCACTAGGTGTCTGAATGCTCCCTCAGCTGATGGCCCCCAACTATTTTACTTTAAACTAATGTTGGAAAGCCTCTATTTTTGAAAGCATCAAACAAAATTTAATAGTTATACAAAGCACCTAGAAATAGTCCTTTTCCAGTCCTTTTCTACAACTCTACTGAGATCAATGCATTAAAAAAAAAAAAAAAGAAAGAGAGAACTAGTTATCAAACCCTACTAAAATGATTGTTTTAAACATTTGCTTTCCTGTTGCAAATTTTTATTTTACTGTACCTTTCAGTAATACTTCACATCTCTAAAATATAAAACTTTAATAAAAAAAACTCAAGAGTATTTCCATTGCAAGTCTAAGCATAATTACTGAAAGCAACAAGTCTTGTGATAAAATGCAGACTGTATCAGATTATGTTAATTTCCTCATAAAATGATCTACTATAACACTAAAAAAAAAAAGAGAGAGAGAGAGACATATAAAAGCTAATTCCCCCTTTAAAGAACACCAGTCATACTTTCTTACTTTTTACCTTATAAATCTGAGGAATGACAATGTAGTAATGTTTGTGTTGTTCCCCATTAAAATTCTGTAGTTGTGCAGCATATTCATTTTTGTTTTCATCAGCCATGTGTGTGCGCAGGTTTAACTGTTGCTTAGCCTAGTAGGAAAGTGTTATCAATTCAAAATTGTCTTGTGTTTTTCAATGATATTTAGCATTATTATATGATAGCATTATAGCATTATTATAATTTACCTTACCACCAACTATGTAAAAACACTAATCAAAATCATCATTGAAATTTATGCCCTTATAATTGAAATAGAAAGAATGCAACCCTTAATTTATACTGACAACTTACATCTAGTTACATATAGAGAAAGCAACGGTCATTTTAGCCACACTGCTTAAATACATATCCAAAAACATAGAAGTGAAAAAGAAGAAAATAACTGACTCAGCATCATCTTGAGAATAATGAAGCATACTCTCTCTGCACTCTTACATTTTACTGTACCTTTGATTTTGCATGTAATAGGAAAACATATTTTATACATCATTTTATACAAAAGATGTTGTGCAAATACTGATGATAATCATACAAAAAAATTATGCTTATAGAAAAGGGAGAGTAAAAACAAAAACAAAACACACAACAAAACACATTAAAAAAAACACGGCACTGCTCTTACCTTTTCAACATCAGCCTTTGTCGCGTTAGTGTCATTGTCCAGTCTTTCATAGCTTTGCTGCGCCTTCTCTGCCTCTCTGCATTCTCTCTCAAATTTCTTTTTGCTCTAAAAAAAACACAAACTTACTCCTCCTACAGCCACTATCCCATTTTGGTTTTGTATAGCAACTTTGAATTCTAAATATCAAAGCTTCCTTTAAATGAAGACCTTAAACTCTCTAAGTACTTTTATTTAAGTAAACAGACTGTTCTCATAGGAGCATGCAACAAGTATCAAATATATTCACCTGTTTTTTATATACAAACTGTTTCCTTTAAGTAGCAACAGGAAAGCAACTGTAATTACGCTATAAAATATCAGAAAACCAAAATACAAAATAACCTATTACAAGCAACATCAGCAAATTAGAAAACAGGTAAGTTCACTGTTTAGCCTGACTTCAATAACCTAAATGAAAGTTGGAGGGTAGGCAAAAAACTCAAATCCTGAATTATATTTGTAAAATTTAAAGTTAACATCTTAAACACTCAATTTAATTCAATAAATTCAACTAAATTATTCTGAAGGTAATCAGAAGGATTTATCTCTATTATGAGATCTTAGCATATTCATCCATTATCATCAGTATTCATATCAACTGAAGTAGCTGTAAGCAGCATAGACAACAGTACTCGATATACCTGATGTTAAATAAATCTGGCTGTTGTCCAGATAGCTGCTGTAGGAAAAACTTCTGCAGCTCAAGATGTTAGTATCTCTAGAGTCAAACAGGCAATAGAGATTGTGTGAGCACTGCACTCCTGCTTCATAGCAGAGTCAGGCAATTGAGGTTAATGTGCCCCTTTAAAGGCTGTATGAATTTCAGAGTCGCCTTGCACTCGAGTAAATACCATGCACAGAACACAACTGATTGACTGAACTGAACTCTGGGAATTATCTGGATGAAAGATATCTTCAAGTATCTTTTTTTTTTTTTTAAGTATTATTCAGCATCTTCACACCTGCTTCTATTCTGATCATCTGACCATGAATTAAACCTCTCTGACATGACACTGACCCAAGACAGTGCTTATCTGAGTCCACAACAACAAAGCAGAAATTCACTTTTCCAGTTTTGCTTCACAACAATCTGGATCAAAGACAATAAATTTCAAAGACACAGAAACAGCAGAATATCAGAATACATCGTGAACATACTTGTTTTATATTTTCTAATCATTAAAACCACTGCCTATAAACTGTTCTAGAGAAATTTCCTTTCTGCAATTCTCTGTGGAAATGTAATTCTAAATCCTGAAAGGATCATGGCTTACAGTGGTATTCTTGAAGAGACCTCATTTAACAAGCCCTCAAGTGCAAGTCAAACACTTAAGATTTCATCTTCATGGAAATAAATTTTCATTACTGAACAGGAGCCCACTGAGAAGCAACGAATGAAGTCTGTACCCGTTTTAAAACCTAATTCCTTTATGCTGAATAAATACTAAGTCTCCACATACACACACTAAATGGCTGTTTGCAGAAGAATTTTTTAAGCAGTGAACTACAAACACTTTGGAATGTATTTTGGGCATTACTAAGTCTGATTTGGCCATTCAATAAAATAACTAAACGTTAAAGTCTAAACAAGGGAGATGACATCAGTTCCATTTACAAATTGCGTATTATTAATGTGATAGACCCCCCCCCCAACTCACATTATCCATCTGTTTCCAGCACATGTCCAGATATTGTTGAGCCTTTCGCCCTTCCTGAAGATGCTAAAAACACCAGAAATAAGTTTGATTTACATATATATATATATATATATATATTCTTTTTTATTACTATTACCATTATCTAGTTTGTGCTCTAGTTTATGCACTACAACACACATCTCCAGTAGCTACCAGTATTCTTTGGAAGACATTATTATTAATGATGCAAGAACAGTACCACATATGAAATTTACTTTGGCAAAAAAGCTACCAGTAAGCACTGTCTCCCAAGATATCAATTCTCAGGTTTTAATAACTGTAGTAAACCAGTACATAGAAATACATGAATAACTTTAATTATGTGTATTACAAAACCTATTTATTGCTGAGTTCATGAAATTGGGTAAATAAAGTATTCAAAGACATCCATTTTGATACCCTATTATAAAATCAAAATATAGAAATTACCATTTTTCTCTCAGTTTTTAGATCATGAGAGTATCTCATCAATTCTCCATAGACTCTGTGTCCCATTTCTTCTGCAACTACTTCACGTTGTCCTGCATAGTCATTCAGCTCATTAAGGATGTTAAAAAAGGCAATACATGAAGTAAACCTGACAGAAAGCACATACACACATATAGACATATGCAAAAAGTGAGATAGCGCTTGGTTTTATAATAATTTCCTTTAACACAGTCTTTGCTCCTAATTAAATTGAAGAAAAAATCAGATGCATTTTACAAGAAACCTTATTTTAATGATTGAATTACAACAGAAATGAAAATCGGGAAAGCCTGCATTGAGCCTAGCACGTACTATATGTTGCAACGTCTCTTCAAATACATTTTATAAGAACATGGATTTTTGTGGATGGAAAAGAAAGAAAAAGAATACTACCTGGAAAGCCCTGTAGTATAGTGGTATCTCCTAAGCTGCCAACTGAGAGGCCTGAGCTTGGGAACAGATATATACGCCCCTAGGCCTGGAGGCTGAACTTGTTGCAGAGATGATGTGCTTGGTAGTCTTGAGGTTGGAACATGCCAATCATACCACTCAAATGCATCCCGATGGATGATCTACAGAACAAGTTTGCTATGAGCTCTGGAGACAGCTGCCTGTTTGCCTGCCCACCTCCTGGCTGGAAGTAAGGTGCCACTATGGCTGGCACTGAAAAGGGGGGAAGAGGAGGGGCAAAGGGTAGAAAGTGTGTGTGGAAGGGAAGAAAGAAAGAAAAAAAACAGGCACCACATTAAAATATACGTCTTTCTCTCTTTAACTGTGGAATACTGCCATCTCCACAGGCTTGGCTTCGTGGAATTTATACGCCATCCTAGAACTAGAAATCCCGTTCCCTGTGGCCCAGGATCTTTAAATAGAGTCAAAAAAGCTAGAGGAAATCCTAGCATAGATTCCCAGGCACTCTGTGCACAGCATGTGCTCTGGTCACAACCTGAAACTTAGCCCACATTCTTTCATTCATAAGTGTTTATCCCTACAGGAAAAAAGTATTGTGCTTTTCTAAATTAAAAAATGGTAATGGATATGGACAGCAAAACAAGCACCTCTCTTTGTTTAACTGTAGAGGAGCAATTTATGCTAAACAACTTTATAATTATTTATCATACAAGCTTATTTTGTCTCTGGAGTCAAAGCAAGTCAGCAGCTTAAGAGGCCTAAGCTCTCCTTGCCAAAAATAAGAGTTTTGTTTATTCTCAAGTCTCAAACCTGAATAGCTATATTCGTACTGCAATACAAATACACTGAAGAAAAGTCTACTGCACCATAGCCTAAGGGTAATCGTTGCTCTTCTATTAAAAACAATAACAACAAAATGCAGTAGCATGTACAGAGCATACTAAACTTCTGCTTTCAGACTTTCAGCTCGCTGAAGACTAATTTGGAACAGAGCAAGTACAGCCTGCCATGTTTACTACTTTAAAATACTAATGAAACAGAAGTGATGCTTCATGATTAAGAATTACAACAGAAGTGTGAAAAGCCAAGCAGAATTCTTTTGTTGTCTTAGCTAGTTCACTATTTTTTCTTAAACAAAATAAATAAAAGTCCATAAAGAGACAAGTAAACAGAGTATATTGCAGTCCTTATTTCTTACACATAGAACTTGAAATGCATATTTTTACCTGGGTTCTTCATCTTTGGATGAACGTTTAGGACAGTACTTCTTAACCAGATTTCTATTAAGGAAGAAAAAAAAGTACACTACTTTAGAGTGTCTTTTGAAAAGGCATACATACAGTAAACTGCACAAACAAGGAATTTAATTTCAATGACTTCCCTTTATAATCTTGTATGGGTCCCTAAAGTAACAAAGTCCTAAGTCACTTTGACCTAGAACAATATATTCATAAGCACTTTAAAACCTCTATTTCACAGTGACTAGACATAAAAAAGTGTTCTTTATTTAACAGCCTTTTCACGGAATCACAGAACTGTAGGGGTTGGAAGGGACCTTGAAAGATCATCGGGTCCAACCCCCCTGCCAAAGCAGGTTCCTTAGAGCAGGCTGCCCAGGTAGGCGTCCAGACGGGCCTTGAATATCTCCAGAGAAGGAGACTCCACAGCCTCCCTGGGCTGCCTGTTCCAGCTCTCCGTCACCTTCACCATGAAGAAATTCTTTCTCGTGTTGGTGCGGAACTGCCTGTGCTCAGTTTTGTGGCCATTACCCCTTGTCCTGTCCCCGCAAACCACTGAAAAGAGGTTGGCCAAATCCCTCTGTCTCCCACACCTCAGCTATTTATACACATTGATGAGATCCCCTCTCAGTCTCCTTTTCTCCAGGCTGAACAGCCCCAGGTCTCTCAGCCTTTCCTCATAGGGAAGATGCTCCAGGCCCCATATCATCTTTGTGGCCCTCCGCTGCACTCTTTCCAGGAGATCCCTGTCTTTTTTGTACCGGGGAGCCCAGAACTGGACACAGTACTCCAGGTGAGGCCTGACCATGGCAGAGTAGAGGGGGAGGATCACCTCCCTTGACCTGCTGGCCATGCTCCTGTTCATGCACGCCAGGATCTCATTGGCCCTCTTGGCCACCAGGGCACACTGATGGCTCATGGTCAACCTGTCGTCCACCAGGACCCCCAGGTCCTTCTCCTCAGAGCTCTGCTCCAGCAGGTCGTCCCCCAGCCTGTACTGATACATGTGGTTGTTCCTTCCCAGGTGCAGGACTCTACACTTGCTCTTGTTAAACCTCATCTGGTTTCTTCCTGCCCATCTCTCCAGCTGGTCCAGGTCTCACTGAATGGCAGCACAGCCTTCTGGCGTGTCAGCCACTCCTCCCAGCTTTGTGTCATCAGCGTACTTGCTGAGGGCAGACACTATTCCCTCGTTAAGGTTGTCGATGAAGATGTTGAACGAGACCGGACCCAGCACCGACCGCTGGGGAACACTGCTAGTCACAGGTCTCCAGCCAGACTCTGCGCTGCCGATCACCACCCTCTGAGCTCGGCCACTCAGCCAGTTCCCAACCCACCTTACTGTCTACTCCTCTATCCCACACTTCCTCAGCTTTGCTGTTAGGATGTCATGGGAGACAGTATCGAAAGCCTTGCTAAAGTCAAGGTAGATGATATCCACCGCTCTCCCCTCATCATGTTTGCCATGAGCTTGTCAGGGCAAAATTCTCAGTGTGTTCTTGAGAAAGGAACCTGAACTATACAAAAAATGGTTCCGTTTTTTAACTGGTATGAAATAACACTTCGTTCAAAATTTTGTTTTGTGTAAAGGGACAATATTTTGTAATTACACTGGTTTAGACACCTACCCAAAGAAGAAATTAAGTACAAAATGCCATCCTTCAGAGCTGCTTTAACAGTTGTCTTTTAATTGCCCTCTGAACACAATTCTTCCATCTGTCCTGTAGTAATTGAGACAACCGGCCTTTGACTTCTTAGACTAATTCTTAATTAGTAGCCCGCATCTGCTACTAATCTAATCTAGTTCAAAACACTTTCCTCAGAAACAGCCAAGAACTGGACAGTAAAAGCAATCTGTACCCCTCAACACTACAGAAGAATATGAAACAAAATCCTGCACGTATGTTTTGTATTCCATTCCCACTGGCTGCCTGTGACTTTGGTTGCTACAAACCATCTCATCAACTCAGTAGGGATTAAAAGGAGACATTTGGACTGCAAAATTCATAAAGTCAAAAGGAAAAAAAAAAAAAAGATTTAATAATCTTCTTAGCTAAGTAACTTTCCCATGTTTCGTTTTCCCTTACACTTCTGCTTTGCTACTCAGTGCTTATTAATTACTGGGAAACTCCTGAAATTCAACTTATTATTATTCAGAAGGTGAAATGCATACCAGGCATACAATGCTGTAGCTTAGCAACTATGCAAGAGCCTTTTCAAGGGAAGATTTTCAGGGGTGTTACAAGAGAAAAGAAATGACTTAAAAAAAAAAAAAGAAAAAAAGAAAAAAAAACCACCACACATACAGTTTAAAGTGGCAGGACAGAAGTACTTCAAGGTTCAATAAACAGTACAAAGTACAACAATCAAAGTTAATAAATAAATATGAACTAACAAGCAAACGCAGAGTTTATAGCTAAAAGAAAAAGCAAGTGTTCATGTGAACAGTGAAGCATAAAAGCTTTTTACAAGTGAACACCAACAGTTAGAAAGATACCAGAGAAATTAAATCTTTGAAAAAACACAGGTTGACTAGAAGTTAAGGATGAAGGTGAATCTGAAGAGTCAAGTTTTATTTCAAAGAGGAGCCAACTGACACTTTAAAGTGGACATAACAATCTTTAACATTTTTATCTAAACATAGGTCTCAGGACCCCAAGTATGGCTCTAGACTAGTTTTTCCAAAACCTGGCAACCTTATGATATGTGTACAGCAGCAATCAGAGTGGCTAAGATCTTTAAGCAGACCTTTAAAGCAGAGTAATAGTGCTGAGTACTGTTTGCAGTACATGAATTTCTGGAGGTTCTAGTTCAGACCAGTTCTAGCCATTTCCATGAGCACCCACCAGCATTTACAGAATAGGTGCGCTTCCCACAATTCAGTTTCCCCGCGAAGAAATCTAGTTTGCATACTTTCAGACTTCTCCACAAGTGAACACAACCACAAATGGATACAAGTCACTTGGTTCATTTCCAAAGAGCATTCCTGCCTCAGACTGGAAGACTCATTTAAATACATTCTTATTAGAAGAGCAGGCCTGACAATGCTTCAGCGGAAATTAACAGCAGTCCCTCTCAATCCCTAATTAGAGCAGGATAAACTATGAACAACTTACCTCCACTCCCAGTCAGATTTGTACTGGCCCCCAACAGTGCATACTGAGTTTTATGTGCGTGTTTGTATGTATATATATGTATATGCACATGTAAAATACACAGAATAATATACATACATGCGTATGTATTGGCTGAGAAATTAGAGAGCTTAAAAGTAAAAAATATGAAAATAATTAAGAGTTTACCTTACCAAGTAACTCTTGCCACTCTGCTAAGTTCTCCTGTACTTTTAGGGAGAGTTTACTTCATACTATAACTGGAAGGAGACAAAATGAAAACCTACCAATGGAATAGGAAAAACTTTGTTCCTTCATCAGCCCATAAATTGAGCTAAGTTGAGCTGTGATCAAAAATGACCATGAGCCAGTCTGATATATTAATTATCTTAGCAGATAACATAACCTAGCAATTTTGGTGGACATGCTAGAGATGACGAAGGTCTCTGAAACAATACTATGAGCTAGCTTTCTCTGAGCCTAAGTCCTTCAAGAAGATGGTCATAGCAGTCTTGGACTGCCACATTTAACAATCTACTCCAAAGACAAATGAATGAACTCACAAATACACTGGGCCAAATCAGCATTGTGGGCATCTGGCAATTAAATTAAAAGTAAACGCAGAATCTCCATTTTTCTTCCAATTTTCTTTTTATTTCAAGGAATGAAAACCAAAAAATGCAAGTAACAGATCTGAGTCAGGTTTAAAGAAAATTGAAGAAGTAGCTGCAGACTATCAGAACGGAACCAAATTTACTGGATAAACTGCTGTATATATCTTTAGAATAGTGCAGAGTGATGACAGGTTAATATTCTCTGGAAATACAATCTAGTCTTCTGCCACACTCTGACTTACACACATCTGGAAGCAGATTTCATACAGGACTAATCACACCCAATTGTGATGACCCTGTAATTTTATCAAACTCTCTTCGCGGTACAAATTGGTCTCTGGTTAAATACCAAGGAGAAATCAGCTGGACTTTATTACTAATTTTTAAGAGAAAAACTACCTTAGTCATGTAGCCACAAGTTTCAAATGCCACCTTACTTAATACATTTAAATTATTTATAGCCATGTACATAAAATATTTACATTTGTACAGACATACAAAAACTCATAACTGAATTTTATTCAGTCATCTAACACAATGTAAAGAACTGGGGCAGCAGCATCAATATCGAAGAATTTATGTCAAAGTAAATGCTCAAGCACTGTGACATCTCTTTATATTAAACTTCTACAGTCCCTACATCATATTACAGGAGACTGGGGGCACAGTGAAGCCTGCTTTCAGAAATTAATTTTAAAATGCAGTAAGAAATTAAAGGCATTTCATATTTATATGTGAAGCAATCATTTCAATAGTGTTCTGTGACTGCATATCTACATATAGAATTGGTGAAAACAATGACAATGTACTACTGTATTTAGTAATAACATCGTATCGGAAAAAGCCTTCAACTGAATGCATGAGTCTTAAAAAATTGTAAGATGGAACTTGGGTTTACAAAGCCTTGTAACCATTAAGAATGTTTTGACTTACAGAAATACCACTAGAAAAAAACTGCCATGTTTGTATTTAGAAGATCATTAACAGCCTCAGCTCCAACCGAAGAAAAAGGTATCTGAGAACTGAACACAACTTCACATTTGAGCTTACATAGACTTTAAATAATGTTTCCAAGATTCTGCATATAAAAATTTGGTTACTAAGTCTCAATTTGACTAAACATACACATATATTATTATCTTATTTAGAAAAAAAAAGACACTTAATGGCACGCAGAATAAAAAAAAAAAAAAAAAAAAAAAACATGAAAAATGCATTTGCTCAGATCAACTAGAAATCTCTTCAGACTATAATGTTGAGTTTTAAAGAGAAACAACTAGTTCAAGAATAATCACAATTTTTTTCTTCAAATTAAATTTCTTCAAATTCAGAAATCTTATTCTGCGTGGTAGCTTCATCTGTAACTACAGGTGTAACTTGTATTACCACCTAGCATTAAGGAAAGTTGAATTCCATCTTCCCAAGAGTTGGAATGCTTCAGACAGTTAAAAGAAAAAAAAAGGAAGAAACCTTCAGAATTATTTTGCATGTGGTAACATGGTAGTAAACAAAGCAGAACTTCACCTCACCTCTTTTAAGCAATATTGCTGATCAAAAGCAGCATCTGAGAATGCAATTACAAAATTCAACTACTTGCCCAGTTATTTGTCACATAATCTATCTAGTATGTTGTGTTGCTTTTTTTTTCCCCACTTATAAAAAAAGGACAATTTAAGCAGTTGTGTAATCAAAATTAAATCTATGAATCTGCAGCAATGCATATTGCAGTATGTTTGTCCTTGTTCACATCCCTGTAACTCATTAACAACCTATAATAAACCTCACTTTCCTTGGGGCACCATAATATGTTAGTTGAGACTTAAGCTACACAAAGCTTAAGATTTTTTTTTTGTTAGCTCAAAAAAAAATAAAGGTTGGTTTTTTTTTTCAGAACGAAGTATATTGCAAAGACAGAACAATCTTTACAGACAGTTTTTCTTTTCTGTAGACATTCAAGGTTTCCTGAATTGTGCCAGTTTTTCTTACACTTCCGAGCATCAACAACTGCATATCAAAGAATAACAAGAATAACTTGTAACTTAGGCAAAACATTTGGACAGAATTCTCACAAGTAATGTCTGGAATTACTCAGCAACCATCAACTTCAATCAGTTTCAGTAACAACATTGTGAGTTCATTCAAACAGCTCTTCATATGCTACATGTGCATCACTTGCTTGCCATCTCCTAGGAGATTTGGAACAGCTGTTGCCAACTGGGTACATGTCATCACTAAGTTATGACTGTATACAAAAAAAATACTTTATCAAAAATGCAAGGGTATGCACTAAGTGAACATGAATTTCTGCCAGGACATGCACTCTAATTTGTGAAAACTGTTACAAAAAATTAATTCAAGTTTACATCCTTGGATTTAAGGCTATAAAATAAGTTCCACCTCAACAAGATGTTGGAGGCCCACCACCGATGAGGTGGTAGGCCATATGGTAGGCCAGAAAACAAACGAACCTGCCATCATACATTGCTAGTACTACATCCCACATTAAACTTGTTGTTTTTTTTTTTCTGTCTCCCATCCAAATACTAATACAGCCAACAAACTACCATGAGGTGACCATTTTCTGTATAGTTCATACATCTGCTAAATAAAGCCAAAATAAATAACAAAGTTCTTTAGTGAGAGATTCTCATCACTATAATTGCCAGGGTTTGTTTCATTGCAAGAGGGAAAAATTATTAAAAAAACTGCTCTTACAGGTATTAATATCCTACCTACAGGTCATATGCTGCTAGCATTAAAACTTACCAGCACCACAGTCCCAATTACCTTCTCTCTGTTTCTAAGGGGTAAGCTACAGAATGGCTAACTTTGCTGGCAATGAAAACTTTACATATCTCAGTTTCCCACGGGGCCTCATGACACTTCCCTTTTACATGGTAACACCAGTAATTGTCCTAAAGATAAATGATGGTTGAAATCAAAGTAATATCACAAGACAGCGCACTACTAACAATCAGTTCTCCCCCAGGGAATACCCAGGCAAGAAAGACTGTCTAACAGTGGATTCACAAACTGGTCTGCTGGCAGAAAATCAGTCACCCTTGTGTGTGTATGCTGTCCAGACCCTCGTTGGCAGCAAGCAAGAAGTGCATGCATGCACCGTACAAGTGTGCAGCAAGGCCAGTGCTTCCTGAAACTGCCATACTTACTGCACATACGCAGTCAGCCCAGTCATCTGACAGAAGGGGTACTTGACATAACTCCTGTTTTTGAAAGATGCTTTGAGAAAAATCAATAGTTTTACCCAAAAGAGTAAAATGCTACACAGCAATGATTTCCTATTTGTAGTTAAATCCTGGAGTACTAATGTCATCTTGCTAGCTATCAGAAATTAACCTTTAAATGTAATTAAGCAAAATGGCTTTTCTTCGTACTATTTAAGGAAAGCATATAAATGCAAAATTAAGCAAATTAAGCACAATCCCATTTTTTAACAAACAACTGAAATCAAAACTGGGTTTCAAACTTTCAAACTCTGCATGTTTCAAACTTCCCTTTACAGTTACAGATAACAGTTAAAACCAACTGCACAGGAGTATCCTATTTTAAACCTTGGTCTTCAAGTAGTGCGTGCTTTTTGGTGAAACTCAATCCCACTTAATTCTGAAAGTGGGTTCCTATGCCATTTCATTGCAACTACTCTTCTTTTATGATCCCCTATCACTAAGAGGGGAAACTCCTATTAGACCTAGATCTTTCACTTGGCCACAACAGAATATAAACTGGAGAAAAAAGACAAAGGGTGTTTGGGTTATGGAGTCTTACCCAAAGGTATCATTAGCTATCACAATGGCATGCTCTAAGGACACGAAGAACTGCTGCTTTCTAAAGTTCTTGTCAGTGATTTCATTCAGATTTCTAAACAAAACGTAGTGAAGCTCTTGCCAATTTCAACATGAGAAATTAATTACTGAGGCTTGAATTACAGAGGCTTGAAGCTGGTTGAACACAGAGAAAATGTAGATTTGGACAAAGCACTTTGCACCAAACAAGCAGATAGAAAAAAAACATCAGTGTTTTGGTTTTAATCTTAAAATTTGAGTCTTAAGACTCTTAAATTCAAAGATTTAAGTGATGGATGGGAGGAGAGGCAGGGACAGAGAGGAAAACAAACAAGCAAGTAATCACACACCCAAAGATAATTTTGTTTTGGACTGATAAAGAAAATCTTGTTTGTCATGAAAAGAACTAATGATCTAATTTGCTCGGTAAATGAAAAAATAGTCTTTAATCATGAAATCCCATCACGTGATTTTAAGTAACCGTTAAGAGCCTTTTAAAACGAACAATAATAATAAAAACTTACCTCAGTTGTTTTGCATAGTTTTGCTCAATTTCTATCCTTTCTTTTACAAATTTTGCATATTTCTCCAAGAAGTCAATGCCCCACTGCGTATGCTTGTCTAAGTTATCGAACTGATCCTTAAAAACAAAAGGAAACACAAATACTGACAGTTAGTTAAAAATCACACCAATACCAGAAATGACATATAATTTAAGAGTTGTACTTTGAGGGAACGCTTTCTACTTGGATAGAAGTCACTAAAGTTACAAATCAGTCATACATGTGTGTATACACCAGCCATATACCGGAACAGTGAGCCATATATGCAGGCACACATCTAGCTCTTTCTGCAAACACAGCTCTAAATATCTTCATTTAAGTTGTGCGCAGCCTTTGATCACTTTCACAAAGCAAACACCTTTTTCCCCCTAAAAATACTCCCATCAAAAAAGTGGATATTTTCCACCTAGATGGTGAAGACATAACTAGAGATTAGTATCATATAACTAAGGGAAAGGACTGTTCAACAAAACAGATGCACTTGGCATTTTAAAACACAAGTAGTAGTAATTTCATTTGCTATGAAAAAGTAATTCCACTTTTAAGATTGCCCACTGAAATAAAAATAATGCAAATTTCAGCATGACTAAGTCGGGTGTAGCCTGCATATGAAAAACATTTATTAAATAAATCTATACACAAAGTTCATCCTCAGCTCTAGCAAAGATTCCAAAGAAAGCAAACTTGCCCTTACCCACTAAAAAAGTTATGGTAAAGCAAATGCACAAAGCAAACAGGAGAACCAAAAATAAACAAGACTTGGAAAAAAAAATGGTTGTGTGATTATTAATAGTTTAAATCATCTCCAAAACTAATCCTTCACTTCATTCAGTATTTATCTACTTCTATGGATCCTAAAAATTCTGCCAATGGAAAAATTGATGATTTTCAGTTCAAGCATTTCCTGCAAATTTTCTCTAACAGTTACTTAATAACCCCAAAATAGAAGCAACTGCAACATCAAAGTTTGTGTGTTCAGTATAAGCTGAAATCAAATACGCTTCACATAAATTAAAAAACAAACAAACAAAACCCCACAAAACAGTGGGGAAAAAAAAGCCAAAGAAGCTCTTAAAAGCAAGACTTAATTTACATAAGGAAGTGTGGAATGAAGGGTATTTATCAGAAGCTGATTCAGTAACATGTCCGAACCTGATGAATTATTGTCAACCTTTAGTATTACCAATTTAAGTCCGATTTCAAAATGCAATAGGATGATCTAAAGTTAAATCAAAGAACACCAAAGTGCTGCATAGCTGAAGACTCAAGGAAAACGTATTCATTAAAATAGATATCAAGATTATACACCCATATACAACCAATGGGAGTAATAAAAAAGAGCTACGAGCTTGAGGAATATAAAAGGATTCAGGTTGCTCTCAAATCTTGCCTTGCTGCTCTCAGCATTTCACACCACAAGCTAACCACGGCTGTTCGTGCACTGACAGTGTCAACATAGAGGCACGCCAAACAGCCATCCTATTCCACTGCTAGCCTCGTGCTCTCTGGATCCTCTCTTCACCAGAGAAAACCCAACCACTTCCCCCCGATGCTTCACTAAAGAACCACATTAACAGGGAAGAGACAGAAATGGGACTAAAGACAAGATTTCAAAACATTTGGGAAACCAGCCAAATTTACCCCATCTGGGCATTTCAGCAATAATTGCTTTCTGTCAAATAAGGTCACATTCCTGCTATTGTTTTTAGAAGAGCTGCATATGCTTTGTTTGTGTACGTGAAGAGGGAGATGGTTATCACAGTGCTTTTAGTTCTGAAGCACTGTTGTAAGTGTGCATAAAACTACACCATTCTGAAAAAGCCTTTTTCATATTCCATTAATTTTGTAATTATTCTATTTTAACCTGACATCCAAAATAAATTTCAAAAAGGTGCTGTTGGCATGGAGCCAACATCCAAAACCATTTAAGAAAATGTTATTTCCTTCAATGAACACCAGAACAAAGCCTTTGTTGTCCTACTTAGGCGCTTTAGACCACAGAGCTCTGATTTGATATTCAGGTTTTTATTAACATTATGGAATGCTAAATTACTTGCATTTCAGAACGTGCAATCAGAGAGGATGGCTTTCCAAATATTTTGCTCAAACAAAAGAAGATTCTACCAGTCAACATTTCCTCTTTGCTGCTAATATGAGAGTGAAATGGAAAACCTGTTCCTCTCCCCTCGTGCAGTATGTTCTTGCTCTTCAAAAGAGAGAGACAGCTCCACAAGGTCAGTTTGCTTGCTGTCCTTTTTTGGTCAGCAATTATATTACACACTATCTTAGAACGAAGCATACAATATGGTGCCTACAAAAATACTACTTTCAGGAAGTATAAAAGCATCTTTTGAACACTGGCTTACGAATGACCAAACCTGAATGCCTAAAAATAAATAAATAAATAAGTTGATTATTTATAGATAACAATTTGTGTTCAAAATAGAAACACTATTAAAAACGTCCATGTAAAAACTGATAATTAATCAATTAAATTGGATGTACTGATGATGTGTCAAACTCTCTCTCTATACTCATGTACATGCTGCACAACAGAGCTCTCAATTAACAAATAAAACATATGTTAAGTGAACAACCTATCTGCTTTACAATTCTTCCAATTCTTGAACACAAAACCAAAGAATCGAAGTCTGCAGTCACACAAATCATGTTACACTGCTCAGTAATGACGCTGGGATAAATGAGCAAAAAAGAAAAGTTGCATCAATGAATCGGTAGAAAGAAAAAAAATGGACCTTTTCAGAAAGGCTTCTAGATGTGAGTCACAAATTTAATCCTTTCAACTTCTCTCACATAGCACCCACGTTTGAGGCTCTGGGTCTCAATCAAAACAAAGGCATCCTTTTCAACCAAGAACACAAACAGAAAATCTTTCACACTGCTAAAAAGGAGAGCAAATTATGCGCTGAGAAACAAATCAGGCTATACAGTACCTTGAATGGAAAAAAAAATAAAAATTGGGCAATACTATACAGAGAAGAAAATGGACCAAACAGATGTAACAGACTATCTGCCTGAAACTTTCAGAATCTATCTATCAATGTATTAATACAGCCAACTGCTTTGTAAGAAATGTGAAAATTGCATTAACTGAAGACCAGCAAAAGGCAATTAAAAACAAACAAAAAAAGAACACATCCTACGATATCTGGCTGTCTACTACTTTGATAGCAAAGAATTTTCTCTACAATATTCCAAAGCAAAACACACATTGCTGTTTGTCCAGTAACTCCCCACCACCCTTAACAGCTGAGCAGGCAATTTCTGTAAAAAAATAAATAAATAAAAATTTAAATGCAGCTGGCTACTATTAAACTGATTAATGTTAGCTAATGGATGGTGGCCCTCAGTAGAAACTGCCCCCTCAAAAGCTGGAATGCAATGCAAAATCTGCTTTGTCAAAACAAATCTAAGACTTCACAAAAATCTGTAGTAGGTGAATATAAACTATTCCAAAAGAAGTGTTATGTCCCTAAATTTTACTTCCAGATAATTTAATGTAACCACAGACTAACACTACGCATACTTCAGTGATGCAGTTCTAAACTTATCAGGTTGTTGCAGATACCAGGGAGCTTTTCAATAACAGCAGCTGAAGCATCAAAGCAAGTAGCCAAGCTGAGTCAAATCCGCACTGGAGGTTAAACTTAAGAACTGATCTTCTCCTCTTATTGGCACCTTCCCCCCCCCCCCCCCAAAAAAAAAAAAAAAAAAAAAAAAAAAAAAAAAAAAAAAAACTCAAAAGCCAATAAAAAGGAAAAAAAAAAAAAAGAGGATCTCTTCAGAGGGATAAACACTGAGGGAATACTGCAGCATAAATGCCAAACCTTTCCTCCTCCAAAAACTATCTGTAGCTAGTCCAGCCACTGTTCATCATAGGAGTTTCAAATGAAATGTGTTAGGCCAGACTGAGATTTTTAAACAGTTAATGCTCCCATTTTTCACTGACTTGGAAACCAGTTATACTTGCATTAAAAGCGAGGACTGTGGTACTAAATTCTGCAAAGAAAAAATAAAATCTGCTTTACTAAATGGTTTCCTTATAAAAAGTTTTAGTTTATCAGATCAACATCCAATTGTGGATTATTCCCCATTTCCCTGACTTCCATTTTGATCATCTCCAAACAACTCAATTGAAAGCCTTAAAAATCATCTCAAACACACAACTACATCAACTTATGTTTAAGCAACCTACGTCAACTAATAATGTTTAGATCTACAATCACTTTTAAATAATTAATAAAACATTTTATTCCAAATCATGAATGACTTCATGCCTGTATCATTTTATTCTCTTGACTCAACTTGTACATCAGTATTTCCATAATTTTATCTGACTATGGTTTTAGTCTGCAGTTACCCAAGTGACCTTATTTGCAGTTTTGAAATACCGGGACAGGATTCGTTCTTTCCCTTTTCTTTGTTCTCCAGGCTGTCTCACTTGGCTAGTCTAAACTTCCAATTAAGTGAGTGGGAGATTATAAGCTGAATTCCACATTTAGCTCTCTAAATTCTTAACACTTCTACAAGTCCTGTGTAAGGAAATACATACTACACTCCAATGAGATTCAGTGAAGAGAGTGTTTCAGAGCATGGAGCAACACGATGCAGGTCTTGTTCAGGTTAAAAAAAAAAAAAAAAAAAAAGAAAACAAGAGCTATTTCTATAAAATAATAAATTGATGTGTATTCAACATATACATTATACTTGCTTAATTTGCAGTGTTTGTGCAAAAAATTACTCATGCTACATGAGAAGTTATGGAAACCACAATATATTAATGAGGAGTTACCAACAGAGTACTGTGTACCTTCCCCTACTTGTCCTCAGCACAAATTAGATTATAAAACTGTATTTTAATTAGAGAATGTTACAGTAATCTATTTTGGACAACACATTTCAGTTTTTCTGATCTTTGTAACCTCTTCTGTGTCTGTGTTTTTTGTTTTCCTTTTGTCTCTATCTTTGCGCATCCCTGCTTCCTTTTCTATCTTAGTATAATAGCTCTTGTATTTTACTGACTGGACTGATTATCACTTCTCTCTCTTCCTGCCTGCTTGCTTTTATAATTATTGATTTGGTCTTCTGGTCTTTCTTTCTTCTTGCAACTGCAATCTGTTTCTTTCTAACAGGGAGACTAGCTCTGCTTCCAGCTGATGCTAGTTTATTTTTTTTTAAACATCCTGTTAGTTTTAAATCTAAAAGCTAACAAAGAGGTGCTCTTTACAAAGAACAAAACAGAAACTGTCTTGCTTTTCTGCTTTGTGAAAATTCTGTACAGTAGCTTCCAGACTAACCTGCAAATTATACCAATTATACCTTATTGCTCTCTGAAAATAGCCCATGTATTAAGCTTAAGAGAGGGGAAGAAAGGTGGCTAAACATTGTTATAAACTTGAAGATTAGTGTAAACAAAAAGGGCCAGAGCAGCAACACTGAAAGCCAGAACTGCTCTAGAAATAAAGCAGAGGCACTCAGAGATTAAGATGACGAAAACATAAATTTACAGGTGCATACATGTAAACTAGAGTACTTCACATTCTAATTTCATACTAAAACAAACGTTTAGTATAGACTGTTCAGGCCTTATAGTCTGAATAAAACACTCATTTTTTGAGCACAAAAAAGGAAAAACAATATTCCCCCCAAAATTTCTGAAAACACATCATTAGCTGACCTTCAGGATGCAGAGCTATTTTGCTTATGAAAATGAAGAAATTGGGGTTAACACTAAACAGAATGTTGCAGCTTCAAAACATTTAGGTGAGAAACTCTGCCAGAAAGCAGGCTTGAAGTGCTGAATATGCAAAAGGGAAAAAAGCTACAATTAAAACATGACTTTTAGCTGAATGGGTGACTTTGCTCTAAGGGATAAGAAATAGTCATTTACAGCTTGATCACAGTATGAAAAATCCATTTGCCTGTTCAACTTTTGTATATAATCTGAAAGAGCAATACCAACTCTTTGTCAACTTTGCTGTTTTTAAAATCAATCGCTATATTTTATTATTAGAGAAATGTTTGCAAGATAAAATTAGCAACCAACTCAAAAGCGATACTGAACCACTGGAAACGTAGCCACCCTTGAAGATAATATACAGCAAATCAGGATTTTACTGAGAAGCTACAAATGGAGAGTAACAGTTGAGGAAGATAAATACAAAGTCTATGTTTTTCTCTTTTAATATCTCCTTAGACCACCAACAGAACTGCACTGGGATTTCTTTTTTTTTTTTTCTTTTTTTTTTTTTTAAATGGAAAGTCAGTCTGGCAGGAGGGGATGTCTTACTTGGAAGCTAGCAGCTTCAGAGGCCTGACAGACAGCTTTCTGTCACTTTGCAGGAAGGGGCAGGAATCTACCACAGACAGAAGAGGAGTACAAAAGCTTGTGGTTGCTTTTTGGAATGAGCAGCCAGACCTGCAACACAACTGAGTTCTGCATTTGGAGATCAGCTGAAAAACAAGTAGGTAAATAAAGCCACTAACACATCTACTGTGTTACTATACTACAAGAGACATTTATATTTGGAAGTAAAAGTACTGACACAGATTTCACGGCAGATTAAGCTAGGATGATCCAAGGAGTCACTGAACCACTTCTGTGAATGGTCAGACCAGTACAAGCATCCAGACAGGGGAAGGAGTAAACCAGCATTTTCAGAAGTGGGCAGCTGGTGAATTAGCTCAGCCATCTTATGGTATGGTGTCCTTGAGGACACCGCTTGGCATTACAGATTACAGCTGTGCACTCCAGTTCACTCATGCCACTGACTGTATCTGTTGGACAAATGATTAGATCTTAGCAGCAGTAGTTTTCTGCCAGCACAGCAAATTGACTGTCCTCATTCACAGCTGTGGCACTGAGCACCAACATCAGTAAAAGCATAAAGGAACAAGCTGCTACAGAGGGTAGCTCAACACACACTCCTGTTGTCCAGCTTGGAAGTAACCTCTAAAATTCATCTAATGGATGTGCATCTTCATATGAATTGAATGGTTCATCTACCTCACTGTATCAGCACATAAAGCTAAGTGGAGAGAAACTCAATTCTTCTGAAGCTTACCTACGGGTCTACATGAAAGCAGGCACTTTGTGAGTGTCCTGGGAATGCCTGAATGCTGTTAGTAGATGGAGTCATAGAATGACAGAACAGTTGGAGTTGGAAGGGACCTTGAAGACCATCTTAATCCCAAACCCCTGCCACAGGCAGGGACACCTCCCACTAGACCAGGTTGTTCAAAACCCTATCCAACCTAGCTTTGAACGCTTACAGGGATGGGGCAAGAAGCTTACATGTAAGTAGATTTTAGTCCTAGTTATGTCACTTGTAAAAGGAGCCATGAAGACTTTAAGCTTAACTATAAATGAACTGTGATATAATGCATTACAGTAAAAACGTATTATTGTTTGTTCAAAGCTCAGAGATGCTGTTGCTCATTGTAAGAAAGACCTGGAGATAATCCCACCTTTATAGCATGACTGGAACAAAACAGAGTATAAACGACTGTGGCTACGTATCAAATGAAGTAGCAGAATACTAAATTTGCTTCATGTCCAATAGCCACACAAGGCCTCAGACAAAGCCGAAGTTCTGTACCAAAACAGTGCATTTACACCATGACTAGCATAAGCCTGTAGAAAATCTGAAAATCTGCAATTATCTGGCTGGAAAACAATGCTGCAAGTTTTTTAATTTTGAAAAGCTGTGTAAAGAATGATTTTGTTCCTCAGTTAGAAGGGTTATTATATGGTTCTACACTCAAAGTACAAGGTGAATGTTTTAGTGTACTATGAAGCACTGTTGGTAAAACTATCCAAAACTTAAAACTAAGAACTTATAA
This sequence comes from Anas platyrhynchos, assembly GCF_047663525.1. NCBI lineage: Eukaryota > Metazoa > Chordata > Aves > Anseriformes > Anatidae > Anas > Anas platyrhynchos. The sequence goes on along the minus strand of NC_092594.1, from coordinate 8,536,687 downwards.
ATATCTCTCTAAAAAATTATACATACTTCCACAATGTTATTAGAAATGCATCCACAGAAAGCCAAATGAACAGGAAGCCTTGACACTTTCCAGTTCTTGCATATGTGAACTAGCAATCTATTTTTGCATTCTAAAGGTTAAGTTTTTCTAAAAACTTGTAGAAACAGCAAAGAGATCATACCTACCACCAGCTTCTTCAGCAAGTAGTTGACTTAAATTCCTGCTCTGGCCAGTCTAGCACAGCATCCAACAAGCAGGGTATCTACTGCTTTTCTCCCCTCCATGTAGTAACAAGTGAACTTAGAACAGTATGCTCAGGAAAAGGGAGTGGTATATATGTTACAAAGGGAAAAGGTTCACTGAGAGGAGGAGGAGGTAATTACCCTGGAGGTAAATCAGCCAGGGGAGAAGTACAGAGGAGACAATAGGGTCAAGCTAAATGTTTTGTGACGGAATCATTATTACAGAACACCAAGGTGCCCTCTATCATACCTTCAGAAGAGAAGGTTTGCTGCTCATTCTGATGATTCGTGATGCACCTGCAGAACACTGCTTTGCGGGACACGGTCGCTACTTGGCGAGTGGATTCCATCCCTTACACATACACACACAGCTCTGCACAAGCAGCTTTTCAGTTTGTCCAATTGCACTACCAATGAAATCCATCTTCTATTATTTAGAGGAAATTTTAATGACTGTGACATGGGTAGAATAACTACTAGTTTGCATATATCTTACGCGCTGCAGTTGTGAACTCCCTAAAAGCCAAGATGACTGTGATAACAACTGACACTAATTTAGAACAAGGAAGTTCTTTCTGCCAGCTGGGGTAGGGGAAAAAAGAAGGGAGAGAGAGTACCAACTTCCCTGTCATCCAAGTATCACTTCCCTGTATTTATTTGCTCAGCTACATTAAGTAGACAGTACTAAGGATACCATTTTTAACCGACATAAAAACCATAACAAGTAGGGTGTACAAATCCCATGCAGAAATGTAGATTGGATGCGTTTCGCATTTAAAGATGCCCATTTAAGTCCTATCTCAGTGGAGTAAATACAAAGAAATAAATTGTATGGTATATATTGTATCATGCTGCTTATCTTTCTGACAATTAGGACAAGCCTAGCGTAAAAATATTTATACAGAATCCAAGTACTGAGTATCAGCAGCAGAATCGACTTCACAGTTCCAGCACAGAGAGCAAGGTATATCCCTTTAATCTTTTTCAGACTTTTAACAAAGGTATAGGTTATTTGGAACATAAACCTTGACTCATCTATTCCTTAAACAAAATATATTTCGGGACACTATTCCTGAACAATAATTTGGAGTAAATAATGAACTTATAAAATAAAATTTGTGACACAGGAACAGAGCAAACACATCCTGATGTTAAGTTTCAGATCACTTCTCACAGTAAATGTAACTGAAGTAGCCAGTAAACCTACAGAGCACTGTACCTTCAGGTAAAGATCAATCTTTTACCTTTAAACACAAACGCAGAGATCCAGACAGAAACTCCTCATTGAGCTTAGCTCTGGTAAATTGTATTATCTATTCTCATAATTCCTATTGCAGATAGGAATTCACACAGTGAATGCAACTGGAATATAAGAAGGTCTTTCAAAGTGCTGTTATCAGTACCTGTCAAACAGATTTAAGATGAAGGCATATACCTTAACTTTGATGCTCCTGGTACTCAAAAAATGCAACTATACTACAAAGATTGTAAACAATTTTTTGCTCTTCTGAACTATTCAGAGTAAGGTACCCATACACAGGTATTCTGATCACCTCTTCAATTTTATTGAATGCAATCCTTAGAGTTTTGTTGCTTGTGAAAGGCTGCAAATATTAACAGAATAGTTAAGTATGTCTGTACGGACTCCGTTCTGAGCACGCCCTCCTCCCATGAAATGGGAGTAGACACTGTTCTACATTTCAGAAGATCACAGATCACAGGGGACTGGTGAGGTAAACAGCCAGCAGAACTGGAAGGCTAGCCTCTTTAACTCATTCACCATATGCTGTTTGTTTTTGTCAACTGAATAGATTAGGGGATTTTTCTGTTAAACGCCCTGTCCGAAGGTGAATTTCCCCTTTTGGTATCACCTGTGAATATTTTAGTATTCAAAAGAAAGAGTAGAGAAGGCACACTGTTTTCCCTTCATGAATATCTTGCAAACAACAGGAAATGTTTTTCAAACTTCATTTTAAAACCAGACCCGCATACTTAACTGGAGATTGACAAGGCAGTAAATTAGAGCCTTCCTATCTTCCTTGGAGTATTATTTCACATTTAAAAAAATAAAAAATAAAAATAAAAACACAACACCATGTTCACAAAGGAATCTACTGCATTCATTGTTTCTAAAGCAAAATTCATAGTAGCATTAGCACAACTGAATAAAGAATGTTAATTAAAACCAGATGTCACTACTGGCATCTTCAAAACCATGGAATTTTTCGAAGTTTCATGATCCAGATAAATAACATTAAAATGTAACATGATTCCGCTGTGTATTAATTTATCTCGAGAGTTTTTAAGATATAAGTCTAGAAATTATACAGCAAATTTCTCTTATACTTCACCATAAGAGACTTCAGAATCATAATCTGGATTATATGAAAAATATAATATAAATATTAAGATTATTCAAGAACACTTTTTTCTAATAGAAATGTACTTTGCAAGATCAAATAATACAAATTCACTGTTTCCCTGCCAGATTAACAAGATATTTTTCCTTCACAAATACCTTAAATTTCAAGGAAATAATCAGTGGTGTAATTTCACAATAAGCACATGTGCTCTGTTAGAAGAGTAGTGTTTGTAAAACAGAAAAAAAAAATTATCAAAATACACTTGACAAAGATTTGAATGATCTTCTGCATCGCATCTATCACAAGCAGTCACATAAAGGATTCATTTCCCAGATGCTTTAAAACTCACAGTAAGAATAAGAAAAAATATCACAACTCTACAAGAGCAGACTGGGCAATTCAGGTTAAAAAAGAAAATCACAAGTTTTATTTTGACAATGAAATTTGTTTTCATATCATAAAGAAATCATAAGCAAGACATTTTGTACCTAAAAATATGAGATATGTTCAATGTTACTTTGCACCAAGATGAAATATCTCCACTCTCCAGCTTCGAAGTAAATTAATGAACCGAAACAAAGGTAGCAAAGCTGAATCAAGTAACAGTCAAGAACGTATTTTTATCTTCCCACAAATGAACACTAGTCAGCAAAAAAATGAAGCCTCTTTTCCAATGATCTAATGAAGTAAAACAGTCATGAAAGCCACAGGCATCAGGTTTAACTTTACAGTCTGATTACGTCAGCATGGCAAAAGTCTAAAATGCTAAGTACAAGGTACTAAAAGTAGTTTATTAAGATTCTAAAAATACATATAAGACCTTAGAAATTCGGTTTAGAAATTGTTAGAAATTGATCGTTTGTTCTTAGTTTCCCAGTATTCATTGCCAATAATCTAATAGCATTACTTCCACCTTAAGTCTGTACAGACATGAAACAACCACTCTTCTTTCAGAACTAAAACTAAAGAATGAAACTTGTATTTGAAGCACTGATAATTCATTATGCCTCATTATTGAAACAAAAGCATCAAAGCTGGCCCTTCAGTATTATTACCTTCAGCTGATTACACAGTTTCTCAAAAATTGCAAGGCATTTCATGCAAAGTCAGGATGTATTCTTCATACAGCCCACAATTACAGCCTTGCAGTATGAACCAGACAGAACATGGAAAAATATTTTACCTACAACCTACTAAGCATAAATACCACCAGCATCTGATTTCCAAGAATTTATTTTAAACCTCTAAGAAAATGACCGCAGTTCAATTATTGCCTGAATTTCAGTGAAATCAAATGATAATGCCTCAGAATCAAAGTAGTCGAAAGTCACTAGCTGTTAAGCCTTGAAAACACAAAGAGCAGCTAACATAAATGCCCTGACATTTTTTATTTGTACGTAGTCGTATTTTAACTGAGAGAGCCAATTCCTGGTTTTACTGGACTTCAACTACAACTGATTGGATGCATCTATGTGCAGCTCCTCACATCTCACTACTTCAGTTTCAGGAATGCAGAAGATGAAACTGAAACTCAGGGAATTAAACTTCACTCTCAAGAGCTAGCCTAGTGCCCTGAAGAACTGCAGTACCACTCTGGGAAACAGATGGTCATTAAACTGCCCAGTACCAAAGGAAAAATGTTTTTTAAAAAGCCATTTTAGCAAGAAGTTTCCCTTGCTATCATGGAGAGACCACAATCAGGAACAAGCTGCTTAGTAGGGTCTCAAACCCAGAGAGATACACAAAGTAACCTAGGTTATATGAAAGCAGTACTTGAGGAGGAGTGAGCAGAAACAGGAAAGGAAAGACAAGGAAAACAAAAAGCCTCCCAGCTTTTACAAAACAAAGAAGCAATCAAGCAAAACCAAAACAAATAACACCCAACCCCTACTTCCTTAGTCTCAATCTAAAGACTTAATCATATCATCACACCCCTTGCCACAGGAATAAGTATTTGAGTCCCGCACCAAAGAGTGAGGAAATGTGGCTTTACCAAAATTACCTGCCTCACATGATGACATTTCTATTCGAAGTTTGATGGCACTGTACACTGTACAGTCCACTCACATTATTTATGAAGCAGAAAAATCCCAAGCAATTGGATTTTCCTGGTTAAGTTACCATTTATCTTCAAGAAATTCGTTTTTCCTCTTTCAAACATGTCATCCACTGAGATAAAAGGCCCAACCAGAAATTCCAGTCTGCTGTTCTTTCCCATTTTATTACAGGATCCCAAATTGCTTTTCAACAGGAAGTTCATCTTTTTTTTCTCTCTTCCAAATAAACAAGCACCTCCTTGGCTGTTCTGCACAGATCTCAAATGTCACTATCTACTTCTTAGCGAATTCTCCAGACAGTTAAAAAAAAAAAAAAAAAGTTATTAAGCTTTTAATTAATGAGGTTAATTCTGAATCCTTTGAAAGTAAAATTTTCACCATTCACAAATCCAAGTACTAACCCATATCCCACGTTCTAATAAATCCCAGTTTCCAGCAAAGATTGCAAGTCTGAAATGAGATCCCGTACCAATTAATGAAAATAACGAAACATCAGTAATTTTTGCTGATTTAAATAATTAAGGGCAGCAACCATAATCTCCAGCTAGAGACAGGAAACTCAGATGTGAAGTTGTAACACAGGATATACTGCATATTTTGCCACAGAAGCACACTTTGGGAGCCAAGCAGAGTGAAAAATAAAAGACACCTCTGTAAGATAACCTGGAAGAATGCATTATTACCACAACATCACTGGAGTATCTGCTGACTTCAGTAGCTTCCCAGTTGGCCCCTCTCTTAAAAAAAAAATAAATAAATAAAATAAAAAATAAAAAAAATCTGCTCTGAGAAGTTCCTTGTACACAATACTTACTTTCAAGCACATCCGTGCACTCCACTGATCCTGTGAGGCTTTTGTTCACAAAATGAACAAATGCTCGTACAATACAGAGACAAGTATCTGCACTATTAGCATCTGCACTAAACAAAAGTTCATCTAAGGGAGGGGAGGGAACTCTTACCTGACTTTTCAGAGCTATATTGATTTATCAGTCCTCATTAATGAACCTTCATAGAGTTTTCCACTTACTAATCATAAATTTGAATTCATTTTCAAGGAAAAACTACAATAAAAAGTGTTACATTAAAATCCAGATAACGCATATAATCTCTTAACTTTAACAATGCTTTTCATTGCTTTTTATCTTTAATAAACTGTGGACTTAACCTTTAACTCTTCTTTCACTTGAGCATCTGATTTCTTTCCAGAATCTCAAATCCATGTTCTATGTTAATACATTTTCTATGTTGTTTTTGGAAAATTAGGCTCTTTCCAGCTATTCCAACAGCTGCAATCTTTATCCATTCTTTATGCATCTCATTTTTAAATTATTGCAACATTCTTTCCTCTGGTTTTGAGATATCATTTCACTTGCGTATGTTTCTTGAGTATTCTCACCCCGTCTCTTCGCATCCTTCGCATCAAACATTGACTTCTTGACCTCACTTTCCAGAGCACTGCTGTCTGATTCCAACTCTATTACCTCATCGTACCAAAGGACTGACACGAGCTTTCCACGAGACTCCAACACTCCTTCGTACATTTCAACAACTATTTCCTGCATTCTGGTAGGTTGCTTATGATCTAATCCTTGCAAACATTGCAAATTCACCCTGCCCTCCTCCTTTATGTTCCAAGACAAACAGTTGAGATGCTGCAGTTGAGATCAGTGCCCATCATACTATATGAGATTTGGGTCTGCACAACTCTGTCACTTGGCACAGTCATTAACTGACCTATCTCCTGCTGGCACTGAACTGGGAATAGTCCTTTACTCTGTGTACAGCATAACGAGCACAGCACAATTCAAACCCACTATGTGACTAATGGCTCTAGGCATCAAATAAATACAAACAACATAGAACACGCTCCAAGTATTTATTACGGATGTCATATACACTGAGCATATTTCTCTAACTGTGCATAACTTCACATAAAGAGCAAAAAAAATTAATCAAGACAAGTAGATGTCACAGAAGACTGCTAGAACAAGAACAATTTATCTATTATAAAAATAAAAAATAAATTGAGCATTAGATACATTAAAATTTCCTCTACTGCAGAGAAAGCCAATTGTAACACAGCACAGATACTGTCTTTGGTTCACACATATCAATTATGCTTGTACTCAAAGCTGAAAACAAAACAAAACAAAACTATGCTGCCTACAGCAAAGGCTTATTTGAAAACATTATTAGAAAACTGACACTTTTATTTTTTATTATTCTTTTTGGAAATAAATAAAGCTTCTGGGGAAAAAAGCAAATGAGCGTACTCTACATTCAAACTCCCTCAATTACTCTGCTAACCAGAGTTTATAGGGAGAAAGGTTTTCATATCCACCTGAATTGGACACCCAGCATGAAAGAAACAAGAAATCAAATGCTATCTTTCAAAGGATTTACCAAACAGTTAAAGATGCAAAAGGCAGATGCCAATTTTCATCACCCTCACACACACTTGGTTCCCCTAAATATGCCAAAAATCTAGACTGCCTTTTGACTCTCCAGTGCAATTGCTGTCATATTTCAGATGCTCTTCAGTACTTAACTAACACTCCAAACTCAAATCAAGTGGATGTAATTTCATTGCGCAATGCTGAAAAAATATTGCTGGCTTAATCAGGAACTATAAAGTATGGCACTACGACTTGTGTACCAGCCAGTGACAGGGAAACTGCACAGCGTTTGCCTCCTGAACAAATACTTAATAAGCATAAGCATTACATGAAGAAATAAAATGAAAAAATGATGAACTTCATTAGTGTTCAGACTTCATCCATGAATGTTGCATTTGATCAAGTATTGTGAACAGATTTCTTTCCAAACATACATTTTTTTTCTGTACAAAATCTAACTAGGTAGTTAAAATGGAGTTACGCTTTACAGAGAAGAATTTTAAATGGTTACTTCATGTAGACTGTCTGATGAAAGAGAATGAGGATGAATTTATCAGGAATTTGCTCCTTTTTGGTTTTGCGTATAACATTAAAAAACAGTATTCCTTTGAACTTCCAATTAAATAACCTTGAAGCATTCTACAAACGCAGATACTGTTACAATATTAATTTGATGCAAACAAACTTTATTCTGATTTTACAACCTGAGACAGAAAATAAGTTTACCTGCCCAAGATGATACAACAGATCCACAGTAAAGCCCAAGAAAAATTGAGATCTCACAGCATTTTCAAACCTATGAGACTACATTTCTCCTCTAAGAGATGTAACAAAGCGATGTATAAATGTACAAACCACAATGCCAGCAAGCAGTTTTACCAGCCTAATGCCCTTTTTATTTTAAGTGACAAAGCAGAAGACGAATTTTGAACAAAGGGAAAAAAAATGAAGGAATGGCTATTCATGAATCTGGCATGTAACTATAAATTTTCAGTTCTACTACAATATAAGCAGAGAATTAACTACACTGAAAATTAAGCCCATTCTTGTCACCTAGCAGGAACTAAAACACTTTTATCACTCTGCTTTTAGAATAGAGCTTGTAGTGGGGGGAAAAAAAAAAAAAAGACTAACAAAGAACAGAGTCAGTGTAAAGGGTCAGGATTTTAATGAAAACCAGAAGGTTTTCATTATTATAATACATTTTTTTTCCTTCTCCTCCCATCCAGCTGAAACACTGACATGCTTCCGAGGACGAACCTATAAAGCTTTCTGCCAAGAGAACACTGGGACTGGGGTACGTAAACTCACTAGGGGCAAAATGAAACAAGCTGATTGGAATTGCAGCTTTCACTGAACAATTTGTTCACCAACACAAGGAAAAAGCTAAACACATCTGGACTTTGGGGATTCTTTTTCTACCAAAAAGATTTCAAGCTGCTGGAAAAGTGTGCATGTGTGCTATGAACAATGAAAATTTAATCTGAAATGTGCTGAAGAACTTCCTGTCCATAAAAAAATTACTGCATTACTCAACTACTGGCTTCACCAAGCATGCTAAAAAACTGCAGAGCAAGTTTAAGGGCTGAAGTATTTAACTACTTTACTATCAAGATACTGTCTCAGCTAGATCAGTCCAGTGTAAGAACTTAAATACACAAACAAACTTTTAGACATTTTCCCAGGGTATTACAACTTATTTCAGTATGTCTATAGCACAAATGACAACTCTAATCAAACATCGATACAAACTTTCTGTTTTCGAGTATTCATTTGCAAACTGCTGAAAGCCCGAATCATACCTACTTGGTCACTCCTCACCAAGAACAAACCCAAACACATTGATAGCAAGACATTTCTATTCATGCTTTTTTCCGTCCCAGGTCCTGATGGATTTTGCCATTCTAAAGGACCTTGTTGCAAGCATTACTTTGACAGGTACGGTCTTTAAAGAAATCCTCTGCTTGGCTCAGTTAAATAAATAATTAAATAAATCTTACAATCTCAACAAATCTCTTCCCATTCTCACTCAGGAAATCAAACTGCCAGAATTCAGATTCTTGACACAGCCAACCCTCAGAATCTGTACTACCAATAAGGACAGCACACACATTTTAGAAAAAAATAAGTCCCACGTATGCTTGTAAAAACTTCAAGGAAGAGCATTTATATTTCTCAGTACATACAGAAATCAGGCCATGAATAAAAATAAGATGTCATTTTAATAGATATCAGGTGATAAATGGTTTTCAAAATTGAAAAAAATACTCTCTAAACAGATACTCAAGGGCGCAAGCATGTATGCTTCCTTAAATTAAAGTATGTTCAACATCAAAACCAAACTGATAAAGTCTCAAGACAGTGACTCACCCCTTCCTGGAAAAATCATTAAAAAGGTCAGATGTTTCTGAAACAGACAATTGCTGGAAAAATAAAGACAAATATTATTTCTAACTACAGCTCAGTACAATTGTTTTCATTCCTGAGCCTGAGGTAACTACGTGTTCACTAATCAAGTATTCAATCCTTACATAACTTTCATTTGGAAATCAAAGAAGTCTTGACAACAATGAGATAAGCCACACAATATTCCTTGTGAAACAGACTGCAACCTCACAAAGGTTACATGTTTTGTCCAGTATCTTAGCCATGACAGAGGAAATGTATGGCCATCTCATACATCTAGAAAACCATGTAATTTCATATGTTAACCACAAGACACATTCCTTGCACACATTTGCAGACCACAACAGCAAGAACACTGAATTAAAGGAGAATTACTTGCACTCTTTGGATTCAGTTGAAGAAGAAATCTGGGGAAAAAAAAAAAATAAATCCAAACTTCATCTCACAAAAATCTACATATAAAATAGAATATTGACTTAACACAGTACACGTTACCATTCTGGAAAAACAGTTTATGAAACATTAAGATTCAAAACTACAGAAGAATTTCTGCATAGAATATGGCTTAACAAGTAGAATTATTGTCAATTTTTTCTAACTGTTTAAAAGAAATTACTACCATTAACAATGCAGTGACTACATAATCTCACTCTTGTATTCACTGTACACAAAGGTTTCTCAGTATCAAACTTTTGAAAAAAAATATTTAGATTTAAAACCAGTTTTTCTGATCTATGAATAAAAATATGAGAAACTATTAGAAAAGAAACATGTAACAAAATAGTTATTATTTGTTAAAGTCAACTTTTTCATATTTACTTTCTGTTGATGTTTTACCATCAAAAATTAAACATGGTGACTTTTTCAATCAGACATCACCACACAACTTACCCTCTTCTGCACAAAAAGGATACATTATTTTAAAATAAGAGACTAACAATGACTGAAACAGACAACAGAAGCACAAGAAAAATTACAAAAAAAAAAAAAGAAAAATTATTGATGCAACTGAAAATTACTTAACATTTTCATATATAAAACTTGGTTTTAGGCACTGAATTAATTCTGTTTAAGTGAAGATTAAAAGAGCACATCACCAAACACGCTTTGATCTTTGGTCAGATGTAACTCGTTTCTAAAACAGCGTTCTACAGTGCCAGTGGTTTTTTAATTATAAAAGATGGGGTGCTTCTGGCCCTAAGGAGCTCACAACAATAGTATCATTAAATCTTCCATAGCCTTTTTCTTAAATCATAAAATCTTAGCACAAAAGCCCTCAGCAAAACTTCTGCTTTAAATATTTATCAAGAGGTGAGAAACAGATGGCTAGACTGGTTTTACAGACTGAAAATGTTCTGACATGGTATTCCATCTCTTTTGCTGCCAACTGCCATTAAGAGATTCACAGAGGTTCAGAAACACAGAACATAAACTAAAAAAAAAAAACAAAAAAAAAAAATCAGAAAGGATGTTTTTCAAAGAGGTAGCCTTAACCTCTCTAATTAATTTCCAAGGAAGCTACTTTAAAAACAAAACTGCTAATCACACACTAAGTTTCACTTGCTTCCATTAAGTGAAGGACTTCATCGCTAACCATCCTCCAGTCTCCAAAGCTCAGTGAGCCTTTAGTGTCAAACAAACACACCATATATTCAACTGAACTGAACAGAAACCCATGATAACAATAACTAGGTATGGTTTGTTAAATCTTCTATGTTATTATTATTTGTACAGTTGATGCCCATCACAGAAAGAACTCTAGATGTACAAACATACACACTAAACGGAGGTTTATGCCAAATAGACTCGAACAAATCAGAATCCATCGTTTTTCTTTCCAAATACTTCAGTTGCTAAATTACTGAACAGCCTCACAGCCTTAGTTCCGTTTATCTATTCTCACCTTGGATATTGCAATACAATTTGATAGAAGTCAGACTGGAGCATCTTACTAAGCAAGTGTGAAAGTCCACCCAGAACTTGAACTGTATGCCCTCAGAGTGCTCATGAGGAGAACAAAAACACAATACCAAAACAAAAAAACAAACCATACTGAAGTCAAAACCCTGGAAAGTGTATCAAAGCAAACAGCCACAAGCAACAATTTTTCATTACCAAGAAAACAATGATACTTTGTTATTATATACACCCTTTCATCAGGTGATTATTACTTTACAATTCCCATCTATAAGAAAAAAATAATAAATTAATAAAACAACACCCAATTATTACAGAGAATTATTACAGGAGAATTTAGAGCACAGCAGTCCAAGTCTCAAAAAATACAATTTCAACTGGATGACAGACAACTAGAACCCAGACGTCCCAGTTCCCACTACTCTCTCATAACCATGAGGAGAAGACTATCACGCAAAGCAGTTCACTGAAGTATCCTGCTTTTAATGAGCACATATCATGACGTATATGCTGCAGTCACTACAAAAACAAATGCACTGATCAGAATAAAATTATCTGTGGAACAACACTCAAAATTCATCACAAAAATTTTGTTGTGGAAAAAAAAAGGAGAACACATTTCACATAGTGTGGAAAAAAAGGTAAAACAAAAGTTCTAATGACAGAATGGCTTGAACAAATCAACGTTTATTTCACTATTATTAGTTCATATTATTTTATAGTGTTATCAGAGGAAATATATTCATTACTGAAAGCAGTCACACACCAGGGAATATGCTGTTGGACTAAAAACACGAAGCACCTCTACTTCAGCCTCCCCAAGACATATGTGCATTGGCCACTGTACACCTAATTCTGAACGGTGTACTTATAAAAATGGTTGACTGAAAGGCAAAAATGCCCAATAATCTGCAAATAGAAATAGCAGCTTAAGAATTTAAGAATTAGGAAATATTGGCCCATCAAACAAAATCTTTCCCTTTTTTCATGATATAACCACTGAAGATATTTTAAACATGAACAACACACTTTAATACCAGAAGAGCTATATTAAAAGAGCTATAAATATTGGACATGAGTTGCTTTTTCTAATCCCCTAGATTTTCTTCTGGATCCTTATTTCCCTCTAAATGTACCCATGCACACTTTTTACTTTATCAGAAGTAGCGTACAGACTCCAGGAAAATAAATAAATAAATACATCAGAACTGCAAATATACGAGGAGTGCCTACATACGTATTTGCTTACAAACACGTCGCGAACGTTTGCTCAACATTCAGAAAAACCGTCCTCCAAATGCAAGCCTTGACCATGCCAACCTGCCCTTCGGATCTCCAGGCACCAGCACTATCAAGGGCGAGGCCTCTCCCCGCTGTGTCCGCGCTGCGCCGCTGGACGCCCCGCTGCCAGTAGCGAGCCCAGCCTGGCTCTGCTGCTGAGAGGCTGCACTCAGGGTAGCAGCAGGGGAAGGCGAAGGGAAAGCCTCGGGACGAAAACACAGGTAACGCTTTAACTGCCCATTCTTCGCAGCCCTGTCTCCAAAGCTCCCAGAGCACTGCTTTTCATTGCATTCTTGGTCTAGAGAGGAGCTAATACATTTATAAACAAAATTTTACACCAGAATTGAAAGATAAATGTTTCTCTGCCCATTGCAAGATGTCAAAGCACACGTTTGATATTCTTTTCAATCGGTATGAGAGGCACTGAACTTTTTTTTTTTGCGTAACAAAATACTTGGCTTTATAGCCCTAAGATGCAATTTTTCAAAAAGCATGACATAATTCAACAAAAGCAACCCATTTAGAAGGTACATTTCAATATAAAAACTTAAATCAGAGAAGCTAGCTATATGCCTACAAACAGACCATTTTTTATATATATATATATATGAATATATATATATAAATATATATTTTTAATATATATAAATATATATAAATATATATATATATAAAATCTGTGTCCATACCTTAAGGAAATAGCTATCTCCTAATAATACGAAAAAGCATATTGAATTTTGCTGAAATAAAAGCAGTAGCATAGAACTTTTATTTTAAACATCTGGGTTTATTTCTTTAAACCAGCACAATGGAATTAGTGACTTAGGAAAAAAAATGTAGTAGGTCTAGATAAAATTCAGGCAGTTTGATGATGCCGTAAATAAATTTGCCTTTTCTTGAAATGAAGCCTGAAGTTGAAATCCATATTTTTGTATGTATTTCTGACGTGTTTCCTCACAATGCTGAGCACCAGACAGAACACAAAACCTGAGCTATCATTCACAAGCCGAACAAAGAAAACAAAATTCAGAGGCTGCCCAAAGGAACAGAGACGAGCAAACTGAAAGCCTGGTTTCTGAAGCGATAGGAATTTAAGTACACACAGACGAAAATTCAGCGTTCTCCTCCAAGGCACCCCCCGACTCTCCCCAGCGCCGCCCCAAAACCTCTCCCGGGTAGGGGCGGCCGCACCAGGCGATCACGGAGACCTCTGCCAGCCTTAACGACCCGCTTCCCCACACGACACGGGGGACGCGGGGCTGCTGCAGCCCCCCAAATCCCGACCCGCCCTAAATCCCCCCCGCCAGGCAGCGCCGCTCCCGGCGCCCAGCGCTGCCGCAGCCGTGCGGGACAAAGGGGCTGCCGGAGCCGCGAGGGGCGGCACGGCCGAGCCGCGGCCGCTGCACCCGGTTTTGGGGGAATATTTGGAGGAACATCCTGGGGAATATTTGGGGGAATATTTTCCTCAGGGCGTGTGCGCGCCTCGCGCCCCGGTCCGCAGGGGGCCCGCCGAGCCCCCTCAGCGCTCCCTGCCGCTCCCCCCGCCGGCCGCCCCCGCTCTGGAAGGTTCCCTCCGGAGAAGCCCCCCGGGGGCGGCGCCGCAGACAAAGCCGGGCCCGCCGCGACCCCGGGCCGCCACCGGGACCCCCCCGCACCCCGCCACGGCCGCCCCCCGGCCCCGCTGCCCGCCGAGCGCCCGCCCCTCAGCCCCGCCTCGGCGCCCCGCTTCCCCCTCACACCGCCCCGAGCCCCCCCGTCCCTCCGCCGGTGCCGCCGCCCTTCCCCAGCGCCGAACAAAGCGGCCGGGCGGGGGGGGGGGGAGGCGGCGGGTGCCGACACACGGAGCGGCCGGGCCGACACTCACCCACAGCTCCGTGCCCCAGCTCATGGCGGCTCCGCGGGCAGCGCCGGCTGCGGCTGAGGCGGCGGCGGGGACGGGGGGGGGCGGCCGGAGAGGGTCCCGGCGGTGCCCTCGGTCAGCGGGGAGAGGCGGCACAAGGAGCGGCGGCGCTGCGAGCTGCGGCCCCGCCCGGCTCGGGGAGGGGGAGCCGCGGAGGAGACTGGGAGAGGGGCGGGCTCGGCCGGGGCCGGGCCGGGCCGAGGCGCCGCTCCCGGGGGAGGCCCGGCGCAAAGCCTCCCTCCCGCCGCGCCTGCCGCCCCCCCCGGCCCGAGGCGCCGCCCGGTACCGGGCGCTGCTCCTGGCCGAAACCGGGGTGTGTGTGGGGGGGAGGGGAGCGGCCGCGCCCCACTCGGCTCTGAGGCGACGCCCGGGGGCAGAGCCCGCGCAGCGAGACCCCGGCCCTCGGCGCCGCGCCTCAGGGCGGCCGGGCAGGCGCTGAGTCACGGCGGGAGCGGCCCCGGGCACAGCGGCTCTCGGGCCCCGCCGGGAATTTCCTCAGCGCCTGGCGAGGAAATGGTGTTAAATCCTCGCCATTTCTCCACCAAAATGTCCGTTTCGAAAGCTGATAGAAAGCAGAGGTTTGGAGAGCCGTCAGAATTCCCCTCAGAGCATCAAGTTTTGGTTTTCCTCCCATTTTTACTCAAAAATTGCAGCAAGGACGTGGTGAAAATATTGCTGTTGTGCTCAGTCTCCATCATGAAAACAAAGTGACTTAAGCCCAATAATTCTTTTCGTTTCCAAAGTCACCTTCCAGGTACTGCTCATTCACATCATGCTTAGCTGACATTTAATCTTTTTCCTTAGGAGAGCAAAATGCAAATTCTTTTAGATATGAAACCATTACAGTAAGATAATGTGAATTATCAAAATAAGCAGATGAGATCACAGGTCAACGATGTTATTTCTGGAGTGAAGTGTTGGAGCCAGTCACGTTACACTAGAAATGCATTTGGTCTGTGGGAAACCCCAAGCTGAACAATTCTGCCACGTGTTGTGGTGGCCGACGGAGAGGATGTTTTAGCAAGCCAGTGGTCACAAAACCCCAGATTTGGGCTCAAATTCCACACTTGGGCTCACTTCAATTGAACAGATGTTAATTCAAACAGTTTGTACATTGCATGTTACTGAAAACATTCACCAGGCTGAAAACATTTTGAGGATTCTGGTAATGAAGCACTGATGAATAAGAAAAGTAATCATAATTATATATATTTATATATATATATATATACACACATATACACACACACACACAGACACACTCATTCAATTCACATGCTTTTGAGGATTAGGAAGAAAAACTTAGATCAACTCTTTGCTTAGCTACTTGTTCAATAAAGTTTGATTTTTAGTTTGCTTCTGACCCATACTTCTTCCTAAAAGAGCAATCATACGTATCTCAGGTGTGTTTACACACAGGTACATTTCACCTTTACTTCAACTAGGAGCCACCTGTTCATCCATGGTGAGAAGATCATAGCTCATTTCAACAATAAACTACAAACGTAACTGCAAATTAGTTAAAAGACAAAAGAACAGTCATCTAAGTTCCCAACAAACCTGGAATTCCTATGCAATATATAAAGACCTTAAGATCAAACCTAATTTTAGCTCATTAAAGATAAAATAGAAGTCCTAGCAGTGTAACACTCAGTATCTCAGCTTAGAGAGGTCTGACATCAGCCACCATCAGGCCCTTTCCTGTTCAAGTACAGTCTGGCTTTAGGAGATTCCCATCCACACAGTGAGCTATGCTCTTCTCCAGTTTAGCAGTTCAGGATGTGAAGTGATGTAGCTGTAAGATGAGGGGAAAAAGCCTACTGCGTCTCTGTGGGATATTGACGGAAGCATTATAATTAATCATTTAGAATTTTGACATTGTTTCCTTATCAGGAACTGCAGTTGGCCCTACTCCTAGATATAATTAAACAAATATTATCCCACAGATTTTTATTCTCTTAGTCACACCTCTGAAAACATTTATCGTCAGAAAAAGTGCAGATGATTAAAGAAGTCTCACCCAAGGGACTCAAGAAGAGAAATACACTGAAGACATATTCAAGTAATTTTTACACACAAAAGCTCTGTGATAAATTGCATTGTCCTAGTATCCTTCTAACCCATTATCATCTTCTAGATGATGATGACATCTTATATTTAGCTTAGAAAATTTTACTACTGTACTTAGCTGTTTTTCCCCATCATTGATGGATTAACAAGGGTTTTAAAAGAAAACTGCCTGATTTTATTTTTAGGACAAATCTACATCACTCTAGTTATTACAATTGTTACATGTTCTGTTAATTCTGTTCACTTCTCAACAGAATCTGCTAAGATTTACAAGTGTACCTAAGGATATTATCTTGGCAGAAAAACAATTTGTGTGATTAATTTGGAGTGGCAGAGAAGTCTGTCTGGCACTCCCTGCAGGCACACTTCCTAAAGACAGAAGCAGCTTAGCTTTCCACTGCCACAAAAATCAGCAGGACCAAGCAAACCGTTTCCAAGTATCTTTTTCTCAGTTTGAAGTGCCATTAATCCTTTTCTCTGCTAGCCAGCAGTCTCTTTGTTATATTAAAATTGCATTTTTACTCCACAAAGAAACGTTGCAAAAGCATATTCTCTTTTCACTTTGAGAACAAACGAATTTAGCTTTTCCCTTTATTTATGCATGTATTTCCTCCATTGCCAGCATTCCAAGTGCTCTAATTTCTAAAAATATCCCATGTTCTTAGCACCTGTGTGGTGAGCAGAAGATCATTATTTTACAGCTGGGAAATAATCTAGAGACAGAAGAAGTCTTGACACTTCTGCTTGCTTTGCTATCTGCACAGATTTCCTCTGTCTCCCAGAGGCTGGTTATTAAACAATAACCAGCAGCTTCCAAAGTGTCTGTAGTTATGCATCTGGCTACAGACTTACTTCCATTGGGCTCCTATTTTTACTATTAGGGAAAATATTTAAACTCACTTTAATATTTTTAAATACAAGCATTTTTGACTACTTAAAAAAAAATACAGAAAACTAACTGTATTAGACTGCACTACCTCTGCTTCAAGGCAAAAGTAAAACAGCACTTACTAGGGCAGCTTCATCCACTAGTCAGGTCACCTAAGTTTTTCCCCTACCTCTGAATTTCTGTGGGAAGAACTGTATGCCCTCCTTCGTCTTTTCTGGTTTGTGCTGTGAAATGAATTTTCTATAGCAGAGAAATGTATTTCTTCTCCCCACCCCCCAGCAAGCAAAACAAAGGTATCACCTGTGATCAGATAACAGAACTGAAAGGACAACTTACACAGAAGTAAACAGGGCAAAAATGAGAACTTTTATCTGCTTTTACGAAATACCCCATGTTCACTCCTTTTGCCCACACTATAGCCAAGAGCACATCTTCTGATGCAGGGGGAATGTGGCATCAATCAGCATCAACTAGCAATACTTCAACTACAAACAGCTTCTTATTTCACAGGAATTTGCTTTTTTTCCCAGTGAAGTGAGACTCAGTTTAGCATTTTATCTGACAACATACAAGTGTATCCCAAGGTGAAGGCTGGCCAATTACTGCAAAAATATCAGGGAATACCCTTAAGTCATGATCTTTAAAACACTACTTTGGACTCTAACGCCTGAGTATTACAAAGTAATTTGCTTTCATTGCACGTAGTTTCAGAATTTTATCGAAACAACCACTAACACCATGGCTTTGCTACCTTAATTTCTGAAATCTCCACCTAATTCCTATCTTCTCCATTCTCCCACCCACTCCATGCACATTTCCTTACATTAAAAGAACATTGAACTGTAACAACTGTGTGGAATTAGGTTAATAACAATTGTGAATTCTGATAGACAAAAATTTTCAGTACTGTATTATCTACACACATAAAAATCATTATTGTCAAGATAAAAAGCAAAGATTTGAACAGTAACTACCACCTGCATTGATTAGTTAGCAGCTTTCAAGCAGAGTATAGATTAACATGCTGTATCAATATTGAACCACGAAGTCTGTCAAGGTACTAATTCAAGCTGCAGAAAAATGAGGAGTGGAGAAACATCCAGCTACAGATCAGCACCACCCATTTTCGGAGGTGTTAAAATATTTTACTATCATCTGCCTGAATTATGATCAGAAATATATATTAAATTGTGTGCAACCTTTCGTAACATTTGAACATAATCTGTATGCTGAGTCACCGGTTAATCTCTTTAAAAGGAATTTAAATTTAAAACTGTATTACTCCCCCCAGACTGTGACAGTAACAGGTAACAAGTTTGCAGTAGCTTCCAGACATCCAGCTGAAATTATTTACTGAACTTGATAGCCACCTGCTGGCAATCACTGGAACAAGCAGAATAACAACTCATTTCTGCTGTAGCTAATCAGATCCTATTTCATGGAGCCAGTGTAAATTACATTAATTTGAAATTCAGAGGCAAATGAGCCCTACCTTCCACACACACCACTGCAGGTCTTGACTACTCTCCTTTAAGGGAACTCTTGTCAGTGGTTTACTTTCAAGTATCCTTCCTTCATTATTGTAAACCTCTGGTGGTAGATACCTTCTTTTCTCATGAGAAAGGAGATGTCCATGTTGCATAACACCACGTTTACACTGGTGCATGAAAAAACTGGCAAAGGATCACAATACAGAGGAAAACTCAGTAACTCACATGTCCAAGAACATTCTCTCCTTCCCACCATTAAGCACTTGTAAGAACAGGAGCCTGTACATAAACCAGCAATGCCAATGAGGACACTGCTGTTCATTCAATAGGCAACCCAGCAAGCAAAAAGATGTAGTTACCTTCCTACACCTTTCTCTCATATTAACAAAGATCACTACAACTCTGTTCATCATCTTATTTCTCCCCAGGCGATATTCTATCAGAGACTGTTTGCTATTTTTAAGTAATTTCAAAGAAACAAAACAAACAAATCACTTGTCAGAAAAATAATCCTTCCTAAACATCGCATTTCCGGTGCTCTATTTAACTAAATTTAAAGACCAGAATCTGGTTTTAGGACTTAAGGTGCAGATCAGGTCTAAAAGGTAGCAAACAAACCTAGTAAGAGTCATTTTTCCTTTTTACTTTAAGCATATTTTTCCCTTAAAGATACTGGAAGACGCAGAGGGAAGAACATACAGAATTTCTTAAGAAATATATTATTTTTTTTTCCTCCCCAATACACTTATCTTCTAGTAGCCAAGGTTTTCCCCTGGATTTCCTGCAATCTAGAGTACTCTCCTTACATCCAGATTCTCTTCAGCTGATGAGGTTTTGAAAAGAAGGTAAGGGCTAAGTTCTTTTGCTGCCTTCATCCCCCCCATACACACTGTACAGTACTGTTGATTTTGTGCCATAGTAGCAGGAAAGTAATGGTAGAATCAGTCAAAAATCAAATATTAAATTCAATGAAGTAGCAGCAAAAGAACTTAATTACAGGTTCTCCCTGGCTTCACCCAATTATTCACACAAATTTGGCTTTATGGTCTGCTAATTAGATCATACACACGGCCCTGCAACCAAAAACACCTCAGCCTCTAGAGCAGAGCCTGAGGCCAGCATAGCTCATGCCAATTAGCCCAGCATATGAGTTGCCTGTTGAAGAGGCTCACAAATGAGCTTCTCACCTGGGAAGCAGGCAAGAAAGAGGCCACACAGGATTCTCCCAGTCATACCACTGCAACTTGCAAGCCCCATTCCTGACAAACCCAAATGATCCTGTAGTTTTCCTTTTAAATTCAAAACTAACCAATTTGCAAGAGGACTCATGTCTTCTACTTTATCCACTGATTTATAATACAATTACCGTATGATCAGCTTTGAAAACTCAAGGTACTGGAAATTATTGGGAAGTTCATCTCTAGTAATAAAGGGTTTTGTTTGTGACCAAAATGTAGCCAAATTTGAGGACTGACCTGCCCTTCCCCTCTAGGGTGAGATTCGTACACCTTTGTGGCAGGTTACAAAAATATCCAGGCACAGATACATATGAAAATCTATTTCAGCATTCAGAAGCTTTATTCTGAGTTCATAAAGGAAAAGATTTTTAAACATGCTGTCAAACTCAGTCAATACCGGAAATTTCATTTTAGGGCAAGGTCCAGTTCTCAATCCCCCTCTCCCTTTCTCACATGATTAAAGAAAAAAATACTTAGAGCAATCAATGAAATGTCGTCTTGCTCCAGAGAGAACCGCAGAGAACTTCTACCATAGTTCTTCCCTCAAGACTGTGTGATTGATTCATGTCCTAGACCCTTTTCATCTATAAAAGGGAAGTCAATTTAGAGCAAAGATTTCTACCTACGTAGGTTCTTGAAATTTTCTGTTACATGACTACGTGGGCCACTTCTATGTGTGCCTATTGTGTTCTGCACCCACTTGGGTATAGAAGTTCATCATGACTAAAATTCGTTTAATCAATGTCCATCATTTTCCCGAAAGAAAAGTTCAAGAAGTGATTTTCATCTCCTAACATCATCTAATGCTTATGATGTGTAACAGAGCATTCTGCAACATTTTGAAGATTAACTCACCAATGGCAGTGACAATTTTGCTGTGTTTTCACATCCTGCAAACAAAATACTTGCACATTTAGTCCAGAATTGTTACTTTAAAGCATTTTAATGATACAATATGTAAAGCTTTATAAAAAAAAGCTCTAGTTTTGTTTAAACTAACTTTATTGAGAAATAAATGCTTTTAAAACCTTAGAAAGCCCGTCAAAAATGTAAAAAATGTAAAATTGAAAACAAAAAATTCAAGCTTCGTGACATTTCAACATATTGAAAGCAAGAAAATAGTAAGTTATTCATAATAAGAGTAATAAATTTAGCTGCATACAACTTACCCAGCAAACCCGGTTAAATTACCATAGGTAGAAAACATATAACAGCATCTGAGAATTTGGAAGATGGGTTACCTGCCTGAAAAGTGATCACTCATGCATGAGAACTTGTACCAGTTAGCTGTTTACATTACAGTAGAAAAAAAACACTTTTTGTTTGGCTCACATTCCTTCCTCATCATACAGATTTGTCACAATTCTAGAAGTTAAGCCTTTACTGCAGAATGATTTGGTAAAGGTTGTCAGACTTCTTGTGTTCCCAACACTGTCACCATCCTGATAGATCTACTTATCTTGCATGGATTACACTGTTTCTGACCTAAGAAAACAAATTTGTACACAAATCAAAACAATGCGGAATTTAATTTCTAATTCAGCAGTGGGTTCTCATTCTGGAGGTGACAAAATGATACTTAAACACAATATTAATCAAAGCGAGTCCTGGCCCATAATCAACAATCTCAAGCACTGGGCTATTTCAAATAAACGCTTTCATCTCTGACAATGACTTTTAGAACAAGCCTGTTTGTTTTTCCTATTACTTACTCTCTCTAAATGAGTCACCCTTCCATGAAGTCTGACGTGACGATAACATCTTGTTTCTCTACATAGTGCAGCACCTTTTAGTTCTATAGCATGTGAAAGCCTTAACTTCAAAGCACAGCACAGACTGTTCAAATACATTATTTCGCTGGGCAGCGTAACATTGCCTAAGCCTAATTAATGCTTGTATAATGCTTTGAAGATTTACAAAAGTTCACGGTAACTGACTAGTAACAGTATTGAACTAATACCAAAACTGGATAGTGAAATACTTCCTACTGAAGTGGGTGTGGAAAACATTCTAAGTTATACCAAGCATTACTACAGCTCCAAAAACATTAATTACCCTAGGTGGGGGCTAAGGAGGGAAGGGGAAAAGGATTATTTAAGTCCAGATCTTGCTACAGTAAGACTTATCTGCCTCTCATCCAAATGAAAATAGAGTCCAGCATCTCTAGCTTAAGACTTAGTTTCAAAGAAATGAAAAAAATTTATTACAAGTATTAACCACATAGACAGCCTTAAACTAAATGTAATCTTTACCCAATTTAATATACCTATTATAAATCTTAACCCCATATATGTAAATCATAGTAGGTCTTCACATTCATAACTCAGGAAAAATTGTACAAGTATTATCAATCCTTACTTGAACGTTTGGTTCAGGCTGTGGGATAGAAGTCTTTATGATGTATTCTGTAGCTGACATTACAATAAGTTACTTCCATGAGTTAAAAATCAAATGTCCTTCTCCAAGATACAAAGAAGCATCACCTTGCTGCACGTTATCTACTCTTGACTATTCATGTTTACACTAGGCTTATCTATATATTAAAACTCATGCTTATCGGATATATGAATGATTAATGCATAGGACCAGACATAATAATGTAGCAGAGTCCTCACTCTCTTGGGTTCACAAATTATTCATGTATGGGAGCTGTCATATCCAGCTGGATTCACTGTCTAATCATTTTGCTACAAAACACAGCTCTCCAAGTATTGGCTCAGTTGCATTACAGGACAGGACTGCAGAACAGAATCGCCTTCAATTCAAGCATTCACATGAATCTTTTCCTCTCCAGAAGTATACCGCCCTATGACCTTGTTACCCAGGAACCGGGATAACTACTTCCTTTGCCATTATTAAATTTTCAAGATTTCCAACCTCATCTCTGTAGGTATGTTTGAGTGTTTTCTTTTTGGTTCTTTTGAAAAGGAACATGATTGCCTGCAAACCTTAAGCAGCCTCATTGATGATCCTTTTCATTAAGTTATACCCAACATACTCAGGTGTTACTCTAGTCACAGCTGACACATTCACCAAGTATACCTTTAGCAAGTCCAAGGAACCAAAGAACCAGATTGCCCAATTTATCTGGGAGCAAAATCCATCTTAACAGTTGAAAGCATCCCACTGATGTGCACCCACTACATCAGCTGCAAAATAAAACGTTACCATCTTAGATTAGTAGTGTAACACTGAAAGTAAATTTAACCACAGCGTTCTTAAGTACTTACGCAATATTATGCTCCTCTCATATTGTTTTGCGTGCAGTTTACACAAAATTGCAACCCAATATTGGGAGACTAAAATTAGGTGTACATCTCTGAATAAGGGTTTTAATGTTCCACAATAATCATTAAATAACTTTAATGCCCTTGATTTGGAACTATGTTTCAAAAGTACGAAAAGATTAACAGGCATTATTACACAACATCCTCCTTAATGGAAGTATTTTTACAAAATCCAAAGAGCAACATTTATACTTGTGGCTTTCAGAGACATTTTCTGTTCTTGAAGAAATTCCTTTCCAGCATTTCAATACCAAACACACACCTAACTACAGTTAAGTAGTAAAATTCGAATACCATTTTAAGTATTTGATGTCTATAATCATGAAGACACTCCCTTTGAAAGTAACTCAGTGTAGTAAATACAACTATATTCATTATCCACAACGTCATGCAGACATACAACTTTATTAAAGGAACAGAAAAGAAAACTTTGGCAAGAAAGTCACTTAGTGAAAGCACTCAGACTGTCAGAATAATTTGGAAAACCTACAGATAATCTCATCAACTCAACATTTAAGAAACAGACATCCTTACACATTTCAGACATCCTTACACATTTCTTCTGAGACAAAGTAACCATACAGTTCACTAACCAAACTTTTAAGATTCTGTACCAAAACTCAGTGATGCCATGAACTCGGAAATCTTTTGTCTTCACTGAACAGCTAGTACATGGAAGCATAACAGGAAAGCAATAAATACAAAAATTCTTAATTTTTTTCAAAAGACCAGCAAAGATTTTCCCCTCTGCAACTGGTAGAGTTACTTCTCATACTTCATCTGGAATGGCTGAATAAGTAAAGCAGACTCAAAATTTAAACAAGACTACATATGTGAAATTAGTTCAACTGAAGACTAACATATATTATTTCCCTAGCCTCTACTGTGGTATTTCACTTTGACATATTTTCAGAGTAACAGTAGGCTACCTGATCTACAGGGTTTTTGTCCAACTTTCCAAGTCACGAAGGTCAGCTTATAAGAACACCTATACACAAAATGCAATTCCCAAGAGGAACGAGAGCAGGACAAGCCCAGAAATATCGTTACATGCTTGCAAACAACCCCAGTGAAGAGCAATGCCATCCAACAGCACTCAGGTTGTAGAGACTTTGGTCACATGAAGTGTTCAGTGGGTCAAAGTAACAGCAGAGTTTAGTCTTTTTTTTCCTTTATAAATGCAACGAAGAAAGCAAACTATTCATTAAATATAAAAGCAGTTTTATAAAAACACATCAGAATTTTATTGCTTGAAGAATACAGCATATGAAAAAAGCACAAGAATGTCCAAAAGAAAGGTAACAACAATCCAAACATATTACACCATACATACCAGATGCAGTAAAATGTTATCCTGAATTCTGCATCAGAAAAGAAATGTGTGAAAATATACCTAATATTTAAAAGGAAAAATTTGTTTAAAATAGAAAGTGTGAAGGTGTTACAGTACAAATTAGAAAAGCCAACACTGCACATTAACATTGTATCACTAGACTAGTTTTTCCTACCTTTGGTACTTAAACCTTCACAGAAAACCACTTCCTTAGTCAAACCTTGCCTATTTCATATAATAGCCATGAAAGGTTTTTTGTTTGCTTGTTTAAGTTAAATATTCCAACACATACTTTTCTGAGTTTTCACTGCCTGAATGCACTTAAGGAAGTGTTCACATTTAATCAATATGAAACTTAACGTATCTCACACTTAAATCAAATGCCACTATGTGACTGAGACCTGAATATATGCCAATTGTACCTTGTTCAGATCTTTATGTAAAAATGGGCACATCATTTTCTGTCTGCTTCCTTATGTAAACAGAGTGTTGCTGCCCTCCTCAAGAACTGTGACTGGAGAAACCTGCTGAGGACATAAGTTAAAATAAACAATCCGCATTGTTACAGAGCTATCAGATCATCTACAGCAGTATTCAAGTGGCTTTTCTAGTCTGCTCAGATTAGTGTACCAGAAGATATGCCAGTATTACTTCAAGTAACACATTAAAACTCAGTAATGGACACTACTGTGCTTTATTTCAACACAAAGAACAGCTGCTCATCCATTAATCAACAGAATTTTCAAATCAACTATCAAAAGGACTACTACATCATTTCTGTTCCATGTATTGCTGACCACTTCTGGGGAATGGTTTATCAAAAACCTGGACTTACCAACAAACAAATGTGAATGAAGAAAATGTTTACGTACAGCAAGGTATCTTAGTAATCTAGTGGCAATCTAGTCTGGAAAATGTTAGCGTTATGCCAACAACGACTAAACCAAGGTTAAATAAAATCCCTCTTTTATTGTAAGCATGCTCTTAGCTTCAGCTTTCATAGGCTTGAATGTTAATCATTCCCAGTTATAATCAGTGGAACTGGAACAATTCTGTTTTATCAAGTTCCAGCTTTAAATTTCAGCAACATGAATATATCCGGACTAAGCAATACCATCAACAACAGTTAACATTAAATTGGAGTGAAATAATAAGAGTTAGTTCTCCAAAATAGGCAGTCTTTGAAGTGAAATATTCAATTAGGACTGTCAAAGGATGTTATAATAAAACCATGGGTTTATTTTTTTCCACCCCTGTACAAAAAATGACCGAATTTGTACAACTCCTATTAAACATACCTTTCCTAGCTTGATGAAAATGTATCATTTTCAAATTTTAACAAGTGTGGTCTTTGAGCATATATAATATTTATTGCCATACACATCCTCACTTTAAAAAGAACTAAGAATTCAGACTGTACTATGCTGAACTCACTTTTTTTTTCCATTAACAGATTATGTCTACCGTACCACTCCCCCAAAAAACAATTAAAAATTCTAAGTAAGATTTTATAGTTTAGTTAAAAGGGAAAAAATGCAAATGTGGATTTAGAGCTTTTTGTATAAATCTCACTATATTTTATAAACTTGTTGTTTATTGTAACACTGTTTATTGATCAAATAAGTGACGCACTGCTATCTAAAATTTCCATATACACCATTAAAAATCCAAAGTTGATATGATACTGAACCTTAAATCTTCAAGAGTTCAAAAAAAGACAGTTTATACATGTACAGCACACAACAGCAGACACCCCTAGAATACCAATTGCCAGTCCATGATGCATACAAACTTACAGGTAAGCATTCATTTCACTGTTTTCATTGTGCAGGAAAAATATTTCTTAGTGAAGATGGAAACTCAGCTGGTGGATTTCAGATATCATCTTCATCATCTTCATCCTGAGAAGATCCTGCCTGATTGGATGCACTGGCTGAGGCAGCAGCAAGCTGTGCCTGTTGAGCTGCTTGTTGCATCTGTAGCCATTCCTGCTGTGCCAGTTCTGCTTGCTGTTGTCTAGCCTAAAGACATGAATTTAATTGTTAGGCCATACTGTAGCTTGCGAAAAATCTCTAGAACACCTCAGCTGTAAAAGCAGCTCTATCTGCACACCTGCAGATTCCTTCCGTATAATTTTTATTAATTGTACATACAAATAGAGGTACTTCTAAACATATTTTTGTACCAAGATGTTTAGCTATATTCTCTTTTCCTCTCAAGAGGCCACTACTTGGAATATTTACACTTTCCAAGAACAAGAGTCAGGAGCTAGTTTACTCATGTTCCATTGTAAAGATTGTGCTATACAACTTACTAATGGAAAAATTAAGCAAGGCAAAGCAACGGAAAACTTAAGCTTCAATTTCAAGGCATCTTAACATTCAACCACCATTTAGAGATGGGAATAGCCTCACTTTGTTGATTACAAATACTAAAACTCACAATTATGAATTCATACAACTGTATCACACAGACACACATTATTACAAAAAAAAAAGAAGAAAGCCACTATCTTATTTGGCTAAGCAATCTTTGGAAAGCAGAGCAATCTAAGTTCTTCTCAAATAAACACACACACATTGAGGGTATCTGTTACAGCAAGGTACAGTGCTTGTACTTAAAGGTACAAGACACTAACAAAACATTTCAAATAGTTCAAATGGTGCCCTCACATTTTTCCATTTACACTTTTTGCTTGTTGTTTGGCAACCACTTTTGATTTCAACAGTATACCAGCCCACTGTGTTAAAATTAAAACTTCAATTCCTGTTTTCAATGAACATTAGAAAAAAAGTTCTTGAATTAAAAGCCCTTCAGTCGTCTTTATTCCCTCACTGAATTTTCAATTTTTTCCCCAAAGCATAAACAAATCAGTTTCAGAATCAAATGCTAAAAGATGATGCTTTGGAAAAAATTATCAAAACCAGTTTACCTATTCAAAATGTGAAAAATAACAGTCTTCCCATATTGCGTCACATTTCTTTCAGCCTGTTGAGCCCTTTCCAACAAGGATTTTTCAGTATTTCAAAGTTCAAGTGGCAGTCAAGTTACAAGGGGTGAAAAACAACTTAGGGCACTGTAAAGTTTTTAAAGTTTTAAACAAAGGAAGACATGAGCATCTGTGCACAGAGGCATAAATATTTATAACATGCAAGTAACAAGTTCCCTACTAACCTTGCTACAATTAAGTTTACTCTACATTAAGTGAGCTAATGCACATGCATGCACCAGTAATTGGAGACTCAGCACTTCAGTGCCTACCCTCACTGCCACATTTATATCACTTCCTTAGCCATTTCAAAAATGGAAAAAGAAAAATTCCATTGAGTTGTATTGACTAAGAAACCTTAACAGCATCTGGTAAACTTAACTCCTGTATTGGATAGGCCGTTTACATCACCTGCAACCTTTAGTAAGGAAGCCACAAAAAAAAAAAAACAACCTGCTGATGCCCTCACCTCCAAAGATATTTAGAGATACACATGAACATCAGGATGAGCCATTCACTGACTTCAAATATTTACAGGCATCTAAGTTACAGATGTCAAACATTCATAACATTAACAGACAATTATTTTAAAACTAGAGTAGATATTTTCACCCTTCAGGAAGTCTGCATTAGTGTCCTGTTTTTGAATATTAACAAGATTAACACAAACAGGCACTTTGTAAGTATTTTCAAGAATAATTATAGTGCCTCCAACAGCATACAGATACTGTCTAGTATTTTTGGAAAGTTAGACTGACATCTTTGAATTTAAGCATACATTTTCCATATTACTAAAGAATATATATATTTTTAAAATTATTCATACCATCTTGTCAAAGCTGTATTAATTGCCTTAGTTTACACATTGAGGCACGGTACTACAGAATTTAAAAAAGAACATACTTCAAGGGGTCATGAAGCATGGCCTACATAAGGTGGCAATGGTTTTACATTACTTAGGAGCTACTATTCCCTAAATACACTTTATCTTTGCTGTTTGTTCTTTTTTTATTTTGCAAACTATGCTAAGAAATTTAACAAAAAATAAGTAAAAAAAAATAGCAAATTTCCCTGTAAATTGCACCCTTAATTCAGAGGCAGCCATACTGATATTTGTAACATTAGCACAAAGAAAATTGGGCACATATGAATTTCTCATAATTAGTTCTATTAAAGCTGACAAGAGCCATGTGCAATGCTGAAATTTAACTGCCTAAAAATTCATCATGCAAACGAGGTTAACATAGTTGTCACCTAATCAGAGAAAAGTAATGGTTATTAAATGCTTCAGTAAGACAGTAAAGAAAGGGGAGAGGAAGTTGCAGTAATCAGACATGACAACTCAGTAAGAATTTTTCAGAGGAAATTAAAGCAAGCAAAATCAGAAAACAAGACTCATGGTATGGGTAAGGGGAGAGAAAGCAAAGATTATTTTCACATCACTTAATTTAGAGAACCATCTTATTTTCAAATTAAGAATAGTAGAGAGAAAGATGGTGTAGAAAAATAAATACAATCGGGTTTTAGTCATTTAAACTCAGAAGTGTTCAGAAAGTATCTGGGAAAGATGGAAAAGCAAAGACTGGGATAAAGGAGAACATGTGCAAAGGCACACACACAGTGTTTGTATGCAGTCTTCTGTGCCTGAATTGCCTCCTTAAAAATGTATGCATGAATTCACTCAAACAGAATCTTGCCAAGAGTAAAGATAAGAAAGGACAAATTAGAAGTTTTGAACAATCGTTTCTTTCAGAGCCAAAGAATTAATGTGCACGCTGTTTCTGGCCATCAGAAAGATATTTTCACTTTTTACATGATAAAAACTGGTAATTCCTACAACACCAGTTGCCATTTTTAATTTCCTCAGCCAAGTAATTCTTAACGTATTCTCTACAACAGAATGGAAATACCTGTAAGTAGCAGCAAAAAAAAAACACTAAAACTAGAGTATACATGTAAAACGTAATTGTTTGTATGTGTCAAATCAAAGAAACCACCAGAAGTAGCATCTTTTTTATTGGTTTTCCTTTCCATAATTCAAACAGGCCAAGGAAATCAATAGTATCTCTGATGCCACAGCAATTGAAAAGGAAAAGGCATAATTCTGGAGGTGTGCAAGTTTTTGTGGCCTTAGGTCTGCCATGTTAATTATTCCAACCTCATCTGTTCAAGTATTGCTTCACTTACTTTCGCAAATAATTCCTGTTGCTGCCTTAGAAGCTCTTCTTCCGGAATGCCGAGGTTTTCCAAGCGTGAACTGGCCTTTCTTCTCTTTAGTGCTACTGTTTTGCATTCTTGTAAGACTTCTTTTACTTCGCTGATATAGGAGCCAAAACCCAAACTTTCTAGTGCTAGAAAGAAAGAAAACACATTCATCTTTTAGAAGGCTTTTGATAATAGATACGACTGTGTATTTCTGAAAGATTTTTTTCTAAAAAAATAAGTTTGACCGTTTTTCTATTATCAGGTGAAAATCCATGTTTGTAAGATCTGATGATATTCTCCCTTCCACTTCTCTTACGCAATTTAAAAGTGCATGATTTCAGGCTAGAAATTTTAAGTTTAGTCAAGTACAAGCAAAGACAACTTCACTTGCAGAGTATTCAGGACTTTGATGCATTTTTTCTAGAGAGAGGCATGATTCTTTTAAGACCTCTTTTAGATGTTCTACATATCAGAACCAAGTAGGAATTACAGAGCGAAGATGTCATTCCCGTCTGAATCATTATCCACTAATCTCTGAGGAATTCTGTATTTTCATTTTTTCTGCAAGCCTTCCGTAAAGGTAAATTAGGTACCTATAACAGAGCAGAAATGTAACACATGAAAAGAGACCACAGATCTTGGATTAATACAGACATGATATTACCACAGAACTACAACTTTTAACTCTCATCTCTGTGTATCTAAATTTATTTTCTGAATGCCCGTGAACTAGAAGCGTACATTAAACATATGCAAAGCTATGTACAACTCCTTTTTACTTTTATAAACCTTTCATGTCTACACGAAAACAAACTCAGAAACTAAAACGCAGCATTTTAACCTGCCCAAAAAAACTTGAAATGCAGACATACGCTGCAAAAACATATTTTTTAATAATGCAGAAGATTTACAAATATAGACAGAACATGTGGTAAAAGGCATACTGCTTCTTGATTCACCATTTATTGCCATATGCCTCCACGCATACACCCCCCCCCAGTGGAACCTATTACAGACTATGCTAGAAATGTTACATAAACACCAATTACATCTGAAACAAGCCTCCATTTTATTATACCTCGTTCACTCCCAATGTTTATACAAATCTGAGTTTCTTATGGAACGTCAGTTCTTTTAATATTTATCCTACTTTATTTCAATCTTGTCACACACTATTCAAGAAATAACACTAACCTACAACACAGCAGCAAACATACATAACTTTCTAAACCAACTCCTATTTACACTAACTCAGACTACATTCTAACAGGAATTTTGTAAGCAATCTTTTCCTACCCATAACTCAGGTGGCACGCCATTGTATCGCACACCTAACCAATAACCAAAGGCATTCGGTAAGCTCCTGGCTTCCGACCTGGGCCCGAAGAGGCGGTTAGCACGTTGTCTGCAGCCAGGCAGCACCACAGCTGTCTGGTCATGCAGAACTACCATTCTTTTAAGAGACTTGGCAAGCATTTGGCAAATGAGTTTACATAATATGTATATTTCTTAAGAAAAATAAAATTAAAAGATGAACTGATTTAGAGATAATTAAATTACATTAGGCAGTATGCCAGGTCAGCCTCAGCCCACACAGATGCTGGAAACACTTTTTAAAGTTAGTCCACAGTTTGTGAGAATCACCAAAAGCCTTCTAGAAACTATTTAATACAGCCTCAGCAGAGAGGAGGGAAATGTGTTTCGTTGTGCAGAACTGGTTAACTAAGCAGCCCATAAATATCAAAGAACTCAATTCTAATACATAAATAGCATATACGTTAAACCATTCAGACTCATCATGATTTTTCTTTTTAGTATAAGAACCCTACAAGTCTAACTCCACCAAGATTAATTATCACAGCAAATACGTAAATGTTTACGAAAAGATCATCCACAGTGATCAGGCTTGGCAGTCTGCTGCAGAGTATGAGCAACAGCCCAACCTGAAGTGACCAGCAAGATGCAGGTTTTAATAGAAGCTTTACATGGAACTTACAGCAGCAAAACTAACAGAGAGAACTTAGTTACACATTGAATATCACACACAAGAAAAAGATCCAGAAGAAAACGTGATATAACCATGATAAAATTGTACAATCGTTCAACATGGTCAAGGTATGAAGAAACATTATAGAACAGAGGTCTGCTGCCTCAAAACTCCAACGGAAGCAAAACAACTTCAGAAATCCCTGTCTTGTTGAAACATCATGGCTTTATGGAGTACATGCATGGCACGAACAAGCACTGCCTTATACCAAGGTGGTACTTGTACGTGCGATAAGTTACTACTTTATCCAAGCTACCATTCCACCAAAATTTAGAATCTTTCTATTTCTAGAGTCTTAAAGACTGTCTAGCCAGATTGCTGAAAATTTGGTATCTTGCAGATGTTAGAATCATCACACCAAATTTAAAGCAGCATCTTTAAGGGGGAAGGGGAAGGAAACATTTACAAACACCAAATCACAACTGTCAACTCTCCAGCTTCCTCCCACTCTTAGAGATTGCAGGAATGTGCAGATCTGATTAATGAGTTAAGCATAATTAGTTCTACATTTGTTTTCAATACAATCAGGTCACTCATACCTGAGATTCTTACTCTTTATGCCCCTTTCAAAAGAAAAATAGCTTCCAATGTGAAATTCCAAACCAAAACAGATTTTTTCATTAAATGCTGAAGTGAACGGTGTCAATAGACTGATGGTCCATGAAGAGAAGAGCCTACCTTCCTGCAACGCAGCGCCTCGTAGACAAAATAATCAAAGTAATCAGCTCCATAAAAATAGCGATCTAACACATTATTTTCAGAACTCAATGGAATTTCAGTTTCTCACAAAGAAATCTGCCGCATCATAACTCTCTGAACTACCAAGTGCAGCTGTTTTCTGTGCCGGGTGGAAGTCCCCAACGGTGAGTTTCAGTAAGAGGCACAAAGACCATCTCTGCTTCAGCCTCACAGCCTTGATGCCTCTGGGCACTCCGCAGGGAAGCAGCTGCACATTTTATCACTAGGAGCGAGTGCCCGGCATAGCCTGAGTCCATCTACAGAGTCAGACCTCCCAAGGGATGCAAGGAGCCTCTGCTTTCCTTTCTCTGTGCTGCTCGTAGGCACTGTGCCAGCCCTGTGTTTGCACTACCACACAATGGAACATGGCATGGACTTCCTCCATCTGAATCAGAAGCTGCTGGCAGGGGGAAGAGCCCTAGCCCAGCCAGTGGCCACACAGCCACTTTCACTAGTGCAAAGGAAGGGGTGGTTTAAGTACCACTGCTGCCAAACCCGTAATTACAGCAACGGAGTTGCAGTTTCACACTACCTCTAACACTGCCCAGCAGCAGGGTGTCACCAGCTGCAAAGGGGTCTCTTTCCCCTTCCTCCTGCCCAGTGAAATACCCTTCCTGCTCACCACCCAGCAACGGCTTGTTTACAGAACAGCCAGATCCATGATCTCACCCAACAGAACGTGGTTCCCGTCCCGCCTCCAGCCCCTCCAAAAGCCACAGGGGCAGTCGGATCAGAGGTTGCTGGAGTCAGCTCCAGGGAGGGTGCAAAGAGACTCCTTTTGGCAGCAGCCAGTTAGCTGCGATGTGATACCCATTAGCCTCACTTCACCTGTAATGGAATTGGCTCACACAGTTAAGAGGACAGAGGCATCCTGATGACCACAAACATATTTCAATTACTGGCTTTGTTAGCATCACTGTCATGAAGCTTCACTAAAAGACAGTCAAAAGAGCAAGTGCCTAGCATGTACGAAGATCAATAAAAGTGCTGAAATGCTGTCCCTATATACAGATCTCTGCTGTTTCCACACCTAACAATCTAGACCCTCATACTTCACAGAAGTACCAGCTGCTAACTGACCAGCACCTGGCACAAGCTAGCAGCACACACACCTCCCCACAGGTGAGGACTGCAGTAAGTCCAGGTACAGTAACTCCCACCTCCAGAAGCACTACAAGAAGGTACTGGAAGAAATTTTCTTCAGCAGTATCTCAATAAAATGGAGAAACCTAGTCTGAAACAAACTTTTACTAAGTCAGATAACACAAAGACACAAGCTCACCAAGATCCTCAGTTGGAAACCACCTGCCGATGATACACACATAGACATTCTGATTTCAGTTTGTCTTCAAAATAAATAAAAAACAATAATCCTCTGACAGCAATAGGTTTTCTAAGAACCACATTTACTGAGCATAAAATACTGCCATACCGGAATTCTTTATTGTGCTCAACCTTAAAGACTACCTCTACCCACATGTTAAGAACTGAGCTCCAAACTTTCAAGGATCACTTGAAAAAACTATCCCTGCATTGAGAAGCATCACACCCAAAGAACATTTCCATGTGCAGGCACCTGCTTGACTCTTCACTCTCTGAGCTTCTGTAACAGAGCTGCTTTGCTAAGCTTCCAGGTATACATCCTTTTTATTTAACATTAAAGCTCACCATATCTTCTTTGCTGTTCATAGCCTTGTCAAGTACTTGAAACACTTCTGGTAAGCAAGCTGATAGGAATCAAATTTTGTTTTGTCTGATTGTTTTAAAACAGGGAATCTAGCAGCCCATTACAAAATGAAACTTTTTTTTTTTTTGACTGACGTGATACCTTCACAGTCCTGGAAATAGCTCTACTGCAAGTACTACAGATTACAGCTCAGCCAGGCAGTGAAATGAAGCACCCTTTCACTATTATTGCTACAAGTTTGTTTGCAGCAGTCCCTGGCTTCAACCATCTTCGCTTAAAAAACAAAGCAAATGGTTTCTGACAAAAGATGCCTGCTGCAGACTTACCCATGAGGGAAGAAAACTCCCTAACTAGGGCAGAAATTAAAGAAAAAGTAAACAAGACACAAAGAGGAAATTTTAATTCAACAATGGGAAATAGAAGGCAACAGCTGAAAAAGATGCAAGGAAATATGTCTCGTTTAAGTGCTCTCTCCATCAGATATGAATTATTAATATTAAATGATCATACTTGGTGGGTAACCCTGGGGAAATATTTTACTCTTTGTAAGGTCCAGACAGGAATGCTCTGGGTTAGAAACCGGACCCCACATATCCAATCGCGTCTCTTTTGTCAGTCTCCAATAACATTCAGTAAGTGCAGGTCTTGCTGTAAAATAAACCTGCACAGCCATTCCAAAACGCAGACCTTATTTCACAGCTACAAAAAAGGTTTATGAAGGCAGTGACTTCTCCCAAAGAATCGCGGACTCCTCTGAATCACTAAACAAGGGCTGATGCCAAGCACGCTCACCACTCACTAGCCACACAGCCAGCCTTCCCTCGCAATGCAAGAAGCCACAGAGGAGAGAGCTGCGCGGGGCCAGGAGCGCCCCGAAGCCCGGCTGCCGCCGGGGCTCACCTTGTATGACGTGCTCGGGGGATATGGTCTTCTTCTCGGACTTGTTGCAGATCTCGTTGGCCTCGGAGGAGATGAGGTGGATGAACTCCGTGCAGCAGTTTACCACCAGCTCCCGGGCGTCGTTCGCCACGCGGACGTTGGGCAGCGTCTCCTTGATCATCTTGTTGATGGCAGCCCGGGGGATGGTCAGGTCGTCGTCGTTCCCCGACGAGGAGGCCATGCTGGCTGCCGCGCTCAGGGGCTCCCCCTCGCCTCCAGCGCGGGGGGACCCGGCGAGGGGCGGCGGGCGGGGAAGGGCCGGGGGCGGCGCTGGGCGAGCGGCGCGCGGCGGGCCGGGAGGCGCGGCGGGGCTCGGGGCTCAGCGCTCCTCCGGCCGCGGCGCCTGCCCCGGCCGCCTCCGCCACATCCTTCGGGGGCCGGCGGCGCCGCCTCAGGAGCGGCCGGCGGGCGGGCGGCCGCAACACCACGCGGGCCCCGCTCCGCTGGGCAGGGCAGGGCCGGGCCGGGCCGAGCTGCGCTGCGCTGCGCGCCCCCGGCTGCGCTCCCCGGCGGCGGCGGCCGGGCCGGTGCTGAGGGCGGCCGCGAGGCGGAAACGCTCTGACTGCGGGCTGCGCGGGGCGGCGCTTCCGCCGGAAGCCGAAGCGCGCTTCCGCCTCCCGCCTCCTCCCGGCCTTCCCGCCCAGCGCCGGAAGCGGCGGCGCCGCGGGGGGCGGGGTCACGTGGGGCGGCCGGGCCGGGCCGGGGGCTGAGGGGAGCGGCACGTGACGCGGACAGGGGGGCGCCGGGGAGGGGCCCGGAACGAGCGCGGGGCTGCGGCTGCGGGGCTGCTGCAGGAACAGGCAGGCAGTGACCCACACACAGCACAGTGTCAGCAGTGAAGAAGCACGGGTTATTTTTTGTATGTATATATTATATTCCGTATATTAAATACTTGAGAACCAGTCAGTGCTTGTTTCCATGAAAACACATCTCTATAAAGCAGACTAAACCTAGAGTTAAGAGGATTTTAATTTTAAGGTCTGGCAAACTAAAGTTGAAGATACATGCATTGAGGTTAATATCTTGGAGCTTACATCAAATCATAAGCCATTTAACAAAATAGTAACTGCAACCAATGTTCCAGTTTACACAATCTCGTGCTTATTGTGAGGGTTTTCCTAGGTCAAAGCTCTTTCTGCTTCTCCACCTTAGCAATTTGATAAAGTTAAGACTTGCACTGAAGATTTTGTCATGATGAAAAACCATTTTGTAGAATATATCAATGGGTAGATCTCCATTTGGATCTGCGTATTTGAGAGTTGTCATCGGCGTGTACAAGGTGTTGGTCTGATGGCGAAAAGGTGGGTTTTCTGCAAGAATTATCTTTACTGTGTGCTGTCAAGAAAGAAAAATGAGATCTTTAAAGAACCCTTACCAAAATAGTAAGTTGAACATTTAGTTTTCAACTAAGGAGAGGAAAAGTGGAAGAATAAAGTTTTAGAACTGTGTAAAATGCTGCATGTAGTTTTATGAAAATGTCATTACATTTTTTTTTCTTAAAATAATGTTAAAGCCAGAAGTACTTATTCACGGTCCTAATTCTGTTCATCTACAGCATGATGATAGCACTTTACACTTAAGTATCCTGCATAGTCCTCCAAAGTTATCCCTGTGGGCCCACAATAGGTGGATACTTTCTCTTACTGTTGACTGGAAAAGGATCAGAACAGTGCGCTTTGCAGCAAGATAGGGAAGCTTCAGGTGACACTTGAAGCTCCTCAGTAGTAGCCAGCACCTGAAATTGTTGTCCCCTTCCTGCAGACAGCCCTAAACACCAGGAACTATGTCCAGGTATTTTCTATTATGCCTTGGTGTTGTACGGTAGCCAAATGAACTTCATATTAGCCTTGCATTAGTGAAGGGAGTATTAGTGAGATAGAGAGGCTTTAAACAAAGGTTCCCAAAGGTAGGAACCCTGCAGAGACAGAAGGTAGCACTGTGGGATGCCCAGACTTCACTGGGTCCGTGTCCCCAGTCACGTGTAAGTTACAGTTCACAATAGTCTTAAATTGCAAAATGAACATTCTTTTAATGTTCTTACTGGTTTTGTTTAAGACTTGAAATTCTCTCAAGGTTTTTAAAATTATTTTAAATTACATAAATTCCATGTACTTAAATCTTAACACTTCTACAAAACAAACAAACAAAAACAAACAAAAAAACACATCACCAACCAACTGGTGCATTCTTAAATTAAAAATATACAAGAGAAGAGATTTGTTGGTAGGTTACCTCTGCAACATCCTCAGCACTTTGTCCCAGGCTCTGGAAAATTTGTTTGTAATTTTTAAGGTAAATATTAGTAAACATCTCAGCTGTTTCCTCATCTGCAGCTGAAAGATCCATTTTCATTCCATCTTCAAACACTTTTCTTTCAAACTCTGTAATCACTGGGCCTGGTTCAATCAGACTTAACCTATTCAAAAGCCAAGATATACTGATTACGGACTACTCTCCTCATGGGAAACACACCTCTCTATACTTCTTTAAAAAGTACATTAAAGAATTGCAGTCTTGATTACATGCTAGCAAGCAATGTTAACATTATATTTTGACAAGGTGATCAATAACATGTTGAATTTATTCAATGAATACTGAATTATTGAAACTCCTACCCATCCCCATAGATCAGAAAGTCTGTAGAGCTTAAATTTCAGGGAAGCACAGCAACTTAGTTCATATGGAAGTGCATACAGTTGCTACCTGCCGTCTCACAGATGTAGAATCTGAAAATTATTTATCCACAAGAATTTCAGAAGTACAAAGAAAAAATAACTTCAGGATCATAAAGTTAATATATATATATATATATATATATACACATATATATATACACATATATATATGGACAAAATCCTACATAGATTTGCTACAGCTTTCTCATGATAATATTAGAAGTAGATTAAAGTTGCAAAAACATGGATTTTATTTGTCAAGCTGTCAATATCACATAACTCAAGATTCCCCTACAATACCATATAAAACAAAATACTGAGAATTTTGCTGTTGATAGACCAATTTGGCTGCTGCCAAATATGGAAAAATTGATTTTGATACTGGTCAGATCTTTTCTGGTTCTACTCTCAGACAGTAATTATCCCCAGTCACAACTTCTAAGAAGACACTCCTTGGGATAGGACCTCTTCATAGGGTTGAATTTTGGGCAGGCTCTTCTTTAGAACTAAATCTACAATTGACCTTGGCAGCAGAATTCCAACTGCTGCTGGAATAAAAGCCTTTTCTCCTGCATCACTCTTCACACTGGACCTTGAACTTTTCCTGTACTACATTCTGCACACTACATTTTTTAAACCTTCTTTTTTTCTGTTTTTGCTTTTTATTATTACAATACTCATTTTAAATCTCTCCAGGCTTTTCAGAGATTTATACAAAATCAAAGTTTGATTTATACAAAATCAAAGTCATGTAATCCCATGACAGCAGCTGTCTCTTCTCCCACTGTACAGGAGCTAAACACTCAAGCATACAGAGATGCAAGGGATGTTTAACCGTTGTTGGACTTCACACAAAGAACGGTGGGAGAATTATACCAAAGTGAATACATTTGACAAATCACTGAAGTCCCATAGACAACAAACAGGACTGTTCTCTCAAATACTGTTTTAAACACCGAAAAATAGTACTGCATTCTTGTTGCTTTCCTCCCACCTCCTGTCCTTATAGGAATCTCATCCTGTGATCCTTTCTGATGAATTTCTACATGCTGTCTTTGAGCCCTTGACCTCTAGAAAGGACTGTTATCCTTTTAAAAGGAAAACATTACAGGTTGGTATTATTTTATTTCTATGATATTATATGCAAGAATCTGTTTTCAGAAGTATTATATAGAGTATATTTTATCCAAACCTAAAAACCTCTAACTGTCTATAAGAATGTTTATTTTTGTATCAAAATTATTTGTTTATGTAGTGTGAAGAATGTGGACACTTTGACGCCTTTTGTGATGTATGGTTTCCGTGGGTTTCTCAATCTGTTTCTCCTAGACAGCAGCAAGCTTTAAACATTTGTGCAGTAACTCTGAATATATTTACAACTGTCTAAAGTGTAATTTACACCTGTGGTTCGATACTTACTGCAGTTTGAACTTCAGTGCTTGTATAGCTAAACTTTCGCAAAATCCTTCCACCGCAAACTTTGATGCAGCATAAACATCATTAAATAAGATACCTGATGGTACAAATAAAACAGCCTGAGAATGCGATCATATTCAACATGCAAGCAGTTTAGTTTTAACACTTGTTTTCCTAGCAAGACTACAGAAATTCTGGGAAAATACATTAGACCAATATCCACAAGGATTTTCTTAATGAGACAGTTCATTAGTAATAGTAGTTTAATATTCTGAGTAGTTAAGTAGTATTAAATACTGCTGGTTTGTTTGTTTTTGCATATGTTCTCAAAATTCCTTATGCTAGAGCATGCTTGACTAACTTAACGGTTGTCCCCTTTCTAGCTGATACTGTGATCTCTCTGGCTGCTATTTAATATTCTATAGTCTACGGGTAAGTGTATATACATACAATGCCACCTGCACTATTTATCAACAAGACTCCAAATAGACTGGAGATAAACACAGAAACTGACCAGATTTGATTATGCAAGAGATCCATCTTGCATCTGAGGGGCTTAGGGCAATGACGTTGATCTGGGGAATGGAGCACCTCTCTTATGGGGACAGGCTGAGAGCTGGAGATGTTCAGCCTGGAGAAGAGAAAGCTCCAGGGTGACCTTACTGCAGCTTTTCAATGCTTAAAGGGAGCTTATAAAAAAGATGAAAAGCAACTTTTTGCTCAGTCAGATAATGACAGGACAAGGGGGAATGGTTTTAAAATAAAAAAGGGGAGATTAGAGGTCAGGAGGAAATTCTTCACTGGGAGGGTGGTGAGGCCCTGGAACAAGTTGCCCAGAGAAGCTGCAGATGCTCCATCTCTGGAGGTGTGCAAGACCGGGTTGGATGGGGCCCTGAGCAACCTGATCTAGAGGGAGGTGTCTCTTAAATGATCTTTAAGGTCCCTTCCAATCTGAGCCATTCTATGACTTGGAAAAAGTAGTACGGCAATCCGATAACCACACTTGCAGTTTGCTTTAGGACACTTGCTCACCAGAATAATCCAGGTAAAGATCAATGCCAGTGCCTTAGTAATTGAAACAAATACAGTCAGACCAGAGGGAATGGTAGAAACATCATTTTTCTTGCTAGAATTAGCTCTGTGAAACTTTATGAAGGGAAACTTCACCAAAAGATGGTGCAGTTGTCCAGGACATGACTGGAGTTTGTTCCATTAGCACAGCATAGCAAGTGTACTTGCCTGTCCCCAGAATCCTTTCCAACAGGAAAGTGAAAAGTAATATTACTAAATCTTGTTTTGCAGGTAATCTCCAGTAATTAAAATAATAATAATAAAATAAAAAATAGAATTTGACTTAAAACTGATAGCTTTACTCCCATGAAAAAAGAATTCACTCCACAGCTTTTGTTGTTAAGATGTCTTGAGAGTAGTTGTGCATACTACTGGGATACATAAAACACCAGATTTATGCTATGCTTCTTGGAGTTTTAGTATTACAGAGCTCAATAAATAGATATGCTAACTCCTGCACTTTTTTTAGGGAGAAAAAAAAAAAAAAAAGAGGTGTGTTCTAGATTGTACATACTGAACTTTTAGATTAAAAAAGAAAAAAAAAAAAAAAAAAAAAAACACTTTGCCTTGTATTCCCATAACACTGCTTATTATAACTATATGCCCGCTCTTTCTCCTCTTCATGTCAGGCAAAATCTCCTTCAGGAGTCGAACCAGTCCAAAGAAGTTGGTATCCATCACCGTTTTCATTTCATCGATGGTCTGACATTCAATTGGTCCAATAAGCCCCATTCCAGCATTGCTAACTGCACAAAACAGAAGATGACAGTGACCAATAACATCCCTAAACATTAGCTTATCTTTACTGGAAAGCGTTTAGATGTAAGATAAGGATTAGGGATTAAATAATGCTTAGAGAAAGGATTAAAGCACAAAAGATATTACTGTGTTAGTCAAGCTCTGCAAATACACTTCTCTATTTTTATTTTTTGCTTAATTATGGTTTTAATCCAATTAAAAAATCAAATTATCTGATATTTTGCATTTTAACCAATTTATTTCTGATTAGTCCTTTTTCTTTAAATTAGAAAAGGATTACAGGAAAATGTGTCAAGAATCATCATTATTTGTTCATCATTCAGTAGCATAAATTAGAGCCTATAGTCAATGCCCATATCAATGAATACAAGACTTCAATCTATTCCAAAAGGTGCTAGACTAGGCCATATTTTAGTATGCCCTTTAGGTTTTTGTTTGCTTTAAAAATTCACGTCTTTAAAAAGAAACTTGTTTGTGTTTTTGTGTGTGTGTGTGTGCATGCGTCTCTTAGGTGTTTATAGGTGGGGAATGACTGATAAA
Organism: Anas platyrhynchos; assembly: GCF_047663525.1. Lineage (NCBI taxonomy): Eukaryota > Metazoa > Chordata > Aves > Anseriformes > Anatidae > Anas > Anas platyrhynchos. Next base: position 8,494,749 of record NC_092594.1, on the reverse strand, counting down.
ACTGGCATGCTGCAGACTGTATTATGCTCCGATTTGACACTACTGTCAAATCGGAGCATAATTTTTTTGACACTACTGTGTCAAATCGGAGCATAATACAGTCTGCAGAAAAATTTTGTTAAATGGTTCTTTAATGAGTTCTCAAAATGAAGACAGGTCCTTGATTTTCTCTTAGAGATTTCATTGCTGAGAACATAAGCATCTTTCTTCTATTACTATTTATTTTTAGCAAAATAGTACAAGAACACTTCTTGCTAAATGATTTGCACAGTACAACTGTAATTCTCAATACAAAATTAAAGTACTCTTACTTTGCATTTGTTCTTTTACTTGCTAATTACCAAGTGCTATTGCTTTCTTAGTAGACAACACTATTAATTTTATTATGAACAGAGCTGTGCTTCATCTATAGGGCAGAAAGTTGTACATGAAGACACAGATTTAGGCAAGAGTTCTATTCTCACACTTACTAAAAAACTGCATCATCTTATCCAAGACGTATCTTTTCTGTGATCAAGTTTCTCCTTTGTAAATAGGAGAAAGGTTTCCCTGCTTCAGGGAAGCACAGTGAGATTTAATCCATATCTGCATGAAGCCTTAAGAATAATGAACAAATTAGGCAATTATTATTAATTTGATAATTTAAAAAAATACACCAATTAAACTTCTCCAGAGTGTCTGAATAGATGATAAACAGAAAACTTATCTGTTCACAGCATGCACATCTTGTACTTGCCTAAGACATCAATCCTTCTGTCAGGGATACTATTCACACAAGTTTTAATGGACTGTTCATCACAGACATCCAGTTGTTTAATTTCCAGGGTTTTGCCCAGCCTGCGACCTGCAGCCTCCTCAAGTGTGTCCTTCTTGGCCAGATTGCGCATTGTGGCGTACACTGCAACATGTCAGAAGCAATAGTTAGTCAAAAATGAAACCTTTTCTGTGGTAATGTAACAGAGAAGTATTAAACAATATTGTTTCATTCATATCTTAAATATCATTGATAAAACCCAGTTAAAAATTGAAGTGGAAAGAACTTATTTTCAATGCACATGACACTATTTTTCCATAATCTCATTCTGAAACCTTCAAGGAATCTAAAAGAAGAATTAAACCAGTATGTGCAATGTAAAACATGCAGCATGAGAAGACACTACTATCAGCAAAATTTAAAGCAATGGGTGCCAAGTCAGGCTGCTGAGTCATCTTTAGTATCCAAGCACAATATGTTTAGCAGAAATATCAATAACTTTACTAGGGAAAAAAAAAAAAAAAAAAGTGGAAGACAGCTGGTTCCTCAGATTGCAAAAAATGTTCATTTGTGCAACCTATTTCTCAAATTAGAAATTAGTTTTACCCTTCCTATGCCCTAATTACCAAAAAAAAAGTATGAATCTGCATCCAGCCACTTGGCAGTAAAATACCGTAAGAATAAGCTTGAGAAACTGATTTTCTACAGATTGCTGTATTTACTTTGCCATCCATTTTCAGTCATAGCAAATATCCCATTTTGCAACAGAAAGAAATCCCAGTCTCACACTTTTATGGGTGAACAGCATTTCAGCATTGGAATAATGAATCACACTTCAGGGAAAAAATGTAAATTTAAGAATTCTTTTCCTAAATTAATTTTGTTGGTCTTCCAATTGGCATGCATGTTTCATTCAACAGAAATTTAGTAGCTAGAAGCAAAGTTAACTGTTTGAATGCATATCCAGGCAGCACACTGCAGGCATTTTCAACTATTTATGGTGGAGTTTTTTTGTAAACTAATTTTGTAACAAGTTCAAGTAGGTGTTCAGCTTTGATACAGGTACAGAAATACCATCTGCTTACAGGAAGCAGTTTATTTGCACTGTATCACATTTTCTTGAATGGTAGAAGGGGGTTAAACGGAAAGCAATCACTAGATTGAATACAGTCAGCTCTGATAAATCATGGAGGGAGGGAAGAGAATATTGCATTGAAGAACGTATACATATATATAAATAAAGATAAATAACAGAAATATTGTTACCTTTAAATCTTTTCTGTTCATCTTTTGCCATTTTTACAGCTAAGGCCAGTCCAATTCCTGAGGAGCAACCTGTAATGAGGACATTTCTTTTTGCCATCCTTTTCACTGTGCGGTTCAAGCAAGAGTTCTTGCCCAGAGGCACAACAACCTAAATGCAGCTACAGTATAATTGTCACTGGCCTTTAATGCTATCTGCAGCTTTCCTGAGTCAACAAATCCCAAAATGCACACCTGGACCCTGCATGATTAAGGGATAATCTCCATCTAGACAAAAACAGAAACAGATGCTCCCGCATGAGCTTATAATCTGCATTACCAATATGGACAATATTTAATATAAAACTTAATTAGTCTTTGAAATGAAACATTTGTAAACTACATAAGATTTTTTAAATAGTATAATAATCATTTTGCACATTACTGGAAGAAAAAGCTTTGCCACAATTACAACAAATACCCAAAATACGACCCCTTTGCTAAAGGTGTTCAGAATTTCAATGCTTACAGCACCCTCCACATCCTTTTGAAATAGAGCAGCACTTGAATTTATTCCCTGATATCTTATTATTATAGACATGTTTGTAACTAAAAGTCCTAACAGGCTTTATAGAAAAAGTAAACTGAAAAGTATGCTGTCGATTTGGAAGGAGACAAGTTATTTAGACAGATTCCTCACATTTATTTTTGGCACTGTTCCCATACAAGAAGGGGGAAAGTGAGCAAGCATGCTAGCAGTGAAGAACAACCAGAAAGACACTAAACTGACCAACTTCACTACATCCTTGCAATCACTGAAGACTTCGAACATTTTCTGTTCTCTAGCTGACAAGCTGAAGGAAAAAAGTTTTCCAAGAGACAATAACCCCATGTTAATACAATACAATTCAGAAGAATTAACTTAGTTTTCCAGGATTTGTGTAGATGTAAACTAGTTAGTAACTCAAAAGAGTAGAACTCTACAGAAATGCTTCACTGAAATGATGTTAGCTTTCCAGACAAACTCATATTGACAGTATAACAAATGAAATCATTAACCTCTCAACAATACAACATCTAAAGTTAATGAGAAATTGTAATTATGTTTCTATTTATTTATCAGGTTAGACCCATGGCTTTACCAAAGAAGTTAGTGTACACAATTAGATACACAATTTTACTGCAAATGCTGTTTAGCTGATTCAGCCATTAGGCAAATTGCTATTGCTGCTCATGCACATTTATATTTAGTGCATGTAGGAGGGGCAAGCAAGGCTTTATGCAATACTACGTTAGTGGAATTCCACTAGTGTGGGGATGCAACTGTAATTACAGATAGGTTATATTTTCCCCTTGAAATCTTGGTTTGAAGGGCTTTAATGTTCCTTTGCTTTAAAAGACCAGTCTGAAGTTTGATGCACACATTTCTAGCCTGAAGGCAAACTGATCTGCTTAACAAGAGGAAAAATATTTTTTCAATTATGCTCGTCAAATTAATTTTACTGATTGTAATTTGGTGTTATGTAGAGGAGCAGATAGCTTATTCTGAAATATGTCATATGGTAATTTCCCCAAGTAAACAGCACTTTTTGCTACATCATAATTTTTATAAGAGAAAAATAAATTATCTGAAACTGCAGAAATACATACTTCATATGAGTGTATCTTGAACTTATCAACAGCTGCAAAGTGTGTGCCTGATTTTGTATAACCACTGGAAGTAGAATAGTTGGACTTGTGGAGCATGTTTGAATAACTAGTTAAATTGACCTACCTACTACCAAGGAGGTTAGCACACTTCCACCTGCAGAGTCCCTGAAATACAATGATTTGTTTTGGTTTGGTTTTGGTTTGTTTTGTTTTCTGTCTGAGATGCACTCTTAAAACACTAAACACCTCATTCAGGCTTAAGCCTTAAATTAATTTCTGTTATTCTCTGCTCTACATCAAATGTCGTTGGTAATTCAGAATATCCAGTTAGCAATCTCGTATCTTAACGCACATAAATGCTTGCATTAATCAGACTCAGATTTAGGCCTCTCATATTTGCAGTTTCTGGCACTTATGTAATACAAGCACTAAAGACTGGGGTCACTAGCCATTTATACTAAATTGTGTAATACTTCTGGAAAACTGTTTTAGTTTGTAAGGGAACAGTCAAGCCTTATAGCCCTGTCCCACACAACTCTGCACCTGAAAGACTCTGGTTGGAGTGAAGCGCACAGATTTTCCCAGCATCTATTAATGACCAAATCAGTGACCTAACATTTCTTACACACAGGTTCATTCTAATAAACATAAAATGTTGCAGGGACGGTATCTTAAGACACACAAACAAACAACAAAAAAACTATTCCCAAAGAAAAACTGATAAAAAGATAATACCATTTTGCTCTTATTAGATGTGCCACACAGCTACATCATCTTAAATCCTGGGGGGAAGAGAGGACTACATGACACTAGAGTTGAAATTAATTCCTACAATTCAAGATACTTAAAAATAAAATTTATTTCTGAAAAATAAAATAAGTGAATTTATTAATGCAATAATCTCAAAAAAGAGTTGGAAAAAAACAAGATTGGCTTTTGCATCAGTAAAAATACATTCATAATTTACAAATACAATGTTAAAATTTCCTCTTTGAATGCACTATTATGTTGCCAGCAACAGCATTCCTGGGTTACTGCTTGTCCAATAGGCAACATTTCTTCCTTCACAGTTCTTGCCCCTGCAACAAAATATCTTTGATCAGAAACTTCAAACTTCAAGTTCAATTTACCCTATCTAAATCATTTTGCAGTAAGATGTTATTTTTTATTTTGAAGATCTATCTTAACAAATTAAGCCAACTATGCGCAGGTCTCAAGTCCTGGCTTCTTTCTCAGACTCTGCCTCCTAGACTGAAGTTATTATTGAATTCCTGTTTACTTGTTCTGTCAACTGAAGTGCATTTGCTTTCAAAATAAGTCAACGTTGAAAAACTTGTAAGCAATGTTAAGTTTTAAGAGAACTGTACTAAAATTCTATGCAGCATATTTTGAGAAGAAATATTAATATACAAATTCTCCACAAAAATGTAGAATTTGAAGGAGTACTGCCTTTTGAAATAATTGCACTTTGTAAGGCTTAAGGTTTCTCTGTGAACTGGATTATTTCGTTTAAGTTCCTCACAATTTAAGATTCTAAAAATTCATGAAGTGTTTTTAAAAAACATATCGACAGTATCGAAGTGCTTCCACCATGTGAAAGGAAAAAAAAAACTATGATTTCTACCAATACAAGCATCTTATTTAAAAAATCTTATTAATATTATATATTCTGGATTTTATAAAGTAAACAGAAATGCGTGGTCAGTTGTAGCATGCTTTTTGTTGTTAATTTCTAAGGGGCTTGGCTTTTTCTCCTCCTTTAAGAACTTACATTCTGGACTTAATTATTTGGCAGTATATTTATAAAAAAATACAAAACAAAAACCAGGAGAGCAAACAAAATGGTTGCTCTCATACAGGATTCACAGCAGCTACATTTAGATTAGCCATTACTGTGGCCCATATCAGGCAGTCTAATATTTGGTAACATCACAATATACTATGGCTCCTGTTAATTATACCTATAAAATCCATTATGTTGCATCTATTCCCTATTAGCTAGATGCTTACTCTTAAGGGAATGCTATAAATGGAGTACACAGACATCTATAAGTAGCACATAATAAGCTTAGAGCTAATGAATGAAAGGCTATTACACATACTTCTAATTATTTTATACCATGTATTAGATGTCTCATCTTCCTCATAGCTTTCTGCATTTTATATGACCACTTTTATACAGACCACTTTTTGCAAAAAAAAAAAAAAAATATATATATATATATATATGTATATATTTGTAAACATCAAGCTCTGAAGGCATAGATATACAAAAATTGATTGGGATTAAGTGACACACTCAAGTCTTAGACGACGCAGAATCCTCCTATTGTCCTTCCATGTCTTTCACATACCAAAACAACAAGAAAAAAAAAGCCCTCTATAGTTCTATAATACTGTGTATTATAGTTCTATAATAGTTCTATATATAGTTCTATAATACACAGGAGGCTGGGAAACATGAACTTTTCTTAAGCCTTACAGGCCCAAATTTACATGCATTTTAGTTATTTCTAGTTTCTCAACAATTATTACAAATGAAGTAAACGCAAGTAATGCAAAACCAGAACTCGGTAATTCACTTTGTTGGTTAAAGATCCTGTATTTGTTTTTGTGTGCAAAAATTGCCTTAGCTACTTTACGTATAATGGCTAGTTAAGTCAACTTACCTCAAGCAATGCTTCATTTGCAGCATGAAACATTTCATCTCTAACCTGAAGTTGTTGTTGCAGATTAGTAACAGTATCTTGAGCCTCTTCTAAATCTCGCTTCATCTGTTGCAACTGTCCACTTACATGATAAGAACCAAATTTTTGGTGTTGTGTTGTTATCTGCCTTTTTGCTTGGTCTTTCGGATGAGCACGCTTCTCAAGTTTAAGAAATATGACAAAGAACATTGCAAAAGTTAAAGACTTTTACATGTAAGGAAGAAAAAAAGTACTTAATTTTTTCTTACTTCAACGATCATTATTAACAAAATTTTATTTCTCACTTCAGTAAGAAATTTGGCCACAGAAGTTAATTTGTCATAAGTCATCTACCATTGTAAATTAAGTCAAATCTTTTTTCTTTTTAATAAAAGAAAGTTAGTTCAACTTCCCAGAGAGTGCTGTTGTAACAAGATCTTCAACGCAGATTAGAGCAAAGTAAGAACAAAATGAATCAACTGAAAAATGTGTGCCCTCGTTATTTTATGAATCTCAAAAGGGCAAGAGTGGACCAGGAGAGAAATCAATCCAGCAAGGAAACAATCAGAGAACAATTTATAACCTGCACTGTAACAGGCAGGAAAAGTTGTGTATTAAGGAAAAAAGAATGAGAGAGGCTACAACCATCCCTCTTAACACCCACCCCCGCTGCTTTCCCCAGATACATTACTAACTGACATTTTAGATCTTGCACAAAGGTAGAAGATTGGTCAGTAAGTCTGCCATAAACATCGCTGAAGTAGAAAGTTTTCTCTTACAGGATGGTATGACAGACACCATTTTCAAACACAGATGCAACCACATAATATTCTGAATGGAGCTAGAACCTCTGTAATGCATTCAATTTTTATACAGAATGTTTCTAAAAATAAAAAAATAAAAAAAAAATCCCAGCATAAATGGTAAACAGTAGAGAGAATCTCATTATGAGCTACATAGACTATTTATCTTACATCTTTGGATTGACATTTTTCTTTTTACTTTTATTTTTGCAACTTTAATCTGGTGTAGAATTTTGTCCAGGTGTACTTCTTTGAGAAAGATACAACATTATCACAAGAAATTATCCTTAATTGCATTTATATCATTCTCACTGTGAGAGTCTGAAGAGTCCAGTAATACACTGGATTCATTCTTTTAGGATTTAGCCATTTCATGACATGAGGACAATCCCTGCATATGTGAATTTATTTTTGAATAAATGTGGATCTTACATTTTTAGAAGGTAACTCAATACACAACTAGATACTTTCTCAAGGATCTGATACCTTTGTAATCTAGTTGATGCATAAAAACCCAGAAGTCATAAATGGTCTTTGAGGCTTCTACCTTCTCCCTGTTCAAATAAAAGTGGTTGATTGAAAGCAGTTTTGACTAAGCCTATCAGCTACTGCTTTAAAAGAAGGTGTGTGTGTATTCTTTTAACAGACTACTTTTTTTGTCTGGGAAGGAAGCGTTCAGTTCAGGCACTAGGTAGGAGACCCTTTCTTGTCCAGTCCTTGACTGTTCTAAATCATCTCCTTTAACAGAAGTCAAGGTGGGAGAGCTGACACTGCTTCAATCTGCGGTGAAAGAACCTTCACATCCAGGTGGGACACAGCCAAGCCCCCATGCTCTAGAATGCAGATCACCTTTAGTGACAGAAGACTTCTCAGATGTCTTATTCCGAGACAAGGAATAACAAAGACAATATAATTAAAATAGCAGGAGCAATTTCAGTTCTAGTACTTACCTCTCTCTGGCAAGCATCTCTTAATGAACATATTTCTGCAGAAAGCCTGTTTATCTCAGATTGCATCTGTACTTCTAGTTGAGCTTCACGAACTTTGGCAGCACCCAGTTCTTCTGCCAAACGGTTTGCACGAGATTCCTGAAAGACAGTAAGAGATACTATAAATCATGCCTGCACCTGAAAAACACTGTAAATGCAAAACATTATTTCCACCTGAAAGAACATCGCAGGACATAAGTGAATCAATTTCTCTATTTTCTGTAACGAAACACAATGAGGTTACCCATTTCCTTCTTTGCTCATATGGAATCAACATTAGGACAAGGCCTAGAATATGGTAGTCAAAGTGCTGCTACATTCTCGTTTAGCTCTTAAGCCAAATATAAGCCTACTGAATAACACTGGTAGAGTCTTACTCCTTTAAATAAGAGGGAGTTTGCTTGCCATTAACGTAGTTACACAGGTCAAGAAAGAAACTTCAGAATCTGGAATGTTTTCTAGAGATTGCACAAACAGGAAATTACCTGAAATAGATGGTAATGAAGTTGCTTTCATAAATTATTCAAAAAAAAAAAATCTGTATGAGAACACTCTTCCAAAGCTTAGACAGGACCGCATAGCTGCAGCAGTATGTTTCTAGAGATTGAAAACTGGCAAAGACAAAAGTACATTTTTACAAATGAATGCTCCCTCCTAACCTACAATATTCTCTTTTTTTTTATTATTTTTTTTTTAATAACTGGTGTTACAGAATGAGTACCTGTCTTCAAAGGAGAACAGAAACTGCAGTTGGGTCTGACCTGTGTACTAGAAAGAGGAAAGACAATGGGCAGACAGCTACTGTGTGGGTTCTGATTTAGTCTAGTTCCTTGAAGATATTTAGTTATGGAAATATACCAGCTATTTCCCCTTCCTGTTCCCTATACCAAAGGAAATACCACTTTTTGGTGAAAAGCTTGGTTAACTCTGGTAAGTAATAACAAAAAACACTGGCACTGGTTTCATTTTAAATCTGGGCATTTCTTTTGTCCATTATTAATCAGAAAAAAAATGAAATTTTCTCTTTTCAGAACTGAAAAGAAGGAAGCTACTAACTACTGTGAAATGGCAAGGAAAAACAGAATTTGGACACTCCCACAGAGTGGGAGTTCAAAACAGAACTACAATATGCATATTAAAAACTTTAAGCCCTAAACAAATGCATCCTTTCAAAAAAAAAAAAAGTTTTTTAATAGCAAATTCTACTACTACTGAATGTATATTCTGCATTGAAATGTTGAAACATTCAGTCACCTTTTCTTGGGATAAATGGTTTAGTTCTTCTAATTCATGCAAGAGCCTGTCTGCTTCTCTTTGGGCCTGAACTAACATTCGACGAGTCTCCACCAATTCTGAGTGAGTGTGCTGCAGCTGTTCTCGTTCTAGCTTCAGTTGCTGACCCAAATCTAATGTTTCTTTGTACTGGTCTCCAATGCAATTCCCCTGGTTTTTCACTGTCTGTAACAGGTAAACAACAACAGATCTCAAAAACAAACAAACAAACAAAAAATCTCAAAACATCCTGCATTCATTCTTCTCTTTCAGAGGGAAAAAAACAGCAGCAAGAAAATAAAAAATACAATCAAGCCAAATTCCCATCAAACACAAAGTCCCAAAACTATAACATTTGTATAAATATAAAAATAATATAGACTTTATAAATATAATAGACTCTAAAAGACTGCAGATCTGTGATCCATCTAAGTTCTGTGTCATCTCACAGCAGCCAATACAGAAATTTAAAAGGAAGATGTAACAAAACTTGTTGATTTATATATAGTAACACATTCATAAAAAGCTTATTTTAACACATATTCATGAGCATCTCATATATGCCTGAAAACAAGTATTTGTATAATTCAAAAAGTTACCTATTTTCTGTTTTATCTGTATGCTTCAACTACTGTGCAAAAAAGAAAACCACCACCACACCTCTTCTAGCTCTTAAGAGCACACTAGCTCTCAGTACTCTTCTAATGCAATTATTTCCACAAGATAAATATTTAAGACACAAGAAGGTCTCATCACAGAGTATCACTGATATAGAATGAGTCCAGAGAAGGGCCACACCAAGATGAGCACCTTTTCTATGTGGATAGGCTGAGAGAGCTGGGGTTGTTCAGCCTAGAGAAGAGAAGGCTCTGCGGAGACCTTATAGTGGCTTTCCAGTGCCTAAAGGGGAATGCAGGAAAGCTGGGGAAGGACTTATTGTCAGGAGATGCAGTGATAGGAAAAGAAGTAATGACTTTAAACTAAAACAGGGTAGATTTAGATTAGATATTAGGATGAACAATGATTGATTGTTGATTTAATTTTAAGGAAGACCATCTCTATAGCCAAAGCATCAGATTATTAAAGATGATCAATATTTTAATTTCTTCATAAAACAGACAAGAGTCTGCCAATAAATTTTTAAGTTCTAAATCATTAAACTGGTTGGATTTTGGGGCATTAAGATCCAGCAAAAATCAGGATATACAATACAGTTATATGGGGAGAAGTAATGACAGTTATTCTAAAGAGACACCACACCGTACAATTCTTTCTAGGCAGTTACAGTCATGGCATTAAAAATTTGACTATTTGTTTTAAATGAACTCTACTAAAGAATTTAAGTAGGTAACTCCACAGTATTTGCAAGCACTCTCTTTAGTGAGAAGGCTGTTTTACTTGCATTGTTTATTAAACAATCACATGGGCCTAAGTAGTAAGAATTGTGCAGTACGTTGTGAGTAACAGTTACTAAGGGGAGGGGATTGAAATCCAAGGAGCATTTCACCTTCTCAAGAGCTTCTAGGCTCTGTTGCTTTCTTTCAATTTTCTTCTTCAGCTGATTTATTTCTTGATCTCTTTGAAGTATTTCAAACTCCTTTTCACGAAGCTCGTCTTTAGAATGCTGGAGTTTGTTCTCTAAGCTCTCAATCTGAACAGAAAATGCAATAATATCAGGACAGTTATTTTAATGAAATCAGAACAATTAAAAAAAAAATTACAAACGCTGCCAATATTAATACTGACTTTGGGATCCCTTGCTAATTTTTGATTTTATTTTGCTAACTTTTTCCTATATCAGCAGAGCATTCAGGAATTGGGAATAAGATAATTTGGGAATTATCTTATTAAGTAGAAAGACACATCTTCATTTTTGCGCTGTCATATCCCTGTAATAGTTTTAATTGTCAAATAAAATATTTTTGCTAATATATTAAGGTATTCTTTCCCTCCCTACAACACGGCACCAGTATTCTCTTCCAGGTTAAACCTGGCCAGACATTCCAGAACCAGACATTCTTATATAATCATTTGTCCTTTGTCAGGGAAACCGTGTTTTAAAGCAAGAATTACCTGTTTGTTGCATTCCTTAACTTCTAATTCAGATTTCTCTAAACTGCTCTCTAATTGAATTATTTGTTGATCCATTTCTCCCCTATGTTCACGAACCATCATATCCAACTGTGTAATCTAGATATAAAACAGGAAAAAAGGAGACATTATTTTGAACTACTATGCAGAATTGAAGCAGCAACATTATAAAATATGATAGCAAAAGGAATTAAACTAAACTCTTGTAGTCTCAGAAATATTCTTCCAAGAAGTCAAAATAAAAATGCACCCTAGCTACCTCATTTGAAAACCAGGGGCAAAACACAAAGAGCAAAGTGGAAAATTTGGGGAAAAAAAAGTCCCTAACAGAACACATTTGGTCATCAGATACACAGAATACAAACCAAGTAGAATTTAATTCAGTTTAATCTGAATTTAATTAGTAGTTCGTTATACTCGTCCATCATGTTAGAAAGTGCCAATTTTTGCCAAAGCAAAATACATAAATTAATTCTGTTGCGTTGGTGAACTCCCAGAGCAGCTCACAGCGTGCTGTGACAAGAATATACTGGAAGATCTGACCTCGTTACAGTCTCAGTTCCTTCTACAGATGTATTTTTTTTTGCACTTCAAATATTATTGGATACACATGCTGTTAATTCTTGCAGGAAGTAGCAATTAGAAGGCTAAGGGCTAATTGTAAGTGACAAAATAATAGCTTTTCCACAAGGAGTACCAAATGCTGAAGCCAAATCAAAAGACTGAAAATATTTCACGTGAGATACAGAATTTCTTCACAGTAAATATGCTGTTTTATATTTAGAGATTGCTTTAGATCTAATTAAATAGGATCCAGTGAAAACCAGGAAAGGAATCTATCATCTCAAGGCACACGTCAGTGCAGATCTTTCCTCCCTTTTATCAAAAATCAGTATGTCAACAGTTGTCCTGCAACTTTTTTACTAAAAGACTTATGGGATAGGTTTACATGACGCTTCTGTTCTATTAAAATAATATTTTGTGCCCCTTTAGGGGAGCACAACCTGATTTTTCCTGTTGCCATAATGCTTCAGGAAGATACAGCAAGTTTTACAGTCAATACTATGGCTAGCTTAGCAGTACAGTTTGGAATGATACGTTAACACAATTAAATCTAGTATACTTTTTATAAAGTATCACAATACCACATAATAGGAACAGCTGTCAGTAACATACTTGAAAACAATCTGACCTGAGCTGCTCTTTGTTTCAGTTCCCAATTCCTTTCTTTCAGTGCTTGGTCCATGTCAAGCAGTTCTTGCTTTTTGTCTTCAATTTCTCCCTTGCAATACCTGAAATTCACATATGTTTAACTGCTTAATGCACATTCAATTGCTTAACTTCAAGCGATTGAATTTCAGCTTGAAAAACATCACATCTATTGCTTAAAGCCAGATTACTTTAAAGTGTGAATCTACTGATTGGAAGGACAAACCCAAACACAGTAATTGTGATAATTTCCTTGTGGAGATCTCCCAATAACTTCATTATTCAAGCTATTTAACTGGTTATCAGGACAACATATTGTTGAAAAACAGTAGTAAATAGAGGTATCACTAGTTTATGGCCAGAATGTAAAATTGAGAATTTCACTACAAAAGAAATTTATACCTTTTACTATCATTTCCACAGATTTGGGATTCAAAAAAAAATCTAAACAGATTTTAAAACAGTTTGCAAAAAAGAACTCACCACCACTTAGAAATTACAAGTGAGCTGAGAAGCTACTGCACCATGTTATCCTACAGCCACAAACCACCTGACGGTTAGAGACAGCTGGTAAAAAGATTTTAAAAAGACCATCCAAACTATGTGCTATTCCTAATCAAACAATAATGTAACTCAGTTTTCATGACAGAAAAGATAGCAGCTTACCTGAGCTCAGCTGTTAGATTCATGACAGCAACGTGTTTCTCTTCTAGAGAGGACTGTGCATTCTGTAATGCTTCTTGCAATTCCTGAAGTTGTGTTAAAGTGATTTTTAATTCTCCATTGGCATTCTGTAATGCAGATTCCAGTTCTACTATTTTCTGTAATGCTTCCCTGTGGCAAGTCTCACTTTGAAGCAGCTTATCTTCTAAATCATTCACTGTTTTACAGATACACACACACAAATCAAATCGAAGTGTTGAATCATCAGTAAGTCAGGCTCTTTATGAACACCACTGTCTATTAGCACTGGTAACCTATTTTCAGTATCACTATTTTTAGGAAAATCTAGAAAGACAATGAAATTATACAACCACCCTTTCATGGAACTTAAGTCTTCACCATTTTCTATTCAGTTCACAGTCTCTAATAGATGCATACTCAAATTTCAAGTCTAAAACATTTTGCCAATGAGAAAAGAGAGACAATATAGTAAATGAATATACACTGCTACAAAAAATGCTAACAGAATTGTTAGTAAGCCTCCAGTTTAAAAGAATGGTAAAAGTAAATGGAAAAGGAGTGGTTAGAAAGCTTATTTCTACAAGCTCTTGTGTACTTTTTTTCTTTGAAATTGAATTTTCATGAATGGCATTACAACTTTGTTAAATTTGTGTGTCTTGCTTGATTACCACATTAAGGATCTGCATTGCCAGCTTACAGAGGCAAACCTGCTTAGTCATTTCACATAGGGTAAGGGTATACCCACAAAAAAGCGAATTTGCAGAAACCCTTTGAAAATAAGTCGGTGGTTTGTTTAACTATTGAATTACCAACAAATTTAAAAATATGACCATGGAAAAACCCTCAAAACTATCATATTCTAACTTGCTTGTACTTAATAATAAAAAGGGAAAATATCAAACCTAATACACAGAGATACAGCATGATTAAAGGAAGCCCGAAAAACAAAATAGCTAAATTACCCTCATTTGTCTTTTCATTGAGTACTGATTGTGCTTCTTTCAAAGTGACGTCCAATTGATTTATTTGCATTGCTTTGTCTTCAGCATCTCTTTTTAATTGTACTACTTCTTTTTCCATAATAGTAAGTTCATTCTTGTATCGATCTGTCTCCAACTTAATTTGCCTAAATAAAAGATGCAGCCAGAACAAAATGACCCTTGTAATAACAAAAGCAGCAAATCTACATCCTTACATGCTCTGAAAAGACAGATCCTTTCATGAATAGTGAATAATATTATTGAATCTAGTGGAATTCTGTTAGCAGATTGGCCACAAATACACAGCAGATCCTGTCAAGTTCAGTTGAAGCAGTAAAGTTAAAGGAAGTTTGTTAGGAAAAGATCTTACAGAAGTAGAATTATCATTATTCCCATCAATTATGTAACTGTGACATTCATAGGAACAACAAGAAGTCATGTAAAGTAGGTTTTTCTTGCAACAAGAAGACATTCTTTAAGAATACCAAGCCCTCCTCAAAGTACAAACACTTTGATATATTTATGAATTGAATTGTATTATGAAGTGCCATTTTTAGACTAAATAGGTTGCCTGTACACATATTAATTCCATTTGAAGTCTGTTCCAGAACCTCATGCCTCTGCTACTTAGAAACTTTCTAAATTCCCATCTATTACCCAGACACTGAACGGTAATTACATAGCTGAATACCATTTCAGAGCAAGCATTGTTACATCTATATGCAGAATATTCCTCTCAGTTGTTCTAAACCTACCTGATTATACTGTTAAGTTCATCTACCTTCATTCTGTTTAAATCTGCTCCCTGAGAAGCTAGACAAAGCTTCTCTTCTACCTTTCTCAACTCATCTTCTGCACGTGCTTTCTGTTTCTGAAGTTCTTGTTCCAAAGTAGATACCTATTTAAAAGTGTATTTAAATATGTATATATACAACTTTTAAACTATGTAACAAAGAAAAATACATCCTTGTAATTCACACACCTTTAATACAACAGATATAGTCTAAAATTGTATGTAGTTTAACACTACAACTTTGCAGTCATATCTAGAAGACAAATGTTTTTGAGTAAGTGTAACTAGGTTTAACTTTTGAATTTCAATAAACCTCACCTTAACTAAAGTCTAGGGCTTGATTTCCCAACTACTTAGCCAGAAAAATACAAGAGGTTTTTGATAGCAAAGAGCTTGCTTTAATACAAAACAAACTGTAATTCCTTTATTTTAGATATATCTAAATTAACAACTATCACCTCAGTTATCAGATAAACATTCAGATTCTAAAGTTGTTACAAAAATGCATATAAAAGAATTTAAACAACTGTCCTTACGTAGACTCTTTCCATGGTATTGTACCTGTTTTTCAAGCTTAATTTGATTATCTTCCAGTTCCCCATTTCTAATAGTTTCTTGCTGCAACATTTGCTGCTGATGATGCAAGGTTTGTTGCAGAAGAATATTTTGTTCATTTGTGTCCTGAAGATCATGACCTTTCAGTTTTATTTCCTTTTGTAAATAAAAAACCTGAAAAATACATTTACTTTCCATTACAGTAAACATTTTTAATGCATTTTTATTACATTTTTTCATGTAACAGTGAGAAGCATGATAAAAACTCAGTGGCTTGAAGTAGAAGTTTTCTTATCCCCAGGACTTCTTCCCCATTGAGATACTTGTGACACAAATCAACTACAAACATGTAACTTTATATTGCAATAGCATGCTCTCCATTCTGTACGACAATGATTTCTTTAATCCTGTTACTTCTTTAAACAACTCATTTCTATTGGTATTCCTTTTTCCTAGGTTTATCCAACATTTCTCAGTTATGCTTTTCCCCTTTACCCTCACAAAATGTATAGTATTTGCCCCCAGCTAAGTTCCTCATCACAATTTATGCTGCAAAGGCTTTGTTTCTTATTTCACAAGCTTTTTAGATTAAATAAATCAGAGCAACAGCCTTCTCTGCAACACAGAAGAACCACTAAAATTATTACCTCTTCAGATTTCTTTTTGAGCTGATTTTCAAACATCTCCTTATTTTCTTCCAACTGACTTAAATACAGAGCAAGTTCTTCCTTACATATATCTAGTGCTGACCCAAGTTGTTTCACCTAGTTGAATGTAAAAATTACTGCAAATTAGCTATTTTTTATTAACTAGTTAGTAGTCCAAAAATGTTGAAAATATATAGCTTTTCAGACATCTTACACAAAAATATTTTAATCTAAGAGTGTTAAAACAGATGTGAAAGATTATAAGCTTCAAAGAACTGAAATAACATTCAGAAATGTAAGAGATCAGGGGTCCTAATTTTAAGTCTCTGGAAAACAATCCAAATACTAGAAAGACACTCAAAAAAGAAAACTGATCCAACACAAATTCAGAGAACATGCTACCAGCTATGTCACGAGTATCTTCTCCTGGTAATATCCTGAAAATCTAATATTGCCTGAATACTGACTGTGTTAAGTCACCACATGATAATGTTTAGTAAAACTGTTGCAATTATTGCATGGAAAATACCAAGCAAACACTAAGAAGTAGTACAGATGGTTTTGTTCTTTGTTTTAATAGACGACCAGTATTATGATATCGTATGGCTAAACTATACCTAGAGCAAAAACCTATGAAATATTACCTTTGTTAGGCAACCTCTTGCTTTCAAAGTACAAGTACAAATCTGCCCAATTTGTAACTACAGTAGTTTAATAAGGCAATTATGCATTGCATAATCTCTTACAGCAGATTTCACCATAGCTTTTATTAAAAAAAAAAAAAAAAAAAGTAGTGGGAAGACTTCAGTCTAACAATTTCTGAAATATTTGTGCAAGACATGTCTGTAAAACAGCCTCAACATAGTTTGTCCACAAAGGATAAGAAAAGAAGACATGACTATTGCATACTTTAAAACTATTAATTGAAAATTACAAAGAGTTTACTAACTTTGATTGTTTGCTCAGTTAACCGACTCTGCAGTATCTTCAGTCCCTCATCTTTTTTGATGTTTTGTTTTTTCATTTCCTGTTTAAGCATTTTTTTCCAAAACAACAACAAAAAAAGGTAAATATACTGGCAGTAATAACAGTATAGCTACTAAGAATTCATACTAGGAATCAAGGCAAAACATTGATCATTGTACATATACATATACAGCTTGCATACTATATTTGTGTATATCATACTTTGAAGAGAATTTGGTTCCTAAGAAGTGTCCCTTCATATTCTGCATCAAAAGGAATTATTAAAAGGAACATGGATTGCCATAGTAGAACATTCTTGTTTTTCCATCTAGTGCAGAATAAATGCAGTAGTTCTTTATCCAGATCTCTTTTCCTTAATTAAAGCAAGAAGCCCAACGGGCAAACCAGAGGTATAAACAGACTGCTGAGATGGTAAACAACAAGGAGTCATGAAAGTTCACACACTTTAGAGTAGTATGGGGAGTAGTATGGAGTAGTAGATTCAGTCAATGAGTCAAACGAAAATTAAGAAGACATTATCTTTCATTTTCTCTATTTTTACCACGTGTCCATGGATGTACTTTTCATGATTAGCCACTTGCTTGATTTGTATTTAAAGAAAGTCAAAAGCCAACCTTACCTCTCTGCTCTCTATCAGTAGCTCATCCAATGATTCAATGTGATGCTGTTTATGTATAACATCTTGTTGCAAAACAGATATTGTTTTTTCTTGTTGTACAAGTTGTTGATGTTTCTTGTCTAGCTGTGTCTGAAGCTGTCCATAAGTAGTTAATGGTTTACTACTTTAACAAGCTTTTTCAGAGAACTTATACATCTAAATATGTAATTCAATTTTATTCACCCACCACTAAGAATGAAAAGTAAATAGATTTCTGCCATCGACAGTATTGCACAGTATTAAATATAACAAGAAATCCCAATTCCTTGTTAGTTTAAAGCAATAGGAGAAACAAGAGAATAAGAATATAATTGCCTGTTGTCAGCCAAGGCACTAAGACACTCATACATTCTTTACTAAAAGGTAACAAGTTTCTTTAACAGCTAGAAATAGCCGAGGTTGTATTTCTAATGACATGAAGCAACTGAATTCCTCTACAAAGAATGAAAAATCCCACTGACAGTTCTTCCTGAATACAGATGCTCATAAGGTTGACAGAGGTTCAGCAAGCAAGAGTACTCTTAGAAGCTACAATCCTACTTTTTCTTTTTGTACTAGGTGTCTATACAAAGAGCCACAGTATTCTTAAGCCTGCAATTGAGCAGTTAAGTTGAGCAGAAAAGATATTTATGTCTCAGGCAGAAGTCATGAGATTGTGTAGCATTAGACAGACAATTAACTAAAAATCAGAAAACGTAGGAAGAAGATAATATACATTTTTAATTGTGTCTGTCTTCGAACTACTGAAAAAAATGAAGAAATTGACATAGGAAATAAGTTACCACATCTATCATGCATACATACTAGCACACAAAGAAGGTCTTACTAGTTCTATCTGTTTCTCCATCTCTCTGTGCTGCTCAAGATGAACCAATTTCGCTTTTTCAAAAGCAGAAGTTATTTGCTCATGTTCTTCACTGACAGTTGTTTCCAACTCACGAATGCGGCTATTTTTTCCCTGGAAAATGGCAACAGCAAGAAGAACTTGAAAATAGTTAGCTCTGATATTAATTATTATTCGATGATCAAGTTCCCAGATTTTACAAACACCGCAGAAAATGCTAAAGGTATACAAAATATGTCTCCTCTGAAAGGATGTCACACCTATAATAAAGGTGTAGCATGCCACTGCAGCCACTATACAGAGATGGGGTGTCTGCTAAGGTCAACCAACTGCCAGTCAGTGGAGGAAGGAACATCTGATAGGAAAAAAAAAATGGTCAGGTGCAATCTCTTAAAATACATGTTTCCATTGAAAAGGAACACAGATTCTTTTCTTTGCTCACAACTTTTGACCCCTCCCCAAAAATAGAAAGATTTATATAACATCAGAACTGGAAGATACGGTGCTCCAAGTTTTAGATCACCTTCTTCAAAAGTTAACATCTAGAAGACATTTTTATTCACAGGTCTACATTCAAGGAATTTTATTAAGAAGGTATGGAAAAGAAATTTAGAGAACAAACCCAATGCTGTTTTTTTTTTTTTTTTTTAATAGTATGGATGAAATGATGATCTCACCAAAACAAATGGTACTGAAGTTCATTTTAATAGGGCTAGATTTTTGTTGTGTTTTTCCATTTTTCCACATCAAAAGGAAACAGTATCATGTCCATTAACAACTTATCATGCTCAAAAGCAAGGAAAAAAACATGTTTTATTTAAAGTTTGGTTTTCTTTCTTCTTTTCAAACTATGTCATCTAAAAACGATGCAGATTGCCTAGCAGACCTGAAGTCTATCCACATGGAATAATAACGCTTTAATTTAAACTTTGATCTTCATTTATGTCATTGTATACAGAAGTTGTTTCTCACCATGAACATCTTACCATAAGTTCCTGTTCCAATTCTTCATTTCTTGCTGCAGCAGCAGAATAAGCAACAGCCTTTTCTTCCAATTGTTTCTCAAGTGCAGAAAGTTGAGAAGATTTCTTTACTATCTGGAATTAAATATGTAGAAAAAAAAAACACAGAGGTGAAGACAACCATTTCTGGTTTATTCAAGTATATTATATGCTTTCTTATTGCCAATTCTGTTGTAGCTACTTGTATACATTAATAATTTTTATGAATTGTGTATTTATTTTTGTAAGCTCTATTAATCTTTATTTATCACAGAGAAGAATTCAGGACAATTTACCTCTAAAGCATCCTATCTGTGATAATTTAGTGCCATATACTGTAATTAGTTACCACCAATTTATAATATTTATTTTCGTTATTAGGAAATATCACAATATATCACAAAATATCAGAAAAAAATCAAATTATGCTGGAACTAATGCATTAGCACCAGAATGTAAATATTAACATTTATTCAGAGAAGAGCTAGCTGAAGGTTGATTTATTTCCTGATGTTAATCTCTGGCAACTGTATTGCAATTTAATGAGGAAAAATTCTTAGATATTGAAAGAACAGTTACCTTCTTAATATTCCACATTAATTCAGCCATTCCAAAGCAACAAGACCATGCACATTTTCCGCATAACAAATCAAGCTAGCCCACTAAGAACATCAGTTTTAAAACTAAGTATTTCTGACAAAGACAAATTAAGGCTTCTGTCTTAATTTCCCACATACTCAAAAGTTTATTTCCAATTTCTCTCTAAATATGCCAAAATTTCAAATTAAGATGACAACTGCAGTTTTTCTATAATGATTGTCTGATGACTGAACTAAGCAAAGTGTGATACATTTTTTTCAGTGCTGTTAGTAACTTACTTACTTCTTGCTCTAAACTATTAGTTTTTGAAGCCTTTTCCAATAGCTCTTCTTGTATGATTTGACACTGACTGGCATTCTGAGCCATGTTGGTCTTCAAAACAGAATTTTCATCATCTATTTTTGTCAGTTTAATACGTAATTCTTCTATCTCTTTCTTGAATCTTTGCCTCTCCTTTTCAAATTGTTTGCTGATAAGTTCCAACAGTTGACACTTCTTCCTCTCTCAAAGTAGAAAACATAATTTGAGATTATTTTTATAAGAGAACATACAAAGCAGCACTCACACAGGTAATCATACAGTCCAAAGAGAAGAAACAATTTAATGACAGCATATTAAGCCAACATAGACGAGACTGTTTAATTTTTCTCTGTAACTTGATTATTGTTAGCTGCGACTCACAAGAAAACAAAAACAAAAAGGAACACCACCATCCCCCTCCCCACACACACGTCATTATGTGGGTGCTCTGAAGTCATTTCACGGAGCAATCCTAACAGTGGTTGCAGAGGCCATTGCAGAAATTCTGTAACAACAGGACACAAACAAAAGAATCAAAAAAAAAAAAAAAAGCAGGTACTAACTAGCATAACCTGCAAAAAGAAAAAAAAAAGTGGTTCTATTTCAACACAACTTGTAGCTCAAGTAACAAGTAACTCAACTACCTATAAAAAGAATATTGGGGCCCAGAGAACGTGTCAGTTTCCAGAACTCCTAAGTGACAAATGCTCCCTATTCAACACAAGCACATCTGTTAGCTAAGAGATGTATTATACAGACCCACTAAAACCAATTTGAACCCCACCAAAACAAAAAAAAAAAAAAAAAAAAACACACTTCCTCTGTTCTGTGAATTAATCAGACAAAACTGTGCAGCTATTTTGCAAGCTTACCTCCTTGAACTCTAATAAGTTTGACAGGCTCTGCTTCCAGGCCACATAACCCGCTTTTTTCTTGTCCTTCATTATCATCCAAAAGATGTTCAATATTACAGACAGTTAAGTCGGCATGAGGCTTTTGAATTTCTGCTTCCTTCGTTGCCAGTTCAATGCTATTCGAAAGAAAGATATAATTATTTAATATTATTTGTACAGGCTAGTTCTAGTACCACCTAAATATCTGCCTCTTGTTGTAATTCAATAACCAGGAAGTTATACCTTAGGTCTGCAACCAGAGGTTTACGTAATTCACAAGATTCAGAGACAGCCTCTTTTGTAGATGAACAGGATACCTGATGTTTCAAGTGGTGCCATTTGAACTAAAAGTAAAAGGAAAAACAAAATCAACGCGAAATTGACTTTTTATTGCCTAACAGTATGACTAATTCATATATGATACTATTATATAATTTTAAGACGTGCCAGGATTTTAAAAGTTTGGGTAACTTGATCTTTAAAATTATTCTCCTATGTGCTTGCAGAGCACTGCAGGTTCATCTCACGTTGGAGGAAATTATAGACATTAAGGCCCTCGGTCATTTATATATCTCTGTACAGACACAGAACCACAAGTGTTTTTACCATGAAAAATTAGATACATGGACATACTATCATAAATTCTACTTTTTGTACTTACCACATCATACTTCCTTTCAGATTTCAGCAATTGCATTTAATACCATTTTTTTCACCCTCAGGTTAGAGGGCTTCTGAATATTCCATTGAATTACCAGAGTAATCCCTCATTTTTCCAGAAAATTAAAATACATTTTCCAAATAAGACCATGAAACAACTTTTGAGGACCATCCAAATAAATGTCTATAGTCACAACAGCCTGAAGCATCACATTTTATACAAAACTACTACATTCCCGCGGGCAGGAGTCACTTTAGCCACACAGAAACAATACTTTTGATTTTGTTTTCTTTACAGCTATTCACATTTATATTTCAAAAATAAAGAGATCTGATGCAATCTGTACTCCTGACCTTGCATGTTTCTCTCTAGTCCTTTCTGGCTTCCCAAGCAGTCCCTTTACAGTAACCCTCATCAGTTCACAACTTTTTTTTGTTTGTTTTGTTTTTTAAACAACACTGCCAAGCACATTCAGTTTAGTCATAAACTTGACTAGTGCAAGATTTGGGCTCACAAGCCAGGGTTCATTGTGGTAAAACAAAAGTTAATTTGCAGTCAGGAAAGGTGTCCCTTCTCTTTCCAAGAAAAAAAGAAGTTCCTAAAACATCTCTCCTGTTCTAATTTCTCCATTGTCAAGGTTATCTC
Source organism: Anas platyrhynchos (assembly GCF_047663525.1). Classification (NCBI taxonomy): domain Eukaryota; kingdom Metazoa; phylum Chordata; class Aves; order Anseriformes; family Anatidae; genus Anas; species Anas platyrhynchos. The sequence continues at coordinate 8,471,804 of NC_092594.1, read as the reverse complement.
AGCTTATCTCTTTGTGGCTGTGTGCCACAATGTGTCTGCCATCTGGGAAATGTCATGCTGTTCAGTTGAGAAGAATCTCAACATCACATAACACAATACTGTATTTTGGAGAATACACCTTCAGCTGAAGAATAAATACATAGGACAGAGGGAAAGAAAACGTAATTTTACATGCTTGCCAATTAATCAACTCCAAAGCATCTATTCATTGTTCTTGAATCAGAAGAAAAAAGTAAATATTTAAACAAAGATAACATTTCTCCATGCATCTTGAAAACAATATTACACTCAGATTATATCTCAGTAACTTCACAGAATTTCTATGCAACGTCAGTTAGAATTATTTAAGACGCAAAACACAAACTAGAATGATGCATCAGTTACTGTACCTCTTCAGATGTACTTAAAGACAACTGGGAAATAATGGTTTCTAGCACATTGAGTTCTTCCCTTGAATCCTCAATTTCTTGATGGCATAATTTCAAGCGGTTACGTTGCTGTGCAGTAAGTGCTTTCAGCTTTCTGTTTTCACTAATGAGAGCATTTTTCTCCTTAAGTATTGTTTCTTTTCCATTAAGTTCACTTTTAAGCTCAAGAATCTTCTGATTAGACCGACTCAGCACTGATACCATTTCAGTGTTCTTTGCTTTTAGAGTCTTAATTTCCCCTTTTGTGCTATGATTCTCTTTCCTTAATTGCCTAAAAAAAAAGTACATCTGTTCAAAAGGGATAGCTCAATACAAAGATATAGATTAGGATTTTCTTTATTAGAAGTACCAGAAGAACACAACATAACTACATTGCTTTAGTAATCTCTTCCCTTTCAAAATCTAGAAATGAGCACCACACACAGGACAAAAAGTTCTCACTGTTTTTATTATGCTTTCACTCTTTATAAGAACCACAGTACAAACTGCTGTCAGCAAACTAGAGAATAAACTATCTTTCTTTTTCAAGCAACTTAAAGTTTCAAGCAATGTCACAGTAGTCATTGATAGGAAATATATCAAGGTAACTTTAACTGTGCTGAAGCCAAGGAAATTTAAGAAAGGGATAAAATAACTGTATAACTGTATCTAAGACAGAGGATGAAGGTAACACACTAAGACTGAGCTAATCTAGTACTCTGTTACAAGCAAACGCAAGGAGTACTATTTCTTCTCTATCTTCATATCCAAGTGTACAGTGAGATAGTATTTTTAGTCCATCATAAATTACGCACTTTTTTTTTTTAAGTTACCTGTTGGTTTAGCAAACTGAATTAGCTCAAAGGTCTTGATGAGTGCCAAAATCAGCACAATTTAACAGGAAAAAAAAGGCAGCCTAGAGGAAAGGTCCTCATCAGCAACAGAAAGCTATTCAACAGGCTCAAGCTGGCATAAGGGTGCTCACACCATCTGCTATTGGCAAAATGGCTTAAAGAACAATTGTCAAGACAGGAATGAGTGTGGATAGCGTGTGCAAAAGGGATACCCAAAACTGCCTGAGGAAGTGTTTGTCTAAACCTAATAATGCTAAAAAGGGTATAACAACTTACTACATCTAAACTAATTAGAGAATTATCAAAAAATTTGGTAACAAAGATGGATTCTGCTTGAAAAGAAACACATAGGAAGCACAAAAATTCCTAACAGTGAGAAAGGAGCTTGGAGTGGAAAAAAACAGCAGTCAAACCTGGCTGGACACCAACAGAAGCTGCAGCCAGCATTAAAGCCTCCCTTCAGACTTGAGTGCAACCTCCACATTGGACGCTGAGAAAAGCCTTCATTCTAGCTAGGGACTGACAGGACAGTGTGCAACAAGTAAGCACTCACACCTCACAGTGCAGGTGAACTCTTAGGGTGCTTTTTCACCAGCATGTATATTAGCAGACTGTAGGCAGCAGAAAGGTATACTACAAAAAAAAGAACAGAACACCCACACCTCCCACAGAAACTGTGGGCAAGCAGGGCAACCCATGCTCCCAGAAAGCTGTAGAAGTGTTGTTTGTAACTGTGAATGTGTGGCAGCATGTGGGATTTGCTACAGAAGAGCATTTAAAAATCTGTAGGTGTATGCATATAATAAGCAACGTATTTTTTAATGTGTCTAGTATTAGGATAAATATCAACAATACAACAGGGAAACCTTAAGCGTTCACTGATTCTGGTCCTGATCTGGTTTGAACTGTGCAAATTGAGAAGCAGTTTCCCAGTGACAGTTGAACATGAAATTTCTTCCCAAATAACTAATAGTAAAATAACTACAGGATTTTTTAAAAGCCTGTGTTACCTTAATTGCTCTTCTAGGGTGTTGAGATCCTTCCTGTAGCTGATACAATTTTCATTTAACTTCTCTTTTTCTTTTTCACAATTAGTTAAATATTTTTCCAAGGCTTCTTTTTCAGCTTGAACCTTAAAAAGTAAGTTTTCATTACTGTGTAGCAATAGTCTAGTTTTGAAGGTGTGGTGTGGTTTTTTTTTTTTTGCTATTGTATTTTAAGAAAAATACTACGAACATTATGCTGTTTGTTCTCTCCACTCACCCCCCATGTTAAGCATATAGAGAATTCTGTTATGAGTAAAATGAGAATAGCAGAAAACATTCCCCCACCTCCCCCTACCCCATCATTTGGGAAAATGTAACGTCATTTTGGTTTAATATTTTAGGGCACATTTGAGGTTGGCAATCTCTTTCCAAAAGGAAAGAAATCAAATCAAAATTCCCCATAAGAGACAACAGTCTGAAGCCTGTATAATTTCTCCTTCTGAAAGGCAGGAAACATTTTGACCATAAGAACTGTGGAATATGAATTCATTTTTATCTCAGCTGTTCTCTAGCATGCATTTCATTGGACAGATTATAAAGATGGAGTCAAAACAATTCTTTGAAAAGGATTGTAAACCTTTAAAAATATAAGATTCCCAGCTGCAGGCAAGAGGCAAGAAATAGCAGCATTGTTAGGATACCCCAGGGACTTCAGGGATGAGTAAGAACCACACTGTACAAAGTTTTAAACTGTATAAACTGGCGTTATCACCACCGACAGTTGCTTATCACATCCCACCTCTCTTAAGACTTAGTCACGAACAAGCAGAAACAACTGATCCACCAGTGAACCCATAGCTGTTTGCTGCCCGCCATACTAAAAGGAAAGTACTAAAAGAGTGGCAAAAACAAGTAAAGAAAATAAACCCACTTTTTCTAATTTTTCAATTATTTTCTCGTTATACTTTTTGAAAACTCTTGTCAGCTCCTCAGCATTCAACAAAGCGTCATTTCTTTGCTGTTCTGTTCTGCAAAGCAGCATACAAATTAAAAAAGAGAGAATTTCAGCGATTTATTAACTCCTTCATCCAGTTATAGGAAACAGAACAAACAACCAAATTAACAACTTCAGGTAATTTCTTTTCTCCATCAAAATTCCCAAGCCCCTAGATAAAAAAAAAAAGTGTCACAAGGCATGAATACATTTTAAATGTGATTTTTGCATGTTAAGTAAGATTCCAATAATACTATGAACCTAAAAATAAGCATTTTTGATGCTCTTTAAAGAGCATTTGCTATTTAAATAATTCTCCTGCCCCCTTGCCAGGTCTGATAGGAACTGATCAAAGGATAAATTATTTTGGGAATACTAGAGAGATAACATCAATAAGTGAAGGAAACAGACTGGGGTGGTATCAGGTAAACAAGCATTCAAAGAAGCAACCCCCACTGCCAACTGTTTCACTGTTTTCCTGCTCTCATAGTGCCCTTCTCAACTGTACCATACATATGTACAACCGTGTACAACCGGTACAACCGTGTCCTGGGGTGCATCAAGCACGGCATCGCTAGTAGGTCAAGGGAGGTGATTGTCCCGCTCTACTCTGCGCTGGTGCGGCCTCACCTCGAGTACTGTGTGCAGTTCTGGGCACCACAGTATAAAAAGGACATGAAACTGTTGGAGAGTGTCCAGAGGAGGGCTACGAAGATGGTGAAAGGCCTGGAGGGGAAGACGTACGAGGAACGGCTGAGGGCACTGGGCCTGTTCAGCCTGGAGAAGAGGAGGCTAAGGGGAGACCTCATCGCAGTCTACAACTTCCTCGTAAGGGGGTGTCGAGAGGCAGGAGACCTTTTCTCCATTAACACCAGTGACAGGACCCGCGGGAACGGGGTTAAGCTGAAGCAGGGGAAGTTTAGGCTGGACATCAGGAAGGGGTTCTTCACAGAGAGGGTGGTTGCACACTGGAACAGGCTCCCCAGGGAAGTGGTCACTGCACCGAGCCTGTCTGAATTTAAGAAGAGATTGGACTGTGCACTTAGTCACATGGTCTGAACTTGGGTAGACCTGTGCGGTGTCAAGAGTTGGACTTGATGATCCTTAAGGGTCCCTTCCAACTCAGGATATTCTATGATTCTATATAGATAAAATTAAAGATAACACAAAAAACAGCCTGATCTAGTGAAAGGTGTCCCTGCCCATAGCAGGAGGGTTGGAACTGGGTGATCTTTAAGGTTCCTTCCAACCCAAACCATTTTATGATTCTCTCAGGTAAGCTGCATTTCTATTGCTTTCCCCACACGTACCCCCACAACACAGCACTGTGTACTGGTAACTAGTTCTGTTCATCACAACATCATACACTTGAAACACAAAAAGCATATGATGTAGATTCTTGCAAGACAGAATCAAAAAATAATCCAGGAAAAATATATTCTGGACAAATTTCAGCACTAAAGAACATTTATTGTGAAGGGAAAAAACACATAATAAACTGGATAAGCAGCTAAATTACATTTTAGTGTAATGGATCAGCCTGCAACTACCAGCAAGCTTCAAACCAAAAAAAAGCTTACTTAAAACAGCCTTTACAGAAAGGCCAATTTCCCCTTTTCTTTTTTAAAGTAGTATTGATAAAGCATAGAAATAATTTCATTCCATAAAGTAAACATCTGCCAAAAGGAATAAACACTTAAGCATTATTATTTTATGCTTATTTTATTAAAACCACTTAGTCACCTTTTTCCTTGCTTGCTTCGTTCAATTAACTCCATTTTCAAATTTTTATAGTCCTTTTTATATCTGTGCAACATGCTTTCTCTTTCCATTATTGTTTTTTGGCTTTGCTCTAGTTTATCTTCTGTATCTCTGGCAAATAAACAAAGAGTGATTTAAAAACAGGAGTTTTTTTTTCAAAAAGAAACCTTTAAAAAAAATGAGGAAGGCAAGGAGTGGAAACTTTTCTGCACATGCTGTTTGAGAAGAGCTAGTCAAACATATCGCAACTCTCAAAACCAGGTTTGGGACAACCCACAGCTTCCAGATGGACCATAAGACTCCCCAGCATTATGTCTGGAGTGATGTTCAAACACATCAGTAGGCATCAGGTGTCACAGCTGCCAAGGACCTAGATGTCTGGGATTGTGTCACCTGAACACAGGAATCGCTATTTTTCTAGAAATATGTGACTGGCCAGCACATACACATGGTAAACAACACTAAGGTAAGGTAAGTATTTTTACTCGTTTTGTGAAAATGGATTTTTGAGGCATTATTTTAATATTATACAGCATGAGGTTTTAAGATAAGCTGACAACCAGGTGGGTCTTCCTGACATCCTCTGGACATTGATTACATTAGCTTTATTTGGTCATTTGTATTGATTAATATAGTCGTAAAGAAAGAATCCTTTGTGCTACGTGGTACACAGTCACATTTGAAAATACTGCTTTTCAATTGTTTATTATAGAAGTTGTACAGTCATGTGGCATACAATCATTCTATTCAGTTATACATGTAAGTGCATTCATGTTCAGTATAGATTATAAACTGGTTTCTTTTCCCTTTACTATGTTTTTCCCTTTCTTGATGTGCATTCTCCACATAGGATGTATGCACAAAATAGAACACCTCCCTCTTCATATACATTGCCCTAAAAATGAAAGCTTCAAGCTCTAGATTACATGACCCACAATGAAACAGTAATTATGTGATCCTAAAAAAACAGATGCAACTAGAAAGCAGACCATAATAGTATTACGAAGTACGTTACCTTAAAATTTTATCTTGAGCTGAAATTTCTGCTTCGAGATTTACAATCCGTTCTTCTAACTTAGGAATGCTGACTAAACGTGTACCTAAAGTTGATTCAAGATAAGAAATCTGAAATACAAACGTATTTAAGGCTTCATTAGTGCTTATGTATATACCTTTAGATGAGATGCTTGCAAACTATCTGCCTACTGAATGACACAGTGCTCTTCACTTTGCTGTAGAAGATGCTTGTTCATAACACAAACTGACCTCCAACTTTCTGCTCTTTTAATTCCAGTTCCCTAGCACCATTCCAGCTTGGTATGCTGTCTAACAGAGAGTGATTTCTTTACATGTTGATCTTGTCTCTGTCTTTTTCCCCAAAGGTTTATGTTCCTCTGCTTGTTCTTTCTAGGCCAGACAGACAAATATTTTGCTTATCTACTTATTTGCACTGCCTTGGAAATAGCAATTGTCAAACAAAAAGATTTAAGCATAGCTACATTTTATCAGTGTTACATATAAACAAAGAATAACAATTGCCCTAAAAAGTATATATACAAAGCATATATTAAAACAGTAATGATTAACTACAATAATTCCTTCTAATTCATCTTTACTTTTTCAAAATAGCAATACAATTCAAACCCAAAATGTTATTTTTCGTTTCCTAGACAAATGACTACTATGCATTATTACTCACATTAATATTGCTCAGAAAAATATAGTCACAAAAATGTACAGTGCTAAATACATCACTGAACTATTCTCTTATATAATTTATTCTTCTATCTCTTTATTAGCAAACTAAGATTTATGAAGTGAAGAGCAGGAAAGGCTTCCCCCCCTTGATTTATCACCTTGCATAACAATTTGTCATTCCAACTTACTTGCATTCTATGACTTATTGGCTTTAAGATTAAATTTTGGAACATAAATAGATCAAATTAATAGATGTTCTGTTCATGGAGAAAGAGATTCCAAACTATTCTGTTCCAAAATTATCACTGAATTGTACTAAACAGTAATGTGACTATTAAAAAATTGTATAGAATGTATGTATAAGAACAAACTCTAAATATTGAAGTTGAAAAAAAAAATCAGAAGTCATGGTCCCTCATGCTTTTGTTTGGTTTTGAAAGCAAATATATTTAAAGATACATACTTTTGTTTTTAACTGCATCAATTCCAAGTTCATTGTTTCAGCTTTATTCTTGAGGTAGTGGTTCTGAGAAGCCACAGATGCATTTTGCTCACGAAGATCATTCAGCTTCTCCCTAAGACGTTCATTTTCTTCCACAGATTTATCATAAGTTATAGGTGTCAATTCAGACTAGACATAAAAAAATATATATATTTATCTCTACATATATGTGCATATTGCAGGAATATATACTCCATTGGAATATCTGCTGAACAAATATATGTATATCATATTATGTTTAAAGAGTGCTCTGTGATACAGCTACCCGAGGATAAAGTGTATGGAAGTTCTAAGAGCAAGAAAATCTCATAATCATAGAACATAAAACAAACAAAAGCAGTAAAAAAATTATCAAGTGCAATATTTACTTCAGATTTTCTTTGAAAATCCTGGCAAGATGTTCTACCAGCAATCTTCTTGCAGTTGGAAGAGCACTGATAGTTGCAATTAGGCTGAACAAGGTCCTCCAGGGTGAGGTTTGCAGTTTCATCAAAGCAGTTGTCAGAATATTCACTTGTGCTAGTGGCAAGAGGGAGAGTAAGAAGTTGTTACCCCACTTTTCTTTATTATTTTCAAGTTGCTCATAAAGAGTACTCAAGACCAAAGCACTAAAGTAACTACTTGCAGTAATCCGCTACACTCAGTAAAACATATTTACACTGCAAGTGACAGACCACTCTCATTCCCAAACACACTTGTACCTGGAAAGCTCTTCCCCTAGACTTTGTAGACTTTTTTCAGTTCTCCTCAGCTGATCTCGTAACGACTGCACATTTGCAACCAGCTCTTCGTCAGCACTTTCAGAACGAGTCCACACAGCACACTCCATTGGCACCACACTTGGCTAAGACATTAAAACACCATTAAACGTATGTAAATGCTACTTGAAAAGATGTTTTCTAGTTTTAAAGATAATTAAATTTAAAAAATAAAAAAATATTTCTAAATGTAAACGCACATTTCACACGTCACCTCCTCCTACGTTCACTAGATAAACATCACTCTGTACAAACGCAATGTTTAACTTATAGACCTATTAAAGAAAAAATGCCCTGTATCTACTCATGAAGTAGAAGAAGCTTCGTGAATTCCTGCCGAGGAAACCTGCAGAGCAGCTGCTGCGGGCAGCGCGGGGACGGCCAGGCGTGACAGGAGGAGCCCGGGCACTGCCCCGCCGCCGCTGACCAACGGCTGGGAGAGACCCGTGCCCGCTGCAGCTCGCCGCCTGCCGCGGTGATTCTTGAAAAGCAGTTCCGATCTCCTCTATTAAGGGCTGCGCGCGGCTCCTGAGGTAAGGAAAGCGTACCCGCGGGCGGCGGGAGACCCCCCGGAGGACGTCCGTCCGTGTGTCCGTCCGCCCGCCTGCGCGCTCCCCTCAGCCGCTTCGAGCCGCGCGGGCCGTTAGCACCCGCCCCCCGCAGGGCGCACGCGCCGCGCTCTTCCCCCTCCTCTCCTCTCCTCTCCTCTCCTCTTCCCCCGCCCCTCGCCGCCGGGAGCCCCCACGGCGCCTGCGTCAGCGCCGCCGCCCGGGAGCGGGCGGCGCGGTGCATTGTGGGCGGGCGGGGGTGCCGGCAGCCGCCATGGGGCCGCGGGCGGTGCTGCTGGTGCTGGCGGCGGGGTGCGCCGCGCTGGGCGCCGCCGAGTTCAGCCCGTCCCTGGACAGCGACTTCACCTTCACGCTCCCCGCCGGCCGCAGGGAGTGCTTCTACCAGCCCATGCGCAAGGACGCCTCGCTGGAGCTCGAGTACCAGGTCGGGGGCGGCGGGACGGGGTGGCGCGGCACGGGGACGGCGGGGGACGAGGCTCTGGGGCTGTGCCGGCTCTCCCAGCTGCCGTCCTCTAAAGCGGGAAAAAAGCAGGAATTGGGCTTCTGCGCCCGTGTGGAGCGGCAGCCTGAAAGCGTGAGCGGAACTGCTGCGCAGCGCCCGCCCCGCTCGTGCTGAGCGCCTTCATCGCCGTGAGGAGGTGTCCGAAGGCAGCCTGGTGTAACGGGGCTCCTCGGCCCCCTGCTCCTCGTTTTCCTCTTTCCCAATTAAAATGCAAAGCTGATAATCCCGCTTGTTTTCTAATTATTCTTGTTCCAAGCAGAACTGAAAAAGAATCAAAATCTGAGGTGTTCAAGCTTTTTTTACAGTCTTGTCTAACCAAAACGAGCTTAAAATAAAATTCTACTTTAAAGCGTCGATGCAAAATAATCATAGCAGACCTTTAATGTTTATTACAGAGAAAACAGATGTATTTAACGGGAAACTTATTTCTACTCAAGCATAAATTTCTTCTGCTACTATTAAAAGTAGTGATTCATCTTTCTAATTGAAATACTATCCTGAATTTCTAATGGCCAAAGCCTAGGGTCTTTGAGGTGGAGAGGCAGCTGTTCTCCGGTGACATCATGCAGTAAATGCTATGCTGACAGGAAGCCTTCTTCCCATATGTTTAGGTTGTATTATAGTCCTAAAGGTGTATCACTATGTATGGTTTTCCTTCTCTCAAATGTTAGTGATTCATTTTCCCAGCCTTTTCCTCTTTTTGGTAAGTCTCCAGCATCACTTCCAGTTGGTGTAAACTTTGCCCTCAATTTCATCAGGACTGCTGTGCTCAAGTAGCTCTCTGGAAAGCAAAGATGGAGCTGAGTAATGTTATAAAAATAATGCCACTCTGCACCCGTAGCCCCCCACGCAGTCACTACCTCCCTACAGAAAAGTCTCCAACGCAATGGATGTGGTCACCCAACTGTAGCCATGTCGTAGTTAAAGCAGCACAGCTTTGTAATACTGTATACGTTTACTATGAGCCTAGAAACTAAATGCCTTCCATCCCTTCTACTTTGGGGAAATGAGAATGCCCCAGGAGAGCTTAGACCTTAAATCTGCATTAAAAGGTGAGAAGTTCTGTGGCACACCTTTAATTGGTGTAACAAGTCCAGTCCTGCCTTCTATGCTGTTAATTCACCCAACAAGGAGATCATAGGGATGATGCTGCATAGATTGTGTTCTTACGCAAATATGTACGGGTATACACATAACCTGTGTTGTGAAATTTCTTTGCAACCAGAGGACGAATACTGGTATTTGTTCATCAATGATGCGTCATAGAAATGCCAGGTTTAGCTGTCTGCTGGTACTGCAAGGCTGCCTAACCCTGTTCCATGATGAAATTGTATGTGTTCTTAAAAACATTATGGAAATGTTCAATATAAGCCCAGGCTTGCATAATTAGATCATACTTAGTTTAAGATTTGAAATGGTTAAAATGCTCTTGGGTTGAACCAGTTTCTAATCTGTTTCAAATTAACTTGGTATGAACTCAGGTTCAGATTTCAGTTCTTTCTGTGTTCCCCTACCTAAAAGTGTTACCTTCATCAACGTAACCACAAATTGCACTGGTTGGAGAATTTTTGTTTGTTTCACAGGTTCTAGATGGAGCAGGATTAGATGTCGATTTTCATCTACTCTCCCCAAAAGGTGAAACTTTAGTTTTTGATGAAAGAAAATCAGATGGAGTTCATACGTAAGTTTAAAATCTTTGAAGTGTTACATAAAGCATTTTTCTGATTTCTTTAGCAAATACATCTAACATGAAGGCTGATTACTTTTTTTTAATTATTTTTTAGTATTATAAAAGACTTTGTATTAGGACAGTTTAAGAATACCAGCTACATGTTTATAAACATCTCTTTTCATATGCATCTTGCCATGAAGTGAAGTATACTTTTATTATAATAGTAACAGCTAATGGTCAGTGAACAAAAATAATTAGTGTGGAGTTGAAAAAAGCCTTTACATATAATAATAAAAGATCTTTTTAGCCATATAAACATCAAAACTCAAAAGGACCCTCCTTCTCCAGTCCTTTTATCAAGATCATTAAGATTAATCACTGGTATTTTACTGTAGTGTACAAGAATTCTACTCATAATATAGCTTTTTCTTTAACAATGATTCAGAATTCAAATGAAATTAAACTAAGTTGTTATCTTCATGATTTTGGTCAGCCTTTGGTCAGCAGAATGGTTTTGCTATGACTAACCAATCTGTAATGTATTCTTAATTTTATATAAAAAGCTTACTCATTTTTTTTCCTAAATGCATGTTTGTCTTTCTTTAAGAAAGGTCACTTATAGAACTTGCTCTTTGAGAACCATCACAGAAAGTGTAGCTAATTTAATGATGTGCTTAATATACGCAGGGTGGAAACAGAAGATGGGGATTATATGTTCTGCTTTGACAACACATTCAGTACCATTTCTGAAAAGGTGATTTTCTTTGAACTGATCCTGGACAATATGGGAGAAGAAGGTCAAGATCAAGAGGACTGGAAGAAGTATGTTACAGGCACGGATCTTCTAGATATGAAACTGGAAGACATTCTGGTTAGTATTTGATATTTAATACTTCTGAATGTAAGAATATTTGGAAAAAATATGTACTGCCATTCAGTCTTGGTCTGTCATGTCATTCTGGAAACTCTTCCAGTCCCATATTTTTTTTTCTACTGATACATGAAGTCTAGCAGCATGAATCTCACACTTCCACACAGAAACTTAAGAATATTTTTGGAATAGACCCCTAATCATCAAGAAAAAACTGTGTAGCCATTAAAGTAATTCCTTCTCCCATTCAGCTTCCTTTCTTCCTATTGCTAAAATTGGACATTTTTCCCTTGTAGCAATTAAATGAATATTTATACCATTAAAATATTACTTAATCCCAATGATGTTGTTAGAATCTGTATAGTTTTTTATCATATGTTTGAGAAGTACTGGTTAAGCCTCATGTTCCCATCTCTGCAGAAGTGGCTCAGCCAGCACGTGGGTTAATTCTTCTCTTCTTGTTTTTATATTTTGTCTTCCCCATTTTATTTCCAAGTTTCCACCTAATAAACAGACCAGGAAGTAACCTATACTGCACTGCAGGTTCACCCCTGCTGATGTTCTGATAACATCTGGAAGAGCAATAGTGAACCATCGTTAGGGTTGCTGAACATGGTGCTACTGCTGAAGTACATGGAGAAAAGTGGATGCTGTATGTTACTGGTGTGGCAGAGATACTGCACATTATGTCCCAAGGCCCTGGGCAACTGCAGGAACACTTGTCAGAGACCCCAAGCAAATAGGAGACCTACTGTCATAGCTGCTTTTCTTCTATTTTTTTCATATTTAAAGTATGCTTAAGTCAATCTGGATCCAGTCTACAGTCACAACAGCCACCGTTCAGATTTTCAGTTAAAATATGAATGGTAATGCTTGCTTAAACTGTACGCTGGCCCTGTTTGCTTTAGGGTGAAAACAGCTGCCCACTCAAACCTTTTATTTCCTTTCATCACTAAATTATTTTTAGATTTCTCTAGAAGCAGAACATTATTTGGTGCTCCTGGAGCACTGCTAGTGTTTGTTACAATGCAGAAAAAGTTTGTTTGCTGTTAACTATTTACATCAGATCTGTGTATCTACTAAAGACAAAAAAATAGCATCCACAAAGACTGAAGACTTGTAAAAAAAAAAAAATAAAAAAAAAATTGTATCCTATTCCTTGCAGCAAGCAAAATGCAGATTTTTAAACATTAGAACAAAGTGTTAAAGATGACAGATCTTTTACATGTCTATGGTATATTTTTTACTAGGTACAGTCAAACACTAAATCTGATAAGCCAGCCAGATATTCTTTAAACCAGTAGTCAGAACAATTATAGAAAATAATTATTGTAGGGGAAATTGTGAAGAAAATCCCTCTTGCAATAATCACAAAAAAAAATAGGTGAATTTGAGTTACTTATGTAGATACAAATATGTCTTCCAGAAGGAAAAAAGGCAGGGCATGTCTTTATTTGAGGGCTTTACAGATCTTATAATTTTTGTAATGTTAGTACTAGTGTTTGATGTCATTGTTCCCTTAGTCAAGTCATGGCATTACTTGCAAGTTCAATGAGGACTTTAATAAATACTGAGTACTACCGTGAAAGCACAAAACAGAATATGGGAATATAACATTACTGTACATTTTTTCTTCTACAGCTATAATCTTGATAGTAGGTTGCATTAAAAAGTACCTTGAGTTGATTATCTAGCAGAAAAACCTACATTTGTCTTCTAGTACATCACTTATTTTAAGACTAATCCATTAGAGGTAATTGCTTTTTACTTTTCCGAGTACCTGGAATCACATTGCCCTAAGATACAACTGAATATTAAAAATTCATCTTAGGTTTGATTTCCCTCCCACATCCCTATCCTCCCGTGAAAAGGAAAGACAATCATTGCTCTATGCTGATTCTATGATATTGCTATATAACCTTAATGCTACTTTAATTCAGCCTTTTTAATGACATGTAACAGGCTAGATAAATTAATGAAAAACCTGTGAACAGGTATGCATTTTAAAATGAAGTTAACTGTCTACTTGGCAAGAACTTAAAAGTAGTAATACAGTTTCAGTATTTGTTGCAAGCTATTAAGTGTTATTTTTTCTCTTCTAAATATATTCTTTTCTTACTTACTAGGAATCCATCAACAGTGTCAAAGCCAGATTAAGCAAAAGCGTCCAGATTCAGACCCTGCTCAGAGCATTTGAAGCTCGTGACCGAAATATACAAGAAAGCAACTTTGACAGAGTGAATTTTTGGTCCATGGTCAACTTGGGAGTAATGGTGGTGGTATCAGCTGTTCAGGTTTACATGCTGAAAAATCTTTTTGAAGACAAGAGAAAAAGTAGAACTTAATATTCAGTATGGCTATAACAGTGTAACAGGTGGTAGGGGAAGGAGGGCAAAAACTTCTACAGGAAAGAAAACGTTTTTCAGATTCCTTTAAACTTGCAGTAGACACATCAGATTTTCAATTCTTATGTGTTAGGGTTTTTTATCATGAACAGAGTATCTTGCCCACTGCTTTTCCATTTTTTTTGCAACTACTATTAACAAACATTTTTAATGCTTGTAACAATTGTTAATGATCATTGATGACCAGCTTATGAGCAAGCAGTGCAGCAGTATGCTTGGTGCATACGCAAAGTAATGTTCATACTGTTGTTTGTCTTTTTTTCAAATTCACAGAACTTAAACCCAGTGTTACAGTTACTATTTTATTTGCTGGTGAACAGTGAGTGAATTTACATATGTGCCTAAGCATTTATGGAATTGGGACCCACAGGATTAGTCTGGTGTTGCTGTTATTTATTTTCAAAATTACGTGTCTTAAGAAGTCCTTAGCTTGTAGTGTACAGCATCATGGAGAAACACTGGGCTAACATTGTGAGAATAGAAAGAAATTTTTTATTTTAATATATAGATGACTAACATCAGCACTTTAAAAGAAAAAAAGCACTGTCTGTGAAATTGAGGTGATGTTGAACAGAACTGGAGAAAATAGATGCCATTCCTGTTCATAAATCTTGTTTCTGACAGCTGTACAACCCTATTTTTCTTTTTGGCTGTTACATAAGATTCAGGAAACAAGTGACTATAGGGTATACAGATCAAAGCACACACACAGAAGAATAGTTTGTGAAGGCTATGCAATAGTAACCTCATGTAATAGGTAGCTTCTGAAGAAGTTCTTTCTCACATTATTCTTTCCCTTTTATAAGGGGGGGGGGGGGGGGGGGTGTATCCTAGTATGTGAAAAAATTACCTTAACGTTATTTTTGTAGTCTCAAAATCACCTTTACTTACCTATTTCTTTTATTAGTTTTTGTCTACTACATGTCTATGACTAATGCAGCAGTTAAGTGACTTACAGGCATCAAAAACCAAAGCTCTTCAACTAAACTTTTCCCTTTTGCTCACCCTAACAAGTCTTTTAGGTGGGTAAGTACACTCAGATCACATAAGCAGCATTTGTGTATCTAGCTATTTATATGAAAAGGCATGAATTAAGTGAGCTTCAAAGTACAGGCTTCAAATTTTAGGATCAACTGAACGTGCCCTATGACTCAACTAAGGCAAAGCCATCCTCAAATCATTAATGTGTAATTTCCAGATTAAATGGCTTTTAATGGCGTAGTAAGATTATGAAGAACTTCTGGTTAAAACCCCTATGAGAGTTTTGTGTTTTTCAATGTGACAAGTCACAGTAATTTCCTGTATGAATGTGTTAAAATATTTCATCACAAAAGTCTCTAAATGACAGCATATGTGTGAAAAGCAAAATTGCAACTTTGAGACTTTCTGTGAATGAAGCTGTTATATGGAAATAAGACAGGGTCACTATGTGAATGAAGAAATGCTGATACGGTCTTACTAGCAAGGGCTACAGTACACAGAAACAGTGCTTCAACTTCAGACAGTGGGACCTAGCAATAGTATTTCTAAATAGTTTTTATAAGCAGAAGTATTATTCCTTACAAAACCTGTTATAGAGGACTGCAAAGTATGCTGAGCTACTTTTTCCTTCTGCAAATCCATGGCTGAGATAAGATTGTTTATCTTCAGGTTCTGCATGTCTTTTTTCCACGTTACGTCCTGAATGAGAAAGCTCACTCCTGTGATCAGAACATAGTCTAGGAAACATTGATTCTTTCTGCTGGAATAGCAAGTGATATTTTCCTGTTACTACCCCAATACAGCTCCCAGTACCAATATACTGCGTAGCTACATCCAGACATAAGCTGAAGCTCCCTGGAATTGGCTTCCAAATTTTTGATCCGGTCCCTTCAGGGCAAGCAAATCATGATTCTTAGGTCTCAGTCCCTTTTGCTACAAGAAAGAGATCTCTCTTTGTTTCCATCACTCAAAATGTGATCCTACAAAACATCTGCAAAATGCTGGTACAGCTCTGAAGCTGTGACCAAGATATCTACCTCTTATACCAAAGCTACTGGATTCTAGCTGTCAGCTTAGACCTCCAAGAGAAATTCTGCTGCCTTTTTCAAGGACACCTCAAAGAATTAGGTTTGCCAACAATTCTGCTGTGCTTCTCTGACAAAGGTTATACTTTCACTAGCAAAACAACCACTCATCTTTTTTGTCTAGTGTATTCGCTTAAGCTGCTCATGAAAGGAGACTGGTAAGACAAAATTGAACTGCAGCAGTTTCTCACAGACAGTCAGAGACACAACAGTCTCTGGTAGAAGGAAAATAATGCAACAATTGTCAGTTCATCTGAAAAATTGTTTTGTGACTAAGCTTTTGCTGTATTTTCTCCCCATTCAAGACTTGCTTTAGAAAACTAAACAGGGAAAAACCAACTGTGCTTTGATAGTGGCAGCTGGGATGCTTATCATAGGTGAAGGATTTGGCATTTAAATGTGCCATTAAATAAAATTTTGTTTGGATTTTGAAGACTAGATTGGTTTTGATTGTATAAAATTTACAGACGACAATATCAATCTATAATTTTTTTCTTAATGGACTTTTTATTCAGAATTAAGTTCTAAGACTTGAAAACATTGAATAAAAATATGCAATACCCTGAGATTTTCAATAAAGTTTATTTCAATAAATTAAGTTTAAACCTGTCTTAAAAATATCCCTTATTGCACATGCAGTTTACTACACCAACCCAAAACTGAGTAGCCTCCATGCAGGCAATGAGGTTAGGAACAATTCTGGGAAGGACAGCAGAGGCTGTCTTGTGCAAAACCATAGTAGAGGTCAGGAATACTACTGAGAGCAGTAATGAATAAAATGTTTAACAGTAATGAGAGTTACTCCTTGGTATGGTGCTTCTGCAAAGTACAAGGCAGCATTCACTTACTGCAGTGACTGAATTGCAGTATTACATTTATTCATCCAGATCCTGATTGCATTGTAAACGATGAATCCATGCCAAAAGAAATAACCACTGAACTTCTGTTATTTTTCCCTCATCCTGGGTATGAAAGAATGCAGAAATATTGTGACATTCCCAGCTAGAAATCCGTATTTAACAAGGCATTCTCTGTCTTCCAAAAGGAGCAACATAGCGTTCACCCCCTCTGGTGTGGAAGGCCTGCCTTAGCATTGTTCTTCCACAAGAGAAGCTTTTCTCCATCTGCTGAAGTAATTCCTTAAAATTTAAGACTATGTATATTTTAAAATTTCACCAGGACCTACCAATTCAAAATGTACTGTTATAATTTATACTGAATCACAGAATCTCTAGGTTGGAAGAGACCTCAAGATCATCGAGTCCAACCTCTGACCTAACACTAACAGTCCCCACTAAACCATATCCCTAAGTTCTACATCTAAACGTCTTTTGAAGACTTCCAGGGATGGTGACTCAACCACCTCCCTGGGCAGCCTGTTCCAATGTCTAACAACCCTTTCAGTAAAGAAATTCTTCCTAACATCTAACCTAAAACTCCCCTGGCGCAACTTTAGCCCATTCCCCCTCGTCCTGTCACCAGGCACATGGGAGAACAGGCCAACCCCCATCTCGCTAGAGCCTCCTTTAATATACTTATACAGAGTGATAAGGTCACCCCTGAGCCTCCTTTTCTCTAGGCTGAACAAGCCCAGCTCCTTCAGCCGCTCCTCATAGGACTTGCTCTCCAGGCCCCTCACCAGCTTCGTCGCCCTTCTCTGGACCCGCTCAAGCACCTCGATGTCCTTCTTGTAGCGAGGGGCCCAGAACTGAACACAGTACTCAAGGTGCGGCCTCACCAGAGCCGAGTCCAGGGGGACGATCACCTCCCTAGCCCTGCTGGTCACAGTGTTTCTGATACAAGCCAGGATGCCGTTGGCCTTCTTGGCCACCTGAGCACACTGCTGGCTCATATTCAGCCGACTGTCCACCATCACTCCCAGGTCCTTCTCTGCCTGGCAGCTCTCCAGCCATTCCTCTCCCAGCCTGTAGCTCTTCTTGGGGTTATTGCGCCCCAGGTGCAGGACCCGGCACTTGGCCTTGTTAAACTTCATACAGTTGACCTCAGCCCATCGGTGCAGCCTATCCAGATCCTCCTGCAGAGCCTTCCTACCCTCAAGCAGATCGACACACGCACCTAGCTTGGTGTCATCTGCAAACTTACTGAGGGTGCACTCAATGCCCTCATCCAGATCATTGATGAAGATGTTAAAGAGGACCGGCCCCAGTACCGAGCCCTGGGGGACGCCACTAGTGACTGGCCTCCAACTGGACTTGGCTCCATTTACCACAACTCTCTGGGCCCGGCTATCCAGCCAGTTTCTAACCCAACGAAGCGTGCGCCAGTCCAAGCCAAGAGCAGCCAGTTTCTTGAGGAGAATGCTGTGGGAAACGGTGTCAAAAGCCTTGCTGAAGTCAAGGTAGACCACATCCACAGCCTTTCCCTCGTCCACCCAGCGCGTCACTTTGTCGTAGAAGGAGATCAGGTTCGTCAAGCAGGATCTGCCTTCCATAAACCCATGCTGACTGGGCCTGATCGCCTGCTTGCCCTTCAAGTGCCGCATGATGACTCCCAAGAGGATCTGCTCCATGAGCTTCCCTGGTACTGAGGTCAAACTGACCGGCCTGTAGTTCCCCGGGTCTGCCCTCCGGCCCTTCTTGTAGATGGGCGTCACGTTTGCTAGTCGCCAGTCAGCTGGGACCTCCCCCGATAGCCAGGACTGCTGATAAATGATGGATAGGGGCTTGGCCAGCTCCTCTGCCAGTTCTCTCAGTACTCTTGGGTGGATCCCATCCGGCCCCATCGACTTGTGCACATCCAAGTGCCGTAGCAGGTCACCAACCAGTTCTTCGTGGATGGTGAGGGCCACATCCTGCTCCCCGTCCCCTTCCACCAGTTCTGGGTACTGGGTATCCAGAGAGCAACCGGTTTTACCACTAAAGACTGAGGCAAAGAAGGCATTGAGCACCTCCGCCTTTTCCTCATCTCTTGTAACTAAGTTTCCCCCCGCATCCAGTAAAGGATGGAGATTCTCCTTAGTCCTCCTTTTTGTGTTGATGTATTTATAAAAGCGTTTTTTGTTATCTTTAACGGCAGTAGCCAGCTTGAGCTCCAGATGAGCTTTGGCCTTCCTAATTTTGTCCCTGCACAGCCTCGCTACATCCTTATAGTCCTCCCTAGTGGCCTGCCCAATTTTCCAAAGATTATAAACCCTCTTTTTCCTCCTAAGCTCAAGCCACAATTCTCTGTGATGATAGATAGAATAAACTAGTTCATTACTCAAGGTTTCTCTAAACTGAAAATTAGCAAATACCATAGGTAAGAAAATCTTGTGCAACAACATATTTGAGGAAGATGAAGAACGTACCTTTCATTGATAGAAGTGATTTTAATCATGTGTGGTTGTTTTTTGCTGTTGTCAGTTTTATTTTTATTAACAGTGATAATTAGAATGATTACTGTCATAAATGAAAAAAAATGACAAAGATAGTCTTGGTGAAAGACTTTCAGTTAAAAGTAAAACCTTATATTTGTATGTCGTTGAGAAAAGTCATGAGGCATAATCTACTTCAAATAATGAAATGAACCAAGTCTTAAGAATTCACAAAGCAGTAAAATTACAGCAACCTTCTGGTAGAATGCATTTAAAGGGAGGCAAGCCAATTTTAAGTATTAGCATTACTAATGGAAAGTGACCAAGGCATGTCAAGGAAATATAAAAAAGTCTAACAACTTGCTTCCTCCACAGCAGTACTCTATCACAAAAACTCACTGCTCATATAGGAGGAATGCTAGTACAGAAGTGAATAAGCACCACATTCATAAATTACAGCGGATCAAAAGCTGTAGGCCTTGCCTTAGGGAATGGTTTTGTTTTCAAAACCAATTTACTTAAGGCAACTATTTTAACACAGGTGAAAATGTATAGTGAATGTTAATAGTAAACATACCTATACTGCTGAAGCTTCATCAGAAGCTTTTGAATTACATCATCTTCTCTCATGCTATGAATTGCTATAGGTGAGGATAGCTAGTAAGACTTGAAAACCCAAGCAGCTCACAAGTCCCTTTCTTCCATTTCTGGAAACAAGATACCCTTCTTCACTGTCCATCTGCTACCTGCCAAATTGGAATACAGGTGTGTAAGGAAGAGAGAGTTGCCAAGAGAAGTGCATTATCTATAGTCTCTATTTCAAACTAAACGTTAAAGAATTAGAAAATACTTTATGTCAAGTCAAGGTCATTTTTGTTATGCTTGAGGATTTTAGGGAGTGGTGAAACTCCAAGTAAAAGATCCCATGACTGTTCACTCACAGTTCTATCAATCCTAGCCCCAAACAATTAATGAGAAGACTCTTGATTACATTTTCTGAAGAGACAGCAGGCACCCAAACACCCTCCAAGCCCTGAGGATGCTTCATCCATTATTCATTTATGCCGTCTCTCCTGAAAGCATTCTTGCCACTGACTTCTCTTCCACAAGATGACAAGACACCGGGAAGAAGGAAGTAGGCTCAGGTGCCATTGGTGCACTTACCTCTCAGTGACTGCAGGGCATGTGAGCACATACAATACCTGGGCTTATTATCACAAGCAGAGAAGAAAAAGCATGGGAGGAGAGAAGGCAAGGACCTCCTTTTATATGTATATATAGTCCTTCAAACGCTGTCTTTTTAATCAGGATTTCACAGCCCACTTAAAAACTTTCTTAGAAATAATAAAGTCTCTATTAAATACAATTCAAGTTGTTTCTCATTGCCTTTCCAGGATGTGTGTATTTGTACACAAATGTATACATGTACACTTTTCTGCAAGAAGCCAGCTATCCTCCCTAATAAGTGTCAGCAAGGACAATTCCAAGTGTGTTTTTGTAGAAAAAGCATCACTTTCCCTAACTCAGAAACTTACTTGATCAATTCTTAGTTCCACCTTTTATTTCCCCCCCTTTTCTGGGGGGGGCTCATTTTTCCTCTTCCTTTCACTACAAATATATTCAGGCATCCTAAAACCTGAAAACATTTGCAACTGTTTATTCATTACTTACTTTTCCCTGAATTTCCAACTATTGTGTATAACCTCTAGAATTTCATGCAACCAATTTGTCAGATTATGAATACCAAGCTACAGCAAGCAGGTGAGAACACAAAACAGGCAGCTTATGACATTCTCAGTAACGTTCATGAATGAGGAATAAGTATATGTAGTATAGTTATCACTGCCAAGTTGGGTGTTGAATGAATGCAGTAATAGCAACAGTTTTGAGTATTCATTAGCACATGACAGAGCACAAATGAAGTACTTCAAAATGGTGTTTACAAAAGAGCAGACTATTTATGTCAAGATAAAAACATTAATTAGCTTCTTGCTGTCAAGCAGGTTTTGCAGAAATATATAAAATATAAACGAGCTTATTTGAGCAATCCTGCAGATTTCCAGATTGCAAGTAAATGCTACTGCACTGGACATGAAGTATTTCAAGAGAAGACAAGGAAACCAAATCCACATAATAGTCGATCAATGTCAAACACAAAATTGGCTAAAAATGGAAAGAACAGAATATTGTCAAACTAAGAAGCTAGAAGTAAGTTACAACAATTGAAAAATTCTCACTGGTAAATTCGTATCAGTGAATAGATTAGAACAAAGATATGTAAAAACTGTATGAGCTACAGCTGTATTTGATAAAACAACTTGATCTGATGGTATATGGCTCTCAACAAAGGAACATGACAAAAAGTAGCAGAGATGAACTAGCTGAGAGGAACATTAGCATCTAATACTCTTTTCTGTTCTGCGTTTGTGAATTACCAAACCACTACACTATCACAGACAAAAGGTGGCATTTTTCAATGTATGGCAGGAGTGATCTGAAATGAATACTAGAAATGAATGAATAACGAGTTAAAAACAGAGTATGAAGAATGCACTGGACACTGCTAAAACAGATATAAACCATAAGAATTTGAGTAAAATGCCACAGTACAAAACCCCGTTTCATAGCTGCTGAAGGATGGAAGTAAAAGAATAGCAAAAGCAGTGAATTGCAGGCTCATTCTCACGCTGTGCACAGCTTCTTTTTCTACTCATCTTTTGCTTTTCTAATCACACTAGTATTGTCTTTTTCAGAAAATGGCCACTCCGCTTTGAACTTTCTTTAGGGAATTCAAAGGACTCTCTCTTCTTTATATCCCATCTATAAATGATTCAATTTATTATAAAAAAATCAACTTTCCAATGAACCTAAGGTTGACAATTCAATTTTTTTTTCTCTAAACTAGGATCTCAACAGACCTGACACCTCCACACAGGTGAGGTGTTTAGGCGTCAGTTCCACATTGAACTGAAAAGTGAGTTTGAAGCCTGAAAAATGTTACCTGCATAGCATTTGCAAGATCCAGCCTCTTCCCTCCTTGCACAGAACCGATGCTCCTGTCCAGTTCATCCTTATCGCTGTGTTCTTACTATTGCTCCATCTCCGGTCTTGGTATGTTCCTTCTGAATTCACCAATTTCCTTTTAAAATACAACACTAAACATCACTTTAGTAGGAGGTATCAAATACTTGACCATTTTTCTATTTATCCACTTATCTCTCCTGCTCCCATGAAAAACTGCTTTTCTTCACCTTCAAGACCACATTTGAATTATTTGTCATCTGTCATGTTAAATGACAATTTTAACATTCATTTTTATATACCATAATGAAAGATCTTTCAGAATTACTTTGTAATCTCACTCAAAATGACTGTCATGCATAGAAAAGCATAGAATATTCCTCTTCAAGAAAAAGAGGAAAGAAAATTCCTCAAGTTTTTGTTGTGAACAATGATTTGACAAGTAGTTTGCTATGATGTTTATTTCACATTTCTGACCAGCAATGTGCCATTATTTCTTTGCTGTCTTGTTTATTTATCTGATGCCTACATTTTTTTGAACGGTCTCTAAACAGAGTTCACCTACCTAAATACCACAGTAATACAAATAATATATAATGGAAAAATATCAAATCTGGTACATAAGGAAACGGCTCTAAATCAGTGACCACAACATAGCTGAATTACATATATTTACACACATGCATACATAAAATGATCAAGTCGTACTAAAATGAAATCACTATGTACAGCAACATTTGTATTTTTTGTTAAGAAACTCCATTACCACATACAGCAAAATTCACACAAAGGGCGTGAAAGGCATTTGTACTACTCTAGCCATAGCTTCAGCAGCACCATTGCAGCATTTTCCAGTACATGACATTTTTCACAGAGCATCCCTCAAGTACAGCTCAAACACTAGTTAGTGTCTATGCGCAGGGCAGATGTCTCTAGGACAGTAACAGGCAAGTCAGAGACAGAGGAATGATGGATGGGAGGAAGCCACCAAGTATGTATTTCACAAGAATACAGAATCAAAACTCATTCTTCTCTCTCAGAAAATACACACATTTAATGTTTGTCTTTAATTCTAAGAAAAAAGCAATTCCAAAAATACAAACTGAACATCAGAGTCAAGTCAACCATCATAATAAAATGAAACAATGACATTCACAATAGTTAAGTCTATGGACAGCTTAAGTTTGACAAATATTCCCCTTCCCCTCTCCCCCAGCTAAAGTCCCGAAGTACATTCCAATATTTATCCTCAAATGAAACTTTACTGAAAATACTGCTGGTGTTCAGTTAGAATTAAAGGACTTGAATTAAGTGAAATAATAAGACAGATACAGATGGTGTAAGTAAGGTTACAAAGGCTTTACATTTTGCATTATCCGAAGATATAAACATTCAAAAAATTAACATGAAGTTGCTGTGTTATCAAAATATTGCAGCTACAGGCAAGGCAACATTAAATTAATAGCTGAGGGTGTGAGGAAAAAAAAAACATTTTAGTAAAGGTAAACAGACGTGGCAATTTTTAATTAGCAATTTTTTATAAAGCTAATATTACCCAGCCAGCCATAACCCAAGCACAGGATAAAAACCTTTCTCTGCTTCCTTTGGCTATAAGGTGACAGGGAAAAAAAACAGATCACCTTTTTAAGATGTTCAAGATGAGCAGAAAAAGAATCAAATAATCAAGTAATGGAATAAATAAGCACTAACTCAGGCAGTACATTTTAAACCACACTGTCATTTGTTACATAATTTTATTTTGGTGGTAAACTGTAATCATAGAAGAAAAGATGCCTTATGTACTACAGTGAATAACCACCAAAGTAAAAATATTCTTCTGTTTACTCTTTGGCTAACCCCCCCCCCTTCAAAAGTAGCAAAGAAAAAACATTTAATACTGGCAAGAGACTGACTTTTTTTTTAAACAAGTAAAATAAACTTATCACTTTAAAACTCAGTACATTTTACAAAAACAAAAGAGGTAATGTTGTAATAAAACCAGTAATGTTACTTCAAATGGCAACATACTGTTTGTTGACCCTGTGCAATAACACACTTTGTTCATACTACCTTTATCAAAACAAGACTGTGAACTACAGGTATGTAGGAATCTTGTGTGCGTTTCCTGTCAACTTAGTTTATAACTGGGACACAAAAGTTACAATCAAGGTGCCACAATAACTTTAAAAATGTTATTTCTAGTAGAGTTAAAATATTCAAATCCTGCATTGGTTTTAATAGTTAAGTCACATGAAAAATAATGGAATATATTACCTAGGGCATATGAACATCAATGACTGCACCCATTGCCAGAACACGCTGCACTGGTTTGACACTTTTCCTTAGTACACAGAAAGCAACAGCACCCAATAAGCCTGAGAAGAAATGCTGCTGTGTAAATACTGGCGACTATTCCTGAAAAAAGAATTATGGGATGTATACTCAGAAGCTGACCGATCCCATAATTTGTATTGCATAGGTCACAATCACACATATATATACACACACAAGGAAGTGTGTGCATATATACATATGTATATACACACACGCGCACACACACACACACACAAAAGAATATATTAAGAAGACAATGAAGTCTGGTCACAGAGCAATTTACAGGCTCAATATATTTTTTTTCCTTTTTTTTTTTTTACACTTTGTTTGAAAGAAAACTTCAGTATTTTACAGTCTTCAGTAGGCATTATATACACTGCACTTATGAAATCTAGAAAGTATTGAAATAGAAATACATTTCTGCAAACATTTGGGTAAGAAAACAAACCAAAATTTTTCAAAGATTTGTGCTATCTACATAATATTTTCTCTAAATCACAATAACTGTATCCATGGAATGTTCTCTAGAAAATGTCTTTTTTTTTTTTTTAAACACCATGCACATTTTTAAGCAATTGTAACCCAAAATATCCCAACCTAAAACAATCTAACAATGTTCAGATTAAAAAATTTAAGTTTCAGATCAGATTTTAAAAAGATAAGTCTTTATCACAAGAGCTGTAATGATAACAATTACATGTTAAGGCTAAATTGGTTTTTTGTTTTGTTTTTAGAAACATTTAAAGACACGCTTCTCTCGTGGCTCTGCGTTATGAACTGTACTTACAGATGACAGTGCAGTGAACATAATGTTCAGTCCTACAGTCAGGATGCAGTTGCTCCTTCCCACTCCACAAGATACTGCACCTTTCCATCAAGTGTCACCCGACGAGCCAACACACGGTATTTTTCACCACAAGCTATTCTACCTGCTGCACCAAAATAACTAGTAATTGAGTTCTTTAGATGATTGAGCTGTAACTCCTGATCTGCTAAGTTATTAAGTATCTCTGTATTGAGTTCATCATACTGGTAATCTTCCTTGCTCTCATCATCTTTTACAATTTCTGAATTTTGAGTCTGGAGTGCTTTTCGTGGAAAGCGACCTCTTCTTCTCAAATGTGGTATTGCAGCAGGCCAAGTTCTTCCTGTACGAGTCCTTTTTCTCGAGTCAGATAAACTATTAAAAAAATACGCCAGCATTAACTCCAAGAAAAAAACATTCAAAATGTATCTTTTATCATCAGTTATTCCCACACAACTTAAATCACAACTTTTGCTCTGTTATTTCAGTGATAATAGTAGTTGTTACCTATAGGTAATGATGACTAGTTAGGTGATGACCAACATGGCACTTGCCAAATTTACATAAGAAAAATTGTACAAATTTAACCAATGATACTAGCTTATGCCTAGTTATGGTAAGAAAGGATTTCGATACAGATGAATCCCAAATGAAAACAAATTTCTTCACAGGAATCTGCCCCAAATGTGCTTAGATTTGTAAATTAAAAATACAGCTTTCTCACACAGGTATCACATTCAATTACAAAGCAAAGCTGTACTATAAGAGTTTGTGACTTGATGGCCATAAGTAGAAGAAGGAATGTATGCATACTTTTTTTCCCAAGCTGAATATATCTCAGCAAATTAAAACTTTGACATGTGAACGAAGAATTGAAAAATCTGTTCTACATGACTATTTCTTATAGTACACATTTGACATTCCAAAGATTTGTTGTATTTGGCCAGGAAAATATGTATATTGAAAACTCACAGATTTGTATCTGGTAATGAAAACAGGAGCTTCTGGCATTATCCAAGAATAAACCATCATCCAAATATTAATTATCCAAGATAGAAAACCTTATGTAAAAACCTACATCTAGAATTTCCATGTTCTAAAACAAGTCCTAAATTAAACGGTATGCTTACTTTGATGTTCAAGTCTGTTACGTAACATCATGAGGAAAAAAGGGCATCTTTTTAACATAACAAAGAATGGAATAAACTGCAAAAATACAAGACAGTGACTTAAGTCCTTAGGTAAATGTTTCAGCGTTCTGTAAGGCAGAAGAGTTTTTGAAGACAGATTATTTGTAGCAATAATGTAGCAAAGATCCCTGCGAAAGGACTCAATAGCATGAACCAGAAAGACAGGAGAAAATATGCAGACTGAGGATCCATCCACCAAATACACGGACTGAGGAATAATGTACCACAAGAGAGTAAAATTCAGTACCAATTTATTGTCATAAATGTGGGTCACAGCTATTTATGCAGACTGTGCCAAAAATACTTCATGCTCTATTAGACTGTAAAAAATAGCAGCATACTTACTGTTCTTTAACATGAATACAGAAACCTACCAAAACAAAAGCTGCTAAAATTAATCTGGGGTACATATCGGTTCTTTTCTGACCATTATTATAAAATTAAGCTCAGAAAGTGTTTGTGGAGTTGACTTCTTTTCTGTAAAAGTAATTTAAGTATGCATTTTACATTAACGAAGAACAGCAGTTAGTACAAAAAAAAGACCTGTGTTGTGAAGAAAGTTTTCTTTTGTCTTATTTCTTTAGATTTCCCCAGCCAATTTATAGCTCTGCATCTCAGTAGCTCATTATACCAAATCCCAGTGAATTTCCAGTTCCTTATTGTTAGGTCCTTAGTCCTTCTCTGACCAGTTCCAGAGTATCCTTATCTCTATTTCACATCATTTTTCTATTACACAACATTTTTCAATCTCCCACCTTATCTTCTAGCTTTGCTTTACCAAAACTTCAATTAAAGACAAGACAGAAAAGAAGAGCCACACAGCACTGGAAGTGTCTAGAGTACAGATGATTAGAAAATTGCCTGCCTTACTACAAACAAGTTGCTATTCTGGGTTTCTCTCATCCAAGTGAGCGTCTTCTTGAAGCTTGTTAAAATGCAATCTCTTTGGAACTACCTGTCTCAGATTTAGTCAAAGTTAGCCAGAAGGTTCAAAACTCACTGAAAGTATAACACAACCTTGCTCTTCAAGAAACCAGACTTAGAACATTAAACATCATGCTTTGGCAAGATACCTCTTGTACTATTCCCACAACTTCTGTTTATTAAAGGTGAACTACTGCTGAACTGTTTGCTTTCTGTTCCCCTGAACATTCCTCTGAAGATTTCCTTCTGAAAGTCTTTTAAAATGAATATATTAAATCTCTTAATCATTATAGCAGATAGAGTAATTGTACAATTACCTATAATGTCTGGAAATGCTAGATGAGGTAGTTTCTTTCATACTGGCAGCACCTGTGGATTCTACATCTGAGGTATTGGATGAATGTGCAGCTCCATCAGATTTCCTGGTATGCAAGATAAGGGTTGCCATGTAATGAAAGTAATGTTATATTAAAAACTCAGCTGACATTTCAGAAGCAAACAAACAAATGGCATGTTGTTAGAATAGCTTTACAGAGATTTTTTTGTTTTGTTTTGTTTTTAAATTTACCCAACAGAGCAGGGTAATTCCAAGGCTGGGTTCTCTATCACTGGAACTGGTTCGTTATCCTAAGGAGAAAAACAAAGTATTTCAGATCAAGTTTGAATTGCTCATCAGTTTTGTTTTAGGGTAAATGGGGAGGGATATCATGATTTAGATTAACTGGTTATATTTTTCGTCAAAAATTATAATCCAGTTACAGCAAAAGAAAAGAAATATATCCAAAACCTTACCAGAGGAGACGACTCTGGAGTTTTGTGAATCATTTTTCTTGTATAGGGACCAGGTGGACGACCTACTGATTTTTTTTTCCCCTTTCTTTCTATACCATTACTTAATTCCCTAGAAGAAAATTTATATTTTGTTCTGTATTATTGAAGATAGTTTTCAGTGAATAAATGTTTTCCTTTGACAATGAATAAACATTGTGCTAAATAAGCTTTTGGTGAACCAAAATTGTCATGTAAAAGCCACACATTTTGTCTCTAGAATAACACAATGGATACAAGATCCTTCTGGTGACATTACGGATTCCCTAATGTTGAAGAGGAATGGACACGTGTTAAATGTCATTTACTCATATGATCACACTTGGTACAAGAGATGTACTAATGTAAGATATAGCTTCACATCATACTTTCTGTTTAAAAATACAGTTAATATCATTGCATAAACGCACCAGGAAGGCAAGAGATATGTCTCCCCAGTGGCAGCAAAGATGGGATACTTTGTATTGTTCTTACTGCTAAATACCAAGTTTTTTCAGAAGGATCATAATGGAAAACCAATAAGCTTGAAGACCTTGTTCTCATAATCACCTTAAAGGAAAATATACAGCTAGATCAGTTTAAAACTTAAAATATTTGCAAAGTGTACAAATAGCAGTCCACCTTTACAGTTATTTAAATAAATGTACATTAAACAATGAAATGGATTTTTTATAGGCACCAAAATATACTGCAAATAATTCCAGTTTACCATAACATTGCTAAAACCTTTGGATTATTTTACCTCACATCAGGAATTGGTTTAGATGATTTTCTGCCTTTAATTTTGAACTCATGAGAAGTTCCTTCCGGTTCTTTCTCAGCCTTTAAAGCAGCATTTGGTGGCACAGGAGGTACACGAATTCTCAAGCCAAACAAATGCTTCTTTTTCTTTATTTCCTTTCCAGACATAAACCTAGATGATTTTAAGTTAATTGTTAGAATTCTGACTCCAAGGAAAACAATATGCAAATACATATAGATGGTCAGGCAAAACAAATCTATGGTAAAATTATAATACTCATCCTAATGCTATTTTATTCACCCTCTTCCTCTAATGCAATCCTCAGTCTGAAATACAGAATGAGAATTGGGAAGAGGATGGAAATTAAAAATTTTCTCATAATCTGGGTTCCACAATAGGACTGGGATGTTATAGAAACAGTATTCAAAATGTCAGTATTATCCACAGCCACAGCAATTATCAGGTTGACTGAGCAAAGGAAACTGGAAACTACAAACAATAAAACTGCAAATGTTTAGAACAAAAAATACCAACAACTTACATGGTCTTGTAATCATTTAATGCCTCCAGTACATGCTCATATCTTTCAGATTTCGGTGTATCTGCCAGCTGTGAAGTATTAAGAAATCATTTAACCTGACGAATTCTTCAATAATAGAAAGATTCCAGTTACTTTGAGTCACTAAAACTATAGATTTGGATTTGAAGTATATTTATAAGTTATTACTTGTGAAAACTGCCTAACCCCAAAAGGGTATTAGGCCATTACCTCATACATTCTGTAGTTCACATCCACAGAATTTATATTAGAATTAGGCCCAGGCCAAATAATTTAACTTTTACTTTTAAGAATTACAAGAAAAACTTCTCTTAGAAGTATTTTAGTATACTCAAATAATATAATACTGGTCTGCCCTCCCAAGGCTGCTAACAAGAGTTCCTCAGTAGCATTAAGTATGTCCAAACGAAGTGAGATTGCAAGCAGAGTACAACTACATTGGCACAAAAACTTAATTATTGTATTGTTGATTATTTTAACCAAAATCCTGCTACTGGACCTAATTCCCATTTTTTGCCTGCACTGGTGACTATAAAGCAGACATAACATTTATGTAATAGAGTTTACAGTATTATTTTTGTATTTAGACAGCTATTTTTTAAAGTAGCTGTGAAACTACCATATTTTCAGCTGTCATGCCAGAATGCTCAAGAATTTATATCCAATTGGATCTGCAGTTAATTTATCTTTGATTATAGAGCTGATGATGAACAGTTGATAAAGTTTCACTCTCAGTATGGATACTGCAGAGAAGACTGTACAACACCTGCAGCCCAAAAAAAGCCCTCACACACTTTCTAAAGAATAAAATGGTGACCAGACAGAAGAGCTAGCACGTTTAACCCATTGAGCACTTCTAAAAGCTAAATATAAACTCAAAAACCCACAACAATCTTTTAATATAATTTAGGGCAAGATTCACAGTCATTCTAGTTGACTACCAAAGTTAGGAGAGAAATTTGACCGATTTTTCACAAAGTAACAACTGCTTTTAGGCATCTTTACCATATGCAGTCAGTACAATCCACTGCTATCCACAGGTCTTGCAACTCTGCAACACTTAGCTATAGAAAATTGCAATATTTTTATTGTATAATAGGTAGTATCATGATAAAAATACTGACTTCAGAGCTCTCACAATTCCACCAATTAATTCTAGCTTATCAATAATAAAAAGCTTTATCTCTTATTCAGCTCTAACCAGCTAGAGAAGTATGTCATTTTTGTATTTTTCTTAGCTTGTCACTCTTAGAAAACTCACACCATCAGTACCATATGTTATTCTTTCTGCAACTAGTTTTTGCTCAATAAAAAAAAACAGATTAACAAAAAAACTTGCCTCGAATGTTTCAGGATATGATTTTTCCCAACTTCATGAAAGATATTTAGAAGTTTATCAGAATAAACAGTCTTGAAGATTTCTTTACAGCTTTTACACAATTACTCAAAATCTATTCCATCAAAAAATGTAGCCTGGTGACTGAAGTTTCAATGAAGGTATAGAAGCATTGGTTAAGGAATTAAAAGTACCACTTAGAGAGGTGAGTTTTCTAATTCTCAATCTCCCCTCCCCTAAGATAACTGTTTAGTGAGTCAAATGGATGGAAAAGATTGAAGTCTGGCAGATGAATTGACCACTCGTGCTTGGATGAGGGAGGAAAGACTAAATGTTTCTTTATAATAATTTGTCAGATTTTACACCTAAGAGACTCTGATGTCTTCATACTAAATATACTCTGCATTCAGTTCTGTATTTTCTAGATTTTCTGGTCTGCGCACATGAAAATATCAAAGAACTATGAGACAGTTACAAAAGAAAAGCAAAATATGTATGCCACAGAATAAACAGTTGAGTATTAAAAAATAAAGTTGCCATGCAAACAACAAACTAATAGTTCAGTAGGTCACTTTAGAAATTCCATAGCTCAGAAAAACATACACTACTCGAACATGCAATTTTTGCAAGGAAATTGAAGATGATCTTCTCATCATCTGAATTACCAGATTTTATGGTAATAATAGATTTAATAAGCTCCATAAAGCAGTTCATAGGTCCCTAAACTCCCACTGACCTTCAGGACTCAGGAGTGAGGGGGAAAAAATATAGTATTCCAACTACTTACCTCACCAGGATGCAATCTATCCCAGTTTTCATTAATGTATGCCATGAGTTCAAGCTCCGAGTCAAAGTATTTCTTCTTATGAATAACACTTAGGTTGTAAAGGCATAGATGTGCTATATCTACCCTAGAATTCAGAAATATTTGAATCAAAATCAACACAAAAAGTTTTACCCAATTGCTTTTCTTTGAAATAATTTAGGATAAAAGATGAGCACAATATATTTAGACAAACACAAAGCATAACTTAAAACATGCAGTCCAGGAAACAACATTATGAAATCTCCTACCCTTTTTCTTCCCAATGTGACTGCTTCAGCTTTGAATTGTACTTTCATTTCTGCCTCACCTCATTCTCATGATGCTCTTTTAAACTCCAAAACTGGTTTAAACCACATTACATTTAAATAATTCTAAATTTATACAAGTATCATCACGAATTAACATTTAACAAGGTCATTTCCATCTTATATTTGATAGCATATATACCCATTAAAGTGGGTATGTATTAATTAATTTCTAATTATTTCTAATACAACCTACAGTTAAAAGACTTCAAACTACAACTATATATTACATCTCATCAAGGAAACTACTATAAAATATGTCAAGATGCTTACTATTGTACTCTGTACCTTTGGCTCATTTAACAACAAGACTCTAAACCTGCAAAAAGGACTTTTGTTTAGGTATCTCAAACTTCACATACAGAAACAAGTATTTATTTGCAAATTTACTGAAAAATTCCAGGAATAAATCCTAAGTGAATGCAATTGCAAATATGTGCGTGCATTTATGAATACACTTTGAAAAGAAAACTGTCCCAGTTCATACAAGAACAACTCAGGAAACAACTCAAGACAGCAAGCGAATTTCCTTTTTTTTTAATGAGACAAAAAAAAAAAAAAAAAAAAAAAAAAAACATGTACACAACTCACCTTTCGGTTTGTTTTAAACTTTCACTTACCATCTTAAGGGCAAACGCTTGAGGTATTCTGGTCCAGAACTGCAAACTGAGCAAATGAACGTATAAAACCTAAAAACATATACAAATGTACATATATGTGTGACTAGGTGGTAGGTGTCTGTATAGAAGCACACACACAAAAAATATTTTAACATATTACTTATTATGAGCTACCACCTCATCATTCCTGACAAGACTCTTCACTTGCTTTTTTTTTAAAAAAAGAAAAAAAAAGACAGATTGGGGAAAAATGAAAAGCAAGCAGTCTAGAAACCCAGCCATACAGCATTTGATAGTCCTTTCATCCACCACCATCAGCTTCTAAGATGCACCCTGTCTTCTACCTGATACAGCTATCTCTACTTTGTAGATTTTATGCTCCATGTCTTCAAACTTAGCTTCCTCAACCTGTGACTATATTGGTAAAGATGTTCCCCACAGTCCCCATTCCATTCAATCAAATGAGGAAGCCTGTGCACAAGTGTAAGCATGTGTTCAAAGGAGCATTTTCTAAGTCTTAATTTGGTTCCTTCACACAAACATTTCAGTACAACTGAGCAGTAGAAGAAAATATAATGAGATGCTCCTCAATTACTTTCTCAAATTCTCACTTTTATCTGCTCCAACTACTCTAAATTCCTTTTAAAACAAAAGCACAGACAAGTGTCCTTTCTCGTTTCCTTTGCTCTCCACTCATCACACATCAACAGAGGATGTAATGAGTTGTCATCTAATTATCCCTCCTGTTCCTCCAGTTCCCCTGTACGAGCTGGAAAAGAGCTGGTGTTACCCAGGCGAGCTGGATGGAGACAGGAGCACTGATGTGTTACAGACAATGGAACAAAGGAAACAGTTGGAAAAATGTTTTATTTACCCCGTTCCACTAATGGTATATTTTCACACTGTTTCTAGGTCTTTCCTACAGCAAACACATATGTCTTCTCTGCCTCCTTTTTTTTCCTTTTTAAACAGAGATGACAAAGAGCATTTTTTGGGCACCTGAACACATCTTTTATTTTCTATAATCTTCTAGGTTAAACTCACCACAATGCTTTTGGAAAATACTGATGTATTACAGATGCTTTAATAAAAGCTCACCTATGACATACTCCCTCCACATTTTAAATAAAGACAACCATAAAGTACAGTTCAAGTTTCTTACCTGTCACCAAAAAGCATGGGCTTTTGGAGGCACTGCACGCACGCCTCGTGGAACCACTGCTTACATTTGCAGCACTGCAACATCTTTAAATACCAGCTTCACCAACAGAAAGAAAAACAAGACATGTTAAATGTAACAAAGAACAATTTCAATTTAAATTAAATAGCAAGGGATCTTCTGACCCAAACTTTCGCTATTTGTAAGAGTCACCTGTGTTACTGAAATACAGATATGAACGTTTTAGTAACACAATTTCTCAATGAACCATTACTAGAAAAGTATGACTAGAAGAGAACTAAATAATAATTAAAAAAATAGTAAAAGTATTGAGTTATTTTTTAAAAATATATAATTGCATTTCTCTGACCTTTTAAATCTTGATCATAAGAATTAAAGAAATCAATTTAACATTTAAATGCCTTCTCACATACTAGATTAGCTTCCTTGTCATTTTCTAAAGCAACAACAGTCGCATACATCACAAACATTTGTTCTGAGGGTTCAACTATTTGAATCCTCAAACTGAGCCTCAGTTTAGGCTTTTTTTTTTTTTTTTTGACCTTTTTCTACCTTCTCCCTTGAGAAAAAGAACCATGCAAATTTGAAAGTTACTTTTTTTAAGTCTGCAAAATTCTCAAAGTTCTGCTATGTGAGTATAAACTCAAGATGAGTCATAGAATGGCTTGAGTTGGAAGGGACTTTAAAGATCCTCTAGTTCCAACGCCAAAAGCTTTACTTCTTTGTGGGACTCTTACTTGCCTTGACTTCAAATCTTCAGTGCTACTTTACTCATTCACTAATCCATGCAGACACCACAGTATTCATTTCTATCTACTTAGATCTCCTCATTCCTTGGAAATGGAAGAACCAAGGAAGGACTCTATAATGCCGTTAAGAGAAAAAAGAGCCAGCCGCTTATGGTAATAGCTGCAATACAGGGCATCATGTTGAAGTAGAATCAGACAGGATCCTACCTCATAGTATCCTACCTTGTATTAATTCTGACCCTGATGTAAGAGAACAACTCAACATAACTTTATTCATATGAACACAGACAGCGTAGCACCTGTGCAAATCTAAACAATAAGAGCAACAAAATACTCCTTTTTTCAGTGTGTCACTGTTTATACACACGCAAACTTAAGTTATGTTTTATAAGCTTGTCTTTCAAAAAATATCCAGAGAACTTCACAATAAATACAGCTGTTTATTCTAACTGTATTTAATAAAACTGACGTCCAGATACATTTACATTTCTGACTAATGACAGGTGTGTTAACATCAAAAAACGCTGTCTACAACTGCAAGATCAGGAGTAACTCCATCTGACCTCCATCATACAGCAATAGCAATGCAACAAAATTATATTACTGTTTGTTGTAGAAGGGGCTTGTTTTATATGATGTCACATGACAAAATTAAAACAAATTGAATGGGAAGATGAAAGACTTTAATGATGTATTTCCCAGAAGATATTTTTAAAATAACAGTATGAGTGATTAAAAATTCCACTCCACATCAACTTTAATAGCTATATACAACAGAAACAGCCAATGTAACAAGTCTACAGGATCAGGGTCAACGTTTGCAGCTTTATTATGGAGAAAAGTTCTTGCATAGTTATCTGTTTACTTACTCTCCAGGTCCTCCACAATAGCAGTAGCACTGCTGGACATTAGTTTTATGGCCTGCGTCCCACTCAAGGTCTGTTGCGTTATATGGTAATGTTTGTTTCATGACTTGCAGTGCTTTGGCATTTGGTCCTTTCTTAAGCGCACCACCTCGCTGAGCCAAAATAAATACACTAGTTTACGAAAGTAATCATACATTCCAGAAACTTTCAAATCCTTTAATATGAAAGTTACAAAAGTTTGTCTATAATCAAATACAGTGCTTTCACCTATCCTTATGCTTTAATATACCAGCATATTTTCAAAAAATGAAATGAAAAAGGAATGTCACCTATTTCTAAAATAAAGACTAATTCCCAAAATACAAAACTTTTTCATCCAGATCAAAGTTAAAAAGAGAAGTTGCTGAAAAAATGCTGTATTATTTGCTGGTTTCAAATTCAAACAAGTTATGCGAGCAATCTGGGAATATTAAGAAGTTTTTTCTAGGAACGTACCTTTGTTGTTGTTGCAAAAACACACTGTCGACAGAGCCATTTATCATCTGAATCAATCACACTGGAATCAATATTTGGTGTGTGACACAGCTGATGATAACCTATATTAAGTGCAATTAACCAAGGTAAAAAAAGGCAAAAGAAAAATAACTACATATAATTTTAATCCAACTATAATGCATTATCCTTTGCCAAGTGCCAAAACTCTGACAAAAAAACAGTAACATTCAAAATGGTCTTTTAAATTTTCTCGGTAAAAAAGTAGCTTTACTTACAGAAGAGGTGTTAGTTACTTTAGCATGTATTATAATTATTCACGGAATTTTTAATAGCCTCTAAGAGCTGTAAGATCAGTTGAGCAATCATTGATAGCCATATAAATATACTCCTTCATCAAACAAATGTCTTTTAAAATGCAGGAAATAGGAAAAAAATCTAGTTACCTTGCCCACATTTATCACATATAACCATTTCATTCGGTGCTTCTGAATACTCTTCCTGACATATTGTACAGACCATTTCCCCACTTTCAGTGGCTCCTAGAAAAAGACAAAGGTATGATTTTTCTCCCCCAGACTACATCTGCAGTTGGAACCATCACCACGTACATGTTTTTTTGGTAATGAGTTACAGATTCATGAATGGTAGAAACAGATTGCTACTGAGACAAACTCCCTAGCAAAAAATAAATTCACACATTTTGAACAGACCTTAAGTATCTGCATCACTTATCATAGGCTGCAGATAGATTAGGCTATATATTGCCTATTGACTATGTATTCTATGGTTCCTCAATATATATAAACAACAAAAATTAAATATTTGAATAAAGCATATAAAAACAACAGGAAGTCAAACTCTGTATAAATGAGGTACTGGAGTTTTCTGTTAAGACAGAATTATACTCTATTTCCATCCAAATAAACACAAATGTGATTATTTTTAGAAGTGTTTTACCCTTCTGCACATAGTTATAGGAAAACAAACAAACAAAAAAAGTAACTTCAGTTAAAAGAGTTTTTGAAAAGAGGTGAGGCTTTTTGTTTGCTTTTTAATTTGCTTAATTCATGATCCTGGGTCACATTAAAACTATGTTGCTCTTTAGGAAACAAGCATACAATACAATCATTTTAACAGATATAATACTCTAAACATAATACCAAACAATGACTACTTCACTGAAGTCCTTGCCTGTTTGTATGTCCTTCCAGAGAACCCAGGATTTGGAACTGTCTTCAAATATAATGAAGCAGTTCTGTTTCAGTTTATTTATCTGAAAAACATGAATACAGTGGAAACCATGAGTAAAAGGACCAAGTAGAAGAATATATTTAATCTTAAGTAAGTGAAACAATAACGCTGTCTTATTTAACCAACATACACTGTAAGACTCTATTGAAGTTAAACAACTGTTTACCTTTTTGATAGTTCCAAGATAAAACAAGCCATCTGACCATCTAGCTAGGACATCCTGACCTTCTTCAAATTTACACAGTGGCTTTTTAGCTTTCTGCCCATCACGTAATGACAGCTTGGTCAAGGATGCTGAGGTCTTATGGCTTCGATGTAAAGGAGACCGCTTATGGACCAGTGAATTACCCACCGCTGTAGAGTCTCTGAAAGAAAAGCAAGAGAAAATGTAAACAAAACTATAGTAAAGTAAGAAAGCTGTTATTTTAGATATTGATGATATACCAATACAATTCACTTAGCTACCTCCAGAACTTCAGTTCCGTAAGAAGCTGGTCATATTTTCAGACCCTGCAACTACAAGACTCCACAAATTTGAAAAGATTAAGTTTTATATAAAAGAAGAATCTTCTATGACAGTAATACAGATAGGGATGGAGACACTCAAACAACTTTTCTGCTGAATCTCTTCATAAGGGTACCAGAAGCATCAGAGAATGCATCAAAACAATCAGAGGATTGCTTCTGCAAATACTTATCACTGTAGACACTGTCAGAGTTCTAGAATTCCAAGGAAATTCCAAGGGTCCTAAGACAATTCTACTACCCCAGTACTGAGAGTATCAGTCTACAGTTAATGTGGTGTACAGCAGTTAGCTACTCAGGGTAGTAAGATATGACGTATGGGGGAACAGGAGGTTGAGCATTATGCTAACTCAAGGTCCAAGTTAACTCAGATACACTCAATACTGTAACATGTTTTGCCACTAAACATAGCCGTAGAGGTTTCCAGCACAGGAATGGCTTCTACATGTTATATTTCTAATGTAAAACAGTTTACTTTTACATTAGAATAAGAAATGAAAAGTGTGAGGTCTTTTCGCCTTTTTTCACACATAAAATCCAATTTACACAATTATTAGAATCGCCATTTCTTTTTCCCCCTTCATGATTCCATAATATAAGTTTTGCTGCTTCTCAAATGAAAGCTATTTAATGTTAGCACTGCTTTTCCCAAGTCCTGCTGCACCAAAAGAGGAGCAGCCAGCAGGTCAAGGGAGTTGACTGTTCCCTTCCGCTCTGCCCTTGCAAGGCCCCACTTGGAGTGCTGTGTGCAGGTCTGGGACCCCCAGCCCAGCACAAGGAGGATACGGAGCTGGTAGAGCAGGTCCAGAGAAAGCCACAAAGATGATCAGAGAGCTGGAGCACCTCTCCTATTGGGACAGGCTGAGAAAGCCGGGGATGTTCAGCCCGGAGAAGGCCTGACCTTATTGCAGCTTTTCAATACTTTCAGGGGGCTTATTAATAAAAAAGATGAAGAACAACTCTTTGCTCAGGCAGATGATGACAGGACAAATGGGAACGACGTTAAACTAAAAGAGGGGAGATTCAGATTAGTGGTTGAGGGAAATTTTTACTATGAGGGTGGGTGAGGCACTAGAAGAGGCTGCACCGAGAAGCTGCAGATGCTCCATCCCTGGAGGTGTTCAAGGCCAGGCTGGATGGGGCCCTGGGCAACCTGATCTAGTGGGAGGTGATCCTGCCCACAGCAAGGGGCTGCAATTATAAGGAACCTTAAAGACCATCTAACCCAAGTCATTCTAGGATATGATTCTATGATACTACAGCCTCTGACAAAGACACCAGGATGCATGGAGCATTCAAAATATCAGTTTATAACAAGAGAATTGCTGTATCTGAGCCCGTTAGTCTGAGTCATTTTGCTTCTTAGTAAGAACATTTGCAGTCTTTTCCCCCAGCAGTGCCATCAGACATTGCATAAAAATTTTCAAACTATTAGGAACTCCACATTCTCATTTTAACTGCAGTCAGTCCAGAGCTTACTGTTTCTCTTCCCACTGTGTGTTTTCTTTGCATTGGATTTCACTTGCCATTTCATTACCCAGCTACTCAGTAGCTTGAAGTTCTTCTGTTTGGCCAGCCACCTTCTGCATTATTCCAAATAAACTTGTATCCTCGAAGTACTTCATTATTTGAACTCACCATCTTCTGTACATCACTGCAAGATTTTATCCCTTCTCTTGTGCATTAGCTTTAATTTTTGGAAAAGCCTTTGAAATATGCCATCAGCCCTTAACACTTGTTGCTGGCCACCTTCTATTCTCTCCTTTGTATCTGTACAAGCATTTACATACCCAAATACCAAACAGGCTTTGAAACCAGCCAGTAACCTGAGGATGAGAATTAAAATTTCAATTCCCCCAACTCCTCTGATTACATAAATACCCAAGCTGGCATAAAGCAAGCAATGTTCGAAGGCTAGGCAAGGTTAGTTCAAACCAACCTAGAAATAGCTGTGAAACTATAAACTGCTGTCTTTTTTTTTTTTTTTTTTTTGAAAGGATTCATCATTAGGAAATATCGAAGTATTCTGATACTACAAGTTATATCATCTCATCTATAAGCTTGATTTAGCTTATTAAACAGGTCAATAAAATGCAGTGGGTATTCTAAATCACCCAAAGCAAATTGACTAGTCTGGTGTACCCTGACACAGTTTAATGTGTATATTGACAGAACAACTCTTCTAGACATTCAAAGGTTTTCTTTCCAGCTTTTTATTCAGTTTGATTTATAGGACTAGAGAAAGTAGCTGAAAAGTAGTGTCTCTTCTATAACAGCACATGACAAGGGTCTGAAAGATCTTGGACACAGTAAGCAAAAAGACAGTCGAGTCATTTATTATATATAATCTAGTACAGATTTCCAATTAAAAAAAGCAAAATATTTTGAGTTTTACAACAGATATGATCACGTGCTTGTGAAGACTTCCTTAGTACAGAAAAATTTGTCCCAATAATTCCAAAGTATAACTTAAGTGACTAACTTAAGTGCCTACTGCATCATTTCCTAGTACAGAGCACTTCTACAAGGAGTCTATACATGGCCTCATACAACAGCCTAAGCTCACAGTAGATGCTTCAAACACCAAAGAATCCTGACTCCATGAAGGTCTGAGCCAATAAAGCAGACACCTCTCCCCTGTCCATGCTGCCCACTCTATGGGAGACGATGCTGCTGAAGTGATGACCGAACAGCTCCAGAAGTAGCTCCTGCCGAGGCAGTTTCGGGTGTAACTTGATGTGTAGACAGAAAACAGGGTTAGTTGGAAAACAGGCAGACAGCTGCCGTCAAGCTTCGCAGTTGCTTTCCGCATGAATCAGAAATTCCTTCTCAGTGAAACTTGTCCTCAATGTTTTAATGGAGATCAAGTGGAAACAGCCACTGTTTTAACTGGTTGATTTTAATTACCAAACGCTTATCAGAAAGTTACACTAACCATTACAATCAATTTATAGGACATTAAATGAAAATGCAAGTTGCACTAATTCCTTGCCATTTTGAAATCGATCTAAGTGTTCCACACTTTTAAGGAACTTGCTTTCAGGTCTTCCCTAATGCTACCTCCATAGCATCTTCCCACCAATTTATAGGATTACCAAAAAAATTAGTAACATTTAAGTAACAATTTACTCACCATCTTGATTTCCCTTCTAGCACTTCTCACTGCAGAATACTCAATGTCTTACTTCTCTCCCTCCCCAAAAAACACATCTAATATAAAAACTTTACCTAATTTAACTTGTACAACTGATCTATGTTGCATGTAATA
The DNA here is from genome assembly GCF_047663525.1 of Anas platyrhynchos. Taxonomy (NCBI): domain Eukaryota; kingdom Metazoa; phylum Chordata; class Aves; order Anseriformes; family Anatidae; genus Anas; species Anas platyrhynchos. The sequence goes on along the minus strand of NC_092594.1, from coordinate 8,430,622 downwards.
CAGAATGTCCAACTTAAGCATTATATCTTTTTATCTTTTATTCAATACTGTTTATATGCTGTGGTTCTACTCTTATTCAAGCACTTGAAGTCCAAAGAAAGTACTTACATACCCATGTAATTCTTCAGTAGTAGAGGAATTCAGTCTGCATGTTGAAATACGCTTCAAAATAGGAAACGCCCTTTGACCATTTCTTCATAAGGTAATCTCGTGAAGTACTGAGAACACTCATTTTTTTTTTCACCTCAGGGTCTTGACCATAACCCTAGATATTCTCAAGGGCAGAAGCCCTTCTATTCATCTAGATAATGAATTAAGTTACAGTAACACGCTACAGTAGGAGGAGGTCATTGTCATTCTTTGTCAACTGGAATGGCAAATTCCCTCAGAAAGTAAGCTACCTAGATCTGGGTCAGTATGTGGACTGAACCACGACAACCCATTCATAGCATTGTATCTACTAAAATCGAAATTAGAACTTGCCAGGTATCTTCACTGGAGGTTAGAAAGTCTGAATGTTCATGCGGTGCCTCTGACTCCCATTTCTCCCCAAAAGCCCTGTAAGAAGACTTAGGGAAGCCAGGCAGAAAAAATGGGAAGAGGATGGCAGCATTCACCCTCTTGATTCCAAATGCCCTGTTTCCAAGTACCAGTGTAGGTCACTCATACTGCTGTACTTCTTCAGTTTCAACAGCTGCTCTGAAGCACTGCTGTTAGGAAGAACTCTGCCATCATTTCTCCTGGCAGCTCAGTTTGCTTGTTAGTTTCACAGAATAGTTTGTCAGCAAAACAGAGCAAAGGCAAACAAGCAGCTTGGGACAGGAACTCCCTCAGCTGGCACTGCCAGAGCATACCACTAAGCACAGAACATCGCGCTGACAGCCCAGGCAATTTCAAGAAGCTTGTTTCAGAAGGACTGCGTGATTCACAAATACTTCACCAGTTACAGGTGATCATTACCCTATGAGCCCAGGTTTTGAAAAACAATTCAAAAACATTGTTAGCACTTAAGCATCCGAAACATTAACAGGAACTTTAAATTCACTGAGAACTTATAGGAGGAGGACCTGGAAATAATTTGTTTATTCCCAGTATATACAACCCACACGGCAGGGAAGCCAAGCTTGGATAGTCCAGCAGGTTTAGAAGAACCTCAGTCTAGAAACAGCACACATTCTTAATATTTACTTGTATACACACACTGCATCCTATTGAGACAACTCATAGGTCCCAAAGCTGCCTCAGAACTGGAAGAGGTGACATCACACAAGTTCATTCACTAGACCTTCCTCTCTTATAATAACTAGAGATAATTTTATGTTCTGATCAGAAGTAACTTCACCCTTTGAGTTCCAATCGTTGTATCTAGAATTAGATGAAATGTATGCTTCCATTAACCTTTAAAAAAACAAAACACACCCTCAGCTATGAATAAGGGTTGTAAAATGCCAGCAGTCTGTTCTGCTCTTTAACACAGGACAGTCAGCATCTCACAGGGACCAAAGTGGGGGGGAAGCTAACAAAGACTGGGAACACACCAAGCAGGACAGTTCCGTGTGACTGATCCAACACAGCAGCTTGCTCCCCTCCCACCAGCTCTGGGATAACAGACTGACTTCTCCATAAGCTTCCTATCCATTTTCTCCCCCCTTATTGTGGATTACTTTTCTGATACATTAAACGAGTTCAAGCACCTCACAAAGGTGACCAGACAGGTGAACAGCAGGTAAGCAGCAAGAGCTCACAGCCAGAGGGTGGCAGAAAAGGGGAATTAATCTCTTCTGGAAGTCACAGTCTTAGCTCATTTACCCAACACTGCACAATCAAGTCCAAATCCATTCTTCCAATGCAGCTGCTAGCTTGCAACTGCATTTTCCTTCTCCCTTCCTTGCACCATCTCTCCTACTTACCAGATCTAACACTGAACAATATTAGAGTAATAGAATGGCTCCGTCTGGAAGGGACCTTGAAGATGATCTAGTTCCAATCCAAAATACTGGCTCGCTGTGGCAGCAATACCCCTTCCCCCAAACAAAAAGATTCTGCTGGGCCATGAGCGAAGGCAGACATAGTAGGATACTCCCCACGCTTGCCCCAAATCCAAACTTAAAATCAGTTTGATCCAAAAAACCTAGGAAGTTCACTTTGCTTGTGATAGTGGCAAATTTGTTGCAGTAGGCACTGTTCCACACTGTTCTACACACTATTGTATTAGGAAGTTGCTATACTTCTAAGCAGAAGCTCCAACACATATCTAAGCACAGTCTGTCCTTTTGTACTGATTCATGGAGCCACTTCCAATGTGCTGTCACAGAACATCTACAAGGTGTGCTTTTAGCACCTTACCTTCACACTACTTTATGTTGTAGTATGATGAAAAGCCTAAGCCACATCACTAAAGTGCAGGAAAAAAGGATAATTGAAATCAAACCTAGGCATACCTCAACCTAGAAAAACAAATAGCAATGGTTGTGGGAAAAAAAATCTCATTTTTTTCCCACAACATTCTCAAAGTTGTTCCACTAACCCAAGTGAGGCTAAGCAACCTATGGTTCCTGTGTTGACGTTTTGGCCTGTCCTGAAGATGGGTTTAACATTTGCTATCTCTAGTCATCGCTGACTATCCTTGTTCTCCACTACCTCAGATGACAAAAAGCAGCCCCACAAGCCCCATCAGTTACTTGCGTGCTCCTGAAGGCAGCCCACCTGGTCCCACGGTTCCATACGAGTCAAGTTCACATTCTTATTTAAACATGCGCAGCAAGTCCATTGGAAGCCCACTCCAGCAAGCCATGCTAAACAAATCCTTTGAGGGTGGGGAGGTTAAAGTATCATTTAAAGCATTAAGACTTCAGCATGAAGGTTTCAGGGCAACCACTTGCTAGGTAAGCTGCTCCATGGTAGCAAGAAGAGAATTTTTAACTTGTTTACTTCCCAGCACTACTTGGGCATAACATAATAGTATTCATCATCATCAGAAGTGATTTCCATGCAATACATCACTTGCATTGCTATCCCAATAGGGTGGCTGTGTTTTTTTAATCATTTAAAAAAGACTTGCCATGTGTCAAAAAAGACTTGCTGTGATTTTCGCTCCAAATTACTCTGTATGGTTACACACTTCAAATAATTTTGTACTAATGACAGAACATCTTTTCACTAGTATTTTCTCTTAAGTATTTCTGTCCTTTCAAAAATATATCCATCACATTACATGATAAAAGTACTAAATTTCACCTATCTCCAAAAAAGTGGTACTAAAAACTAAGAGGCAGAAGCCAATTCAGCTGATTAGCAGTTGAGTCCATGAACTGAGCACTAGGAAGAAGCTTGGCCGGAAGACTGAAGGGAAATGACTGTTCCCTTCTACTCAGAACTCTGAGCGTGAAGGATATCATATTTGGGGTTTCCAAGTGCAAAGTAAGATACAAAACTAGCATGTGTTCGCCGTAGGACTACCAAGATGGTCAAAGACTGGAGCACTTGGCCTGTGAGAAAAGGCTGAAGGAGCTGGACTTATTTTGCCTGCAGAAGAAATGGCTTCAGAGAGATGTAACAGCAGTCTATGGGAGGATTAGCAAGATGGAATTTGTCTCTTCACAGTAGCACAAGGCAGAAAGACAGGCCTTCATGTAGTGGAAGTGTAAGAAACTTCCACTGTAAGTGGAAGAAAGATGTTCTGATGAATATAGGGGAGAAATTTTCCCCCATAAAGACAGTTTAACAGTGAAACAGAGGTCATGCAGCCTCCATCACTGAAGGCTTTCTAGGGCTGACTGAATAAGTCCTTGAACAACCTGTCCTGGTGGATGAAGATGCACTGAGCAGAACTGGGGACTTCCCCAAATCATCTTCTGATCTTATGAAGTATGACTCTCCTTAACAGGACCAATTCATAACAGGAAAAGGAGGAATGCATTTATCCCAGCAGCCACATAGCTCTATAACAACACAAACATTTCTGATTTTGGTTTTATTTGATCAAGTTGCCCTTTAAGAAATAACTGGAGGTATTTTAATTGTGTTTGACATGCAAAGTTAAAGTATTAGTCCTTAAGTCTTCATTAAGGAAGAACAGATTTCCCTGCATACAGTAGTACCTAGGGAGGTTGGCTGGGGTAGCCCTGTACCACCCCATTTGTTTGGGACTGATCATGTGTTTATACACAAAAAGAGGCAGAAGGTAGCATTAAGGAGAGAAGAGTATCAGGTTCTCAAATCAGATCTTCCCTTAAACATATACTTAACACGCCCTTGAATGTAACAACTGCCTTTTGGGCTTCCACAGTATCCAAATACAGCATGCCCAGCAACGCACCTAAGGGAGTATAGAATGGGCAGGCACCCAGGCTGTAGAGATTACAGACAACATGCTGACTTGCACTGGAGGGAAAAAAAAAATCACAGGTGATCAAAACTCATGAAGATAGATTAATTTTAAATTTATTACCATGCAGCACTCCTAAGAGCCAGTTCTTATAAGAAACCTTTCAGATATAAGTCTAACTAAAACATAAAAAATAAGTATTATCTCCAGGTATTTTAGTTAGTGAACAAAATATGTCCAGACTCAACAGGAACACTCATCACTAGTTAACATCTCTCATAGAAAATCAAGCCTCTCAGACTTCACTCAACAATAGAGATTCTACCTTCTAGGAAGAAGCCATCAGCCTGAAAGGTAGGTTGTTTAAGGTGCAAATTAAACTAGTTTCAGTACTTCCACTAACAGGTATCACCTTGCCCAAAGACCCTCCAGCAATACCTGTGGTTTTATAATTCTTCTCCTATTGTGCTTTACTCAAAGACACACATCCCCTCCATTTCCTGCAAGGAAGGTCTGTAAAGAAGGTGAAACCAACTGCAGCAAGCTCAGTGGCAGTCACACAAAAAGTGCTGTCAAATCACAAGCCAAGTAGAATTCGTTCCGGCTTTCACTTACTTGGTTCTTCCATCCAAACTTCTTCCTCTACTCCCCATGTTAGTTGCGCAAAACGTGGTTTAAAGCAACTTTAAGTGTCTCAGGTACTATCTTTATTCACGCCTATCTCCAGGAAATACAGATGCCCACTGCTTAATAGCAAAATGAACTGCAGCTACTTGTTACAGCAACTCTTCTCATACTTCACCTGATCCCCTAATGCAGTGCCGAACTAGGGTTTCTGAGTTCAGTCTTGATACTAACTAGCCACGTGTATCACCTTCAGCTAGTTGGAATATATACACACACCTCAACTGCTAACCAACTACACCAAGCCAACATTTACCAACTATACCAAGCCAATTCGTCCTGGAGTAGATATGTGGTTTCTCGGAGTTGTCTTTCATATAACTGACAAAATGTGGGTTAACTGCAGAACGCATGACTGCTAAACTCTCACTGTAATGCGCGTTTCACTAGCTTGTAGCTCCTTGCAGAGAGCCATCCTTCTCTCTCACTACTTTATTATTATCTTTCTTACATTTTATTTTCAATCTTTGTACCCCCTTGTACTCTTTTCCCTTAAAAAGAAACTAGATGTATTAACCTCTTTCCTAATACTATTGTAACTATGCTTTTTCTTTTCTTCCAAGAGATTTGTAATTTGAGCTCTCAGAAGAGGGACAAACATTAGGTTGTTAGCTTTTAGCAACCTGATCACAGACAATAAAAATCAGGGAACCTGTTTTCTTACTACTCCATGCTTTTGCAAGCTTAAATACACGACACTTATCACGTTCCCTTACACTGTAAAGCACAAAAACAAACACAACACGCAACCATCCATCGCTGTGTACGGCCCTTCCGAGCCAGGAGCTGGGCCCAAGCGCCAGAGCCGCAGGGGCCGAGCAGGGGCCGAGCCGGGCGTTGCGCTGCCCCCGGGCCCCTCCTGCAGCCCGCGGCCTCCTCCTGCTCGCAGCGCCCCGGGGCCGCCCGGAGCGCCCAGCACCGAGCCGCATTGTTCGGCCCGGCTGCCAGGAGCACCGGCCCTGCCTCCCCGCGGCGGACACGCGTTGCCCGGCGGCTCCCGAGGCAGCGCCCCGCCGAGCACGCCGCCGGCCGCGCTGCTGACACAGCCGGGGCTGAGGCACCGCAGGAGCCGGCCCCGAGCGAGCGGCCGGCACCGCCGCCGCCTCTTTTGTGTCGCTGCCTCCACACGTGAGCGCACGGAGCCATTTCGGGCAATGCCCACGGACCGGGGGCGAGGAAGAAAAATAAAGAGACGGGGCGCAGCCGGTGCGAGGCCCCCCTCCCTTTGTTGCGGCCCCGCTGACCCCCCCGGGCCCCCCCAGCCCTCGGGGCGGGGATGGGGGCGCTGCGGGGCCCGGGCTGCCGCCCCCTTCCCTTCCCTTCCCGTCCCTTCCTCCGCTTCCTTCCCTCCCCCGCCGCCCCTCCTTCCTCCTCCCCCCTCACCTCATTCGGTCCCCCCAGTGGTGCCAACCGCCTCATGCAGGGAAATCGCCGAGCGCGGCAGCGGCCTCCCCCCGGCGGCCCGGGCCCCTCGGTGCGCGGCGGGACCCCCCCGAGCGGCGGCGCCGCGGGCAGGGCAGGGCAGGGCAGGGCTCAGAGCCGCCTCAGGGCCAGCCCGGCCGCGGCGCAGCCCCTCGCCATTTTTGTTTCCCGCGGAGGAGCCGCTGGTGCATTGTGGGAGCACAAAGGGCCGCCGCCCCGCCCCGCCCGCGCCGCCAGGCAGCTCCTCGGCCGGGGGGCGGGGCGGCGCGGCGGCGGAGGAACACAGGTGGCGGCGAGCCGCTGCCCCTCGCGGAACAAAGGCGGACTACTTTAGGCGTGCGCGCCGCGCCGCGGATCCGTGCGCTCGGTGCGGCGCTGGGGCGGGCCGCGCGCCGCCCTCCCCTCCCCTGCCGGCCGCCGCCCATTGTTCGCGGCGCACCTGGGGGCTGCGCGCCCGGCCGCGGCTCGGGGCCGGCCCCGGGGGCCGGGAGCGGCCGCGCGGGGCCCGGGCCCGCGGGCTCGGCAGCGCGGCGCTGCCATTTTGGGAGCCGGGCTCGGCTTCGGGTTCTGCTCGCCTCCGCCGCCAGCGGGCTGCCCCTTAGCGGCGGTGCCCAGCGCTAGGAAGCCTGCCCCGGCCCCGCTCAGCGCAAACAGCGGCTGGGGCAGACGGCCCGCCAGCTCCCGCCAGAGCTGGCCTCGGCGGCTGGTGGCGGCCCCGTCCCGCCTGTGCTTCCCTCGCACGGCTCGGTGCCGGCGCTGCCTCCTGCCCCGGGCCGGGCCCACAACGGGCTCGCACAACGCCGAGGCCCCGTTGGGTCGCGCTGCAGCCGGGCGCTGCCAGTGCTAAAGGTCACCTGCAGGAAGCAAAGCGCACTCAATCCGAGAAACACCTGCGGGCCAGCGTTCATTTTTTAGTCACAACAGTGATGTGAGCAGCAGTGCTTAATTAAAGAACGTTTTTTCTACCCACCAACAATAAACGTGATGAAACGTTGCTCATTGCCTCACAGCTGGCTTTTTCAGAGTCATACAGGGTGGGCCTGAAGCAGTCTCATCCTGTATCCTTGAAACTTGTCAAAGCAGAATCCCTCCCTTCTGATTTCAATTTGTTTAACCACCAGCATCACTATCTCAAAAAAGAGGTTCCTGGCCAGCCAGACGTGCTAGCTCAACCCTTCCTTAGAATATTCTTCTCCAAACCATTTGCATTGCTCCAGCACAGAGCTGCACGGCCCCGTCCTATCCATAAAACACCACTCCCATAAAACACCACTCGTCACCAAGCCAGGAGTCGCTGCTGGCTTGGCCTTGTCTTTATCTGAGAGCAGCACTGAAAGAATCCAGGAATCCCTGTGTTATATAAGAATAATTAGGGTTTGATAAACTGATTCGTGTGTTGTTACAAGGATTACACTAGTAAGGCTAGAATGTCGCTCCTAAATCTTGTTACCATTAGCTTTATTGCTGCCAACAGCGGACTGTATCAGTATTTTCCCACAACCTAGATTCCACTTTTTTTTTTTCTCCTATAATATCCAAGTACCGTATGAGCTCATAGCTAAACCACAAAGCCATTGTAAACTTCATATCCTTTAAGGCCAGCTTTTACATATGGCTAGAAAAATTCCAGACTGTGTGTCACACATACACAGCAACCTCACCGTAATTTAGTAACTCATAATAGAACATCCTTTTTTATTCAGTTTAGCAGGTCACTGGATATCCATCTGAGAAGAAGCCCCTTTCTACAGCAGGGACTGTGTCACTCTTACCCACCTGCTCCACCTATTAGACCACATAAACCTAATGGTTGTGGTATCCCTGGACACTGGTGACTAAGCTCGACTATTTGTACTCTAGGAGGATAAATTTGTGCTGGAAGAGTCACTTTCATTTTTCCCTTGCCCAACCTAACCAGATGATTATAGGATTGGAAATCTTACCAGAAATGTGCAAACAATCATTTACAAATGTTTTTCAGGTTAAAATGCTCAAATCAACAAACCTACACATGCTGCAGCAGAAGGATCCTTGTTGTCACTGGCATATGTGGGGCAAAGACAACAACAGCGACAGTAAAAAATTAGTTTAAACACTCCTTACACAATTACCGTTGCTATAGTATGAGACATGTATGATTAGGCCAATTTGGAGCAAGCTAGAATCTTCATCTGTTTTCTATTCAGCACTAGCAGTGAAACAAGCAGTTATACCTTCTGTTAACATATGGCATGACTGTATGTCGTGCCTTTAGACTGAGCTTTCCTGCCTTACTTTCTTTTTCACTTCTGTTGATACCTCAAAAGTACTTGAACATACAGTTTAAGCAATCCCTATGACTGTGTTTTCAATTTGAGACATCTTATATATGTTTTGGCATGGAGTGGGCAAAGCCAAATTAAATTACTGTCCCTCCAATGTCAGTAAGGGCTTTCTTGTACAGAAATTTCAGGGAAAAAAAAAAAAAAACAAACTTGATAATCCATTAGATTCTGTTTAATAACAGGTAAGTTTGGGTTTATTCCACCTCATTTCACAAATAGCTCTGTTTCAGAAGGGAGCTCAGGAATAATGACCTGGCACTGACTTTACATTTGTTTATTTTTGTGCACATATTGCTAGGCAAGCTCTTACCGTAAAGTCAAGCAAAAGCAAAGTCTTTGCTTTTGAAAAGCATTTCTTGCCTCAATGGATGGCACAGTAGAGAAAAAATAGATCTTGTATTCAAAACAAATTTTATTTTACCTAGGAAAGCTGGGCACATTTGAAGAGTTGAACATGTTGGCATTTCCCTTAGCCAGTGGTCTTTCTCTTGAACGTTAACTTATTTTTTTTCAAAGCTGGTATCGTTTCCATACTTTCCTTGTCACAATAGCCATATTAATATTAAACAAAACAAAAACATACACACAAAAAAGTGTAAGTCAGCAGTATCTGCTGATGACAGCACCAACTGCTGTATGGTATTATTTTCCATTAGCTTATTGTATCACACAGCATAACATCAAAATTATACCCTTGAACAAGACAATGCTGTAAAGCTTATCCTTGTACAGATGGTTGTCATGACCACAATTCAGTAAGGATGGAAAATTAGATCCCAAGCCCTTTTCTCTGTAGTATTTAAGCATGGGAACAGCAAGAAAGCTCACCTGGGCTCTTGCTATCTTAAAACAAGATAAATATGATACATCTATTTTTACATAAACATAACAATCAGTGAGATGATTCACTTACATTACATTTGTTATGGCTTGACTCAGAAAGGAATCTTCACTTTCAAAATTTAAAAAATAGGTAAGTGATTTTGTGATATAAAGCATTTTGTATTGTCTTATATCTAGGTAATAATTATCATAAAATTAGAGACATTATTCTGTCTTTATACTAAAAAAATCAAAATAGCACTGAAAGTATTTTCAAATAGACACCTCTCAATATTTTTGTAGACAGACAAAAATATGAATATTTTTCATCCTTGTATATCAACCATACAGAGGAATATATATGAATATTTCTGGATGTAGAAAACACTGCTATTGGTTTTCACACAAACACTTTTTTCTAGTACAAGCACTTGACCATTCCCATCTTCTTTACACAACTGTAACTTTCCAAGAACGATCAGGAAATCCTGGAGAAAAAAAAAAGTCCTGTACTCCCTCATCTCCTTGTGGTTGTCAGGATATTGGTAGATGTCACACTGAAAATATTATTTTCAGTGTATTCACCGTCACAGACATTACTGATCTAACTTAGATCATCGATACATATAAAAAACATCACATTTGCTCCTCTAATCCTGATCAGTTATTCATGTTACTTCATTCTTACTTCCTTAATTTTTAACAATCCACTGCTTGTAACTTTTGAAGATAGAATATCCTTGGATTACTGCAGTTCTATTTTATACTGGAAGTCTCTAAAGCCCGTCTGTACCACACACATTAAATACCAATTGCTCTGTGGGTTAGTAATGATCCATTTGTATCACAGTCTCTGAACTAAGCCACATTTAAACTGGAAAAACATTAGAATATTTTTTTACCTTCTATAAAGTAACATTCAACAATTTCTCTCTGTTCTTTCCCTAACGCTATCAGTCAAAGTACTAAAGACTTAAAAAAAATAAAAATAAAAATCTGTTACCTCTGCATCTAATAAAATACAAATGAGATGCATGGGAAAAAAGTTTCAACTTAAAAGAGTCCTTAATACTTGATTCATTTAAAATTTTATTCCAGATGTATAACCTTTCTGAAATTACTTGTAAAACATCAGGATCTTGTCAGGATCTGTACACCTGGTCCTTGGTAGGGGGACCGATCTTCAGGTGCTATATACAGCACAATTCAAAGCACTTGGAAGCACTTAGAAGCTGTTAAATGTTCTCATAATTTTAATATAAGATTATTATTCCTAATTTGCAGTTCATACCCTACCACAGCTGAAACCTCTGTTTGCTAGAAAAGGCTGAATAAGAAGTCCCTCAGTTCACATATATATACAGTGGAAGAAAGGAAGTTTTTAACAGGTAGGGGTATGTCACAGCTGAAATAGTGAGTTTAAAATATATTATTTTTATGTTATTTACAGCACCTTTGATGTTATACTAGTTAAAGAGGAAAAAGGTGTGTTTTGTTTTTGTTTTTTTTTTTTTCTGTAAGATATATGAGCATGTATCTGGTATTTATCTTGGATATACTGGTATTGTTTTTATATCTAAAGACAGTGAGTAAGGTCCTAAGGAGAAAAAGTAAATATATGCCTTGATATGGCCTTACTGAGGATGCTCAAATGTGAATTATTGTGTTCTTACTAACAATGCTGTCTTTGCTATATCAAAGGCTTACAGACACATATAGCATTACTTTAGTGCTAGAGAATAGCTAGGAACCATAGCTCATCATTGTTCTAGATAATGGGAATCTTGTGAAAGTATGCAGTAGTCCTGACCAATCTTTTCTCCCATTTTTTTCTGGAGGCTAGTACATAAAAATACGAGCTAATTACTCAAGTGTTGGCATCTGTGAGGTTTAATCCTCCCTCTGCACTATCACTCTATTGCTGTGTTCATATAACTAGCTTCTTCCAGAAAACCAACAGCTGCCAAGATTTGAAGTCTTGGTGAATTGCCTGATCTAAAAGAAGCTCTGGTTCCCAAATTCCTGATAATTCAGTCATACAATGGCATGATGCATTCCTTTGCTTGCTTTCTAAGTACAGGTCTGAAAGCAGCTACTGCAGATTTAGAAACTTATAATAATCCATAGTCAGCATTTCAGAGTTAAAGTCTAAGCAGCAACCTTATTCATTCACTTCAGCTGTGCTCTGCCTAGTTGCAAAACCAATTGCAGCCTCAAATACTTCACTTTATGGTGGGTTATATCATAACTTCTTGAAGCCTGTGGCACCACATTTTTATGTCAAGTTTTTGTCTGCTTCTCTGTATACCATAAAAACGTCTGCAAGAGCAGAATCTCCAGCTCTTATATGGTTAAATTTTGTAGCAGTATAGAAAAGGCTTACCTCTTAACTCCAAACTGAAGTTTAAAAAAATAAATAAATTTAATAGCCCCTCAGGACACAGTTACATGGCAGAATATTGCTGTTTCATCTGCAATGAAAAATCTGTTCTGGACATCAGTGTGGCCAGAGGGAGAATTAGTACAGCATTCCTTCTGCGCTCCACCACCTGGAATGCAGTATGGGCCTTCTCACAATCTTTCAGCAGACCTGCCAAGTCCCACTCAGATGGAAAGTCCCTCACTTCTTTTCTTTTTTTAATAGCATCTGATGAAGATGGAGACAAAATGCTTTTGAATGGTGCAGAATGACAGGATCCCATAAATTCAGCTGCAGGGGCTGAAGATAAGGCAGCAACCCTTTCTGTTGCTGCTGCCAATCCAAGACAACCGAGTTTGTTTGTTTGTTTAAAAAAAGCATTCCTAGGCTGATGTACTAATCAAGTCATAAATTCCCTACTTTATTTTTCTACTGTTTATAAAACAGTGGTGCTGTTATATTTGTTAGATTTGATATGCTTAGGTAAAAGGCTTAACCTAAGTATAATTTTTTTGGTTAATCCAAGCATAATATCTACTTTCTTGCATATATTTTGATCTTTCCACATTTGTGCCAAGTTATCTTACCCTGAAAGCCCTGATTATGTTCTAAAACAGCATTGCTTATCTGCATTCACCTGAAAAAAGATACATAAACAGGATCAAAATCAATTTTCATTACATAAGACTTTCATTTTCTGTTTTGATAGTCATCAGAGAGGCACTGATATTTCTACCTGCATCCATCCCTAAAATCTAGAGCTGCCAAGCAGATAAACTTTTCTAACTTTTTTTTTTTTAATTTTAGTGCTATATGCTCTTGTGGTGAGATAAAAACATTAGTTAAAGATCAGTGGAAAAACAAAACAACAGCATGCTCACTCTCAACATCATCAGGCTGCAAAAGCATAATGTAAGCCAGATTGTGCCTCAGTAAAGCATTAAATTTCTTATATTAACAAAATAGGGGGGGAAATGCTCTTGCCAACACAAGTGTTATATTTCAACAAGATTAACGTAATTAAAATAGTATAATCTGATGCTATCATAGCACAGATGTAGTTACCAGATAGCTAAATTTAAAGGTGGGGTTGGGGGGAACATGACACAGTGGCACAGCCTGCTGAGCAGACCCCTGCCCTACCTTTTGCAACTGGTGTGAATTTTACAAAGCAGCTGAACTGAGCTAGGGGCTGGCTGCCATCCAGAGGGGCAGCCCTGCCCCTTCCCTCCCAGCATGCTCAGGCTCCTCTGATGTTAGTGAACATCTTCATAGCAGTAAGCAACAAAGCAATCCCCAACCCTGGCAAATAGTTTCCTGCTTGTTCATTACCCCAGGCTTACTCCTTACCGAGGCAGGGGAGCACTGAGCCAAAAGAGGGGTGGGGACGTGAACCCCAGAGAGGGGCTGCCAGCCCAGCTCTTCTTTGCAGTTCGAGCTGAGGGGACAGTTGTGTCCCAGACAAGCTTGTCCCCCAGCTGCTGCCATATAAGGTTGCACCTAGTTCTGCTAAGGGAGAGCTGACTTGTCAGCTGTGCTGCCTGTGCCTGGAGCCACACACATGCGGCCGTGCAATTGGCCAGATGAGCAAACTGTTTGGGCTGAAAAATATTTTTATGCATATATATACATAGCACATAGGTATGTATAAAAATGGCTTAGCTTGCAGTAACTTAATTCTTTTAAAATGGGTTGAGGGGTGCTCACTCTGCTATGGAGCTGACAGTATGCATAAATTGAGGAGAGAGTATAGAACCACAGCAGCATAAGAAGTAAAAACAATGACTTTAGAAAATGGAAATGAAAAGAGGCTTATTTCTTCTATTCCAGTTACAGAATGAAACATCCAATCAGAACAAGCCAAGAAGGAAATACACATCAACCTTTGGTTTTATCCTGCCATCTCTCCTTTGGATAGCCAAACGCATGTTCCATGGTCACGGGCAGCTCATGAGGTGATAACTGAAATATTTCTCTTTATGGGATAGGAGAGCTGCTTCCTGAGTCAGGAAAGCAGAATTTTGCCAAGCAGGACTGCCAAGTAGATGTGATGACCTTGTGAATTCACTTGAGCTGAGGCTTCCCAGTATCATTGGGATCAAGGACCATGCACCTTCCCAGCCCAGGCAACACCGATGTGTGCGCCGTGGTATGCATGGCTCTGTTCTGCTCCAGTACAGCAAACCAAAGTCCATCCTCCTGCCCAGGAGGAATGCAAAGGGGATTATCCAGACCTGGCGTAAGCAGATGTCAGGACAACTTCAGGATGAGAAAAACCACATTCAAGGGACCTGCCTGTAAGAAAACACCCTGAGACAAATGTAGGAAGACAATGCACAAAAGGTAAAGCACAGTTAAGTATGGATGAAGATTATCTAATTCAGAAGTCAGTTTGCTATAGTGTAATTGTCCTTCAAATTACAATAGCCTGATGACAGTTTGCTTTTCACAGGACCTTTACCAAACTGTCTCAGATTTCCCAGTTAGGAACAATTCTAGATCCATACTTGCCAAGAACAGGAGGAAATTCAGGTGAGCTTTAGTAAGACACCATGCTAGCATGCTAGGTGATTGCCAAAAGTAGAACTGATTCTTTCTTTTTTTTCCCCTCTCTTGGAATTCAGCAAACAGGCTCAGAGGTCAAGTAGTGATGGCCTCAAAGGACTTTTTAATTTACTGCAGGTTTTGGGATTTAAAATGTCTGTGACAGTGCTATGATACTAGTAAAGATATAATACTGTATCAGATTAGTAGTGTGATTTAAATATCAGTGGATAGCCTGTGGTGAAAAGGCCATCTTTACTTACTAGACCTGTAAACCCAGGCCAGAAACTGTAAATTTAGTAGGAGTTAATCATTGGTTGACTATGCAGTTTTCTTTGGTTTAGAATCCACACTGAATCATACATACTGGCTGGTTAGAGAGATGGGGAAAAAAAAGACTGAAAAGCTGTGTGGTTTCCTCTTTGTTCTGATTAACAGTAACTACATGTTAATTTAAAATTTCTGACACTTGAGAAACAATAACTGCTGTTAGAGTTTGACTCTGTCCGAAAAACCTGCCACGAACCTATATCCTCAGCTGTGTAAATGAGTCCAGGTTCAAACAATATTGTTCATAAGGGTTTTTATGAAGACAGTTGCAGGATAAGAACAGGAGGTTGGGATAAAACAGAGGTAACATGCAGTCAGCTTGGGTGTCAGTAGACAGTAAGTACGTGTATTAAAAGGCAGTCACAAAATAGAGCTTGGAAACTGTGAATCTCACATAAAAGCTGACCTAAACTATAAAGAAGTTATTTAGATATTTAGTTATTCAGATGCAGGCATCTGAAATGTTTTCAGAGAAATTGCACTATCAAATACAATGACTGCATTGACCCAACTACCAGTTAACCTTTATCAGAGGTGTAAAAGTCTAACAAATACTCTTTATGTCTTTGAAGAAACATTCAATTTACCTCATTCACTGCTACTTTTTTTTCAGGTACACTCCCAAACCCCAAGCCCAAATTGTTTTGTGGGTTGGAAATATGGGTTTGTGGATTAAACCTCCCTTTGTGCAGCTACATAAGATCCAGAAAATGTTTGACTGCTAGCTAAGCCAAAAGAACATGCTTTATCTGTTGTAATGACTGTCAGGGTGTGATGGTGCTGGCATTTTAATGCTGTTTGGGTTCTGAGCATGTACAAAGAGAGCTCAAGATGTGCACAGCAGTAGCACTGTTTATTGTAACAGTAGTGAGTATATTTAGTTTATCACAAAAGATGTATTTTCAATGGGTTTCTTCCGAGTTAATAAATGCTTTAATTAACTCTAATAGTTTATTCTTTATACAGTTAGACAAATTATAGCTACATTTTCCATTGACTTAACTGTACCTAAAAAGCAGAAAGCCACATGAAGTACATTTTGCATAGTAGCAAAGCCTTGTTTTCTTCCAGCTCAAAAACAAGGAATCGAATAGCACAATCTGATGTAGATTCGTACAAAAGCAATCTTAAAATAAAGCTTTGAGGCCTACGTTCTTAAAGATACTGTGTGGTTGAATAACAGAACGATTTGGTTGCAGCTCTGTGCTACGTTTCCTTTAGCAGTGAGGCTGGTTTAAGAAGTCCTGCTATCCCCACCTCCTTCTCAGTCCTTCATGCACCCTCAGCACAGGCAAAAACTGTTTGTTCAGCTGCACTGTGGATGTCATCACAGAAACAATCTGGGTTGAAAATAACCCCTAATTAAAAATAATTGAATAATATTGATGATCTAGGTTGGAAGACTGTCTCAAAACTGTTTTACCCAGAATAGGGAGGGAAGGAGAAGAGGTGACTATGACAAAGAAATAAAATGAGCTGGGAGGAGGCGGGGGGGAGGGGATCGTTACTGTTGTGAACTTCAATATTGCTGAAAAAAAACACCCTAAACTTTGCAAAATGGGTCAGTGAGAGCTGCAGCAGCACACAGGGCCAGGCTTGCAGTGCCTTGCAGAAACTGGGGGTAAGATACTTTTATAGCATATCAATGTCATGTAGTCAGTCTGCGACTGCAGTGCTACTTACTTCCCAAAAGTTTAACAGAGCATAGAAATAAATACAATACTGCATACTATTTTAGCTTTAATTAGAGTTTTAAACTATTACTTCTCAAAATTGCCTTTTGTCATACAGTTAGGGAAAAAACCTTCAGAAATGCTGTAACATAGTAGTTGGTGCTATCACTTGTTTAGGTTTTTATATAGATGGAGTGAAAATATCTGTTCAAAATGTGTACTATTATGTAAAGAACTTATTTTATAGACTACTGAATTTATTCTGCCTCAGTATTATTAATAAAGTAAGAAAATAAGTGTGTGAATGCAGTCCCTTACTTTGCTTAAAACAGCATTTTTGTTTTAAACAAATTTAGTTCTAAGAGTAAAACAGTTTCATTTTAGTAACTATGTTTATTGTGGAAATTGCTCCTAACTACTGTAGAAATTTAGATGTTGAAAAAAATGTAAATAACTCCACACCTTATGCCCGCTGAAATATTTTCTATCAAAACTCCCACAGTATTTTATAGAAAGTAAGCTATGGGAAATAATTAATATACGATCAATAGACTGCTTACTCTAGGGATCCAAAAAGGTATTTGCTCTGTGTCAGGGATATACTCAACTGGCTGGCTGTTTGTTTTGTTGTTTATTAAGGGGAAGTTAAAACTTACATCTTAAAAAAAAAAAAGAAAAGAAAAAAGAGTGAATAGTAAAGTAGATCAACTATACTTATAGCTAGTTAACTGCTTGGAATTTAAAGACAATGCTGCTTCCTGTATAATGGGTGATAAGCTTTTAAAGAAAGTTCTGCTAATATAATGACATCAGAATTACTGATTCCAGTAAGATAATACAGGAGTTTAAAAAAATAATAAAATAAAACTAACAAATTTACAGTCTTTACACTAAGAGGTTTCCTAAAAGTAAATATCTATTTTTCCTAAGGAAAATCTTAAGGGTCATCAGTCTTAGGGCAAACTTTGAATAGCTTTTCTTCTTTGTGCATTTCAGGCAGTTGCTGTTTCTACTCCCTATTGTAAATGCCAAACTATTCTGCATTTAAGAATATTAGTCTTTTGACTTGCATGCAGAATCAAACTGGAAGAAAAAATGGCTTTTTTTCTTTTTTCTGGGTTATGCTCTTCAGCAAACAGTTCACCATTCAGCTACACAGTTACATGATGGAACAGAGCGAACAACACTGGAGGAGGTGTGAGTTGTAGTGGACAATGAATCTTCTGCCCGTTTTTTCTCCTCTATACCACAGCTGGCAGAAGGGAGGACATACCTGCATCTCGCCAGCTGAGGATCAGTCTTGTATTTTAGTGTGAACTGACCTTCACAGGTAGTTAAGCAAATATGCCAGACGGTGCCTGAACTGAAGCAGTTCTGTTGTGGAAATGTCCTCCAGCAGAGGAGATAGCAGGACAGCTGGGGGTAGCAATGATTTAAACCATTGCAGGTGTTTTCCTCATTGTGCTTAAGTCACAGCTCTTAATTAAGTATACCATGTGTTGAAAAATATACCATCCTCCTAGGTAATTTGTTCCAATACTAAACTCCATGAGGAAAATTACAAATAGACATCTTTCGGAACTGAATTTTGCTGAGATCTCCTTCCCATCATTGACCTTTTTAAGTCAATGTCTACTAGCTTGAGTCCTAGAATTCAGTATTTAGAACTTCAGTAGTGTTATCAATGAAATCTCAACTCAATCTGAATTTAGTAATATTTATAAAAGGCAAGTAAACAGCACTGGGTGTGCGGGGAGTCTACACTCCACCAACACACGCACACACGAACATAGAACATTCTAAATATACAGAACATTGCTTTACATACTAACCCGAGTACACCTGGGTCAAAAGGCAGGGAGCAGAACAGGGGGCAGAACAGCCAAGGCCTGCGATGGCAGTACCGGCGGGGGGGCCGATGGCATAGCAGTCGGATCAGTGAAGGAGCCCGCAGCTCCCTCACTGCCTGGCAACCCACACGTGTCTGACTGTGGCCCCACAGGGCTCTGTAAGGCCTCAGAGACTGCTCGCCAGGTGCCGAGCAATCCCACCGCAACCTGGTCGCTTTTAGTTGCAGAGTCCCACACCGTGACCTCAGTCTGGTCCCGTATTTCAGGCTCATGAACTGTCCGATTGTTAATGAGGAGAATAAGCTGTAGGGTTACCAGGACAGTCTCTGTTCCTAAGGACGTGTGATTCCCCATACTGCGCAGCTGCTTACCAGCGAGGGGCAGCTGTGTGTGCGGCTCCGCTTCTCTCAGCTCCAGCTTCTCTCCAGCTCCACTGTGCCCATTTCCAGCGCCTTGCTGTACGAGCTTCTTTGGGCGGTTTGCTGAGCTTGGCCTTCATGAGGCAATCAGTGTGCCTGTTCCCGTCCCGGTCTCCGTTCTGCTAGCCTGTTCCTTTTCATTCCTTCTTTCTGCTTCCTTATTGATGACAGAACTTCATCGTGTTGCCTTCTTTTATCTTTAGGGCAGGCTCCCCTCTTATACCCTTCTCCCCACAGCAGTTTTTTTCAAAACAACTTTTCATTGGTCAAGCAACTTTGAATGTAACAGCAACAGCAAGCACCCAGAAACTTCCATGCCTTAATGGGTGGAGAACAAGCAACCCGAGAGTGCACCGAGTCTCCTGAATCACCCTTCTTTGTTCCCTCTAAACGCTTTTACATTCCTGATGGCCTCCTCGTTAAGAGTCTGATGTTATCATCAACCACGGGGCTTGCCGACCCCCATGGCCACACTCCCACATCTCCCCCTTCTTTATTAATATCAACCATTTTCTCGACACGAATTACCACTCCATATATAACAGTAGGATTTTTGAAAGAGTGTGAGCTAGAACTTGTATGTTTCCTAGCTCTCTGAGCTACCTTATAAAGTAACGAGGAAAGTGGAAGTGCTAATTCAGGGTAAGAAGTTTCAGTAAATGGCAGTATGGAATTAAGAAAATACCAGCTAAGCTATTAATGTTTAAGGAAAAGTCAATAAATAACAATTAATACTCTAACATTCCAATTATAAAGCAGATGAAGATAAGCAGAACAAGCAGAGTATTCTATTTCAAGTAGTGTGATCCAGAAGCTCACAGTAGATTATGACTTTACAATGCAGCTAACTCAAAGAAGGAAACAGTCTGGATAACTAATCAAAATACCCATGTTTTTATCAAACAGATTATTTTTGCCTAAAAATTAAAAAATCATTTCCCAAACAGAAATAGATTAATGCTGGCAAGTATACTCTGACCATGAGTACACATCTAATTCCAACTAATCTCGAGTAAAATCTTGGACCTCATAACTACAGCAATTAATAAAGGAAGTAGACTTGAAAGGACATGTACATACAAAGGAAACTTCATTGTATAGCTTGATTGAATCTGAACTATGTTGTCTTTAGACTTTGAAAGAATGAGAACACAAATGCAAACTTGTTAAGCATTTGCTTAGGATTGACCAATGATGAGGTAATAATTACCTTAAAATCTTTCCCTCTGAATGGAGTATTTCTGGAGTTCTCTGGGTCCTCAAAAAAGACTAATATAGAGAGATTTCTATTCTGAAATTAAGACATTTTTATTGTAAACATGTTATATAATTAGGACCTATTAACTGCAAGCATGTTAAGTTTTCTAGTACATTTTGAACTTCAAACAATATACCACAAAACCTAGTAGACATTGTGAGTTTCAAAGCAAGGACTGTATTTTATATTGGTTGATAGGCGGCTGAATATGAGCCAGCAGTGTGCTCAGGTGGCAAAGAAGGCCAACAGCATCCTGGCTT
Organism: Anas platyrhynchos; assembly: GCF_047663525.1. Lineage (NCBI taxonomy): Eukaryota > Metazoa > Chordata > Aves > Anseriformes > Anatidae > Anas > Anas platyrhynchos. Next base: position 8,410,290 of record NC_092594.1, on the reverse strand, counting down.
GCATAAGAAGCAGTGTGGCCAGCAGGGCTAGGGAAGTGATCGTCCCCCTGTACTCGGCTCTGGTGAGGGTGCACTTTGAGTACTGTGTTCAGGTTTGGGCCCCTCACTACAAGAAGGACATCGAGGTGCTCGAGCAAGTCCAGAGAAGGGCAATGAAGCTGGTGAGGGGTCTGGAGAACAAGTCCTACGAGGAGCGGCTGAGGGAGCTGGGCTTGTTCAGCCTGGAGAAAAGGAGGCTCAGGGGCAACCATATCACTCTCTGTAAGTACATTAAAGGAGGCTGTAGCGAGGAGGGGGTTGGTCTGTTCTTCCATGAGCCTGGTGACAGGATGAGGGGGAACGGGCTAAAGTTGCACCAGGGGAGGTTTAGGTTGGATATTAGGAAGAACTTCTTTACTGAGAGGGTTGTGAGGTATTGGAATGGGTTGCCCAGGGAAGTGGTGGAGTCACCATCCCTGGAGGTCTTTAAAAGATGTTTAGATGTAGAGCTTAGGGATATGGTTTAGTGGAGGACTGTTAGTGTTAGGTCAGAGGTTGGACTCGATGATCTTGAGGTCTCTTCCAACCTGGACAATTCTGTGATTCTGTGACTGGAGCACTTGTACCCTGAATTAATCAACAACTCTGAATGTTTAATAATAGTTGGATCTAATCTCAGTCAAAAGCCAGTAATGAGTCACATATTTTTGTCACTTGTCTAACTGTATTAAACATGATTTTTGTTATAGATGTGCTTAAGTAAGATAGAAATTTCAGTGGTTGCAAACACCCACTTTAATTTTGGCATGAATCCGAGTTACTGGTGAAAGGAACTGGACTGCCTCTCACCTAATGCAGAGGAAAAATGAATTACAAATATTTTGTAGTTCAGGTCATTGTTCTAGTTCTTTAAGCAACAACAGAAATGGCTATGCCAACCCAAGGATAAAGGTACACAGCAATAGAAGAAAGTGAAACTACCTGCTTCTGCAGCAGGCTGGGTTTATGCTAGATTAAAGTGACCATATAAATACAGCCTTAGAAATGAAACTTGCTGGCTAGAAGATGCTGCTTCCTCAAATACATTAATGATTTGTTTATAACAGTTTAAGCCACAAGGGAATCCTTAAGAGGCTTTGCTTTCTGGGTAGGAGATGGCTCCACCTACTCATGCACTTGAAGCATTAGCTTTCATAAGAATTTTAATGTGATAGGAAACAATCTTTTAGGATAAAATTATAATTATCCACTGACTAAACCAGAATTTACAGAAATTTGCTGGAGGGGAAGGAAATAGAATCTCACTCTGAAGGGAACACGAGGGAAAGTTTTGGTCTGAAGATTGCACAAGTCCCCAGATCTTCATTCTCTTCCACAAAGACAAACCTAAGGAAGGCAGAATAAGAACAAATACCCAGACAGATCTCTGAGCAAGCACGTTGACAACTAGGCAATATGAAGAGAGTGAAACCTTTACATTTTTGTAGACTTCATTTTAGGAAATGTGGTTTTACTTTAAATCATTATCACATTTCATACTGTATAAATACATGTACATTGATTAAACTTAAGCACTTGGTAACTGTCAAATACTAAGGCATTCCATTCCTACTGGTGCTAAAACTGTGGTACTGCTCAGGATCACAGAGCGTGACTTAGGACTATCCATGCTAGGAAGCCATGATAGAAGTCAGTAAAAGCTGCTGTGAGAAAGAAAAGTCTTGTGATTATTAACATTAACCAGAGGCTCACTGCATTAATATGATGGTGAGGAGAGTGTGTGAACCCTGAGGTTTCCCATGGAGTCTCTTACAATAGTGTTTAAGTTAAATCACTATGTGGGTGCAGCTGCTTCAAATAACTATGTAAGAATCAAGTCCAGCTATATTGCTGTGAGTTAATGTTTAGCTTTTGCTTAAGAATAATGTTAAAACCTGTATTACTTGCTAAAGTAACACAGAGCTTCTTTCAAAAGAAATTGGTTATAATTCTTTATTCTATTTATAAAGGTGCACATCGGGGCATCCTGAAGAATTCAGATTTCTCTCCATGGTTGATTATTCTCCTTATTAGTCTCATACTTTCATTCATTTTATGTCCAGAATTACCAGATGCTTCAGCACATGTAACAGCTGTTCATTTTTTCTGAGTCATGCTTAGTAGGTAACAAGCACCAAGTTGTCACAGTACTGAAAGTGATCATATGAAGATATTACAAAGCTGCATTCACCTTTAACACTGAGTGAAAAACAGTGCACATGTATAATCATCAGTGGATTTCTCTCTCACTAGATCTGTGCATCACAATATCAACTCAGTGTTGATACAGCTGGGTAAGAAATATTAACAGGTAGCAATAAATCAGCGTAACTTTTACTGTTTTGGCATTAAGACATAACAAAGTGTTGGCGCTGGCTTACAAAAATGAGTAATGTGTGAAATGCAGAATGGAAAGGTATGTGTGAATGGAAAGGATGTTCTGTAAATATATCAGTATGATTTATTTTCTACCTCTGTTGCTTTTTCTGCATCTTCCCGCCGATCTTCAAAATATTCCTTTGGTTTTATACACCCACTGAATGCCATGGCCATTGCATCTACTGAGGCCTAGCTGGGAATTTGGTGTTTAACAGGTAGCTGAAAAAGGCTGAAATAGCCTTACTTTTTAGCATCTAGCAAAGCCTGATCACAAAGAGTACTTAAAGAATAACTAAATACTTCAGTGCTGGCATAAAGCACCTGCTCTCACAGATGACTAAGATATCATGTACTAACTGAAAAATACATCCCCTAATGAACATATGCCAGGAACTGTTTGGATCCAGATGTAACAGGAATGAAACATTTAGATCCTTGCCTGCCATATGGGAGACCCACATTTCATGATTAATCCCAGCCTCTTGTTCCAAGGGTTGGCATAGAGCACTGGATGAAGTAACTGCTTGAGATTATTCAGCAAAACATTTAAATGTCTGCTTTGTAGTTTCCTCTTGTGTTGCCTTTCCGTTGCATGCCCATAATCTAGCTAAGCTTGTACAAACCACTGAACTGTAGAGGGAGGTAATGCAGAAAGTGCAGCCATCTGGGCCTGCCTGAATAGGAAGAGAAAAAAAAACACCCTGACTGTGAGAGTCACTGCCTGTTATTAAAGCCAGCATTGTTTTTACGGGACTGCCAAATCTTACTAATTAATTTTCAGATTTATACTTCAGAGTGAGTCTGGCAGTGATTATATTATTCAAAAAGCGGTCATGGAGTGTTCTTAAATCTGGAAGTACGACTCCCTTTAAATTCCGAAGACTTTTAATACTTTGTGACCTCCTAACATTTGGTTTCCAGATACACATCTTTCCTTGCCAGAAAATCATAACTTATTCTTACACTAGCATTTTTGTAACCTTTCTTTTAATCAAAGCAGCTTTCTTTGGTACACATACAGAACAAAAAAGGCCACAGCATGTTATGGTAATTTCATTATGTTTATCCTCACACTGTGGCATTATCCTTTTGCCTAATGTCCCACAGCCAAACAGTGTCAGAGCTGGAGTCTCCCAGCTTCTGACTCCACTAAAGACATGGTGTTAAAAAAAAAAAACAAACAGTTATACATGCAAGGAGACAGAACAAAATTAAATGCTACGTAACAAAGGACAATTTTACTTTAAGTTAGCAATGTTCCCACTAATTCAATTGGACTGGGACTGCCCACAACATGTGAAGCCTTATGAGACCGCATGACAAAGAAGTGATGGGTTATTCTGTGCCACTTGCAAGACCCGATGTCCCTCAAGTGTTAATGCTACACCACTCCATAGCTACAGGGCTCTCCAAACAAGTGGCCAAGGAGCGAGGAGGAGCGGTGATGGGGACACATGCAGACAGTCGGCAGGGCCCAAGTGGCGCTCTCACACCCTCAGTGGCAAGCCTGACACCGGTCACCTAACGGTGTGGCCTAGTCCGGTGCTGCTTATGGGTGCTACCAGAGGCAGCTGCCGTGACAAAGGTGGTGACAAATGCACATTTTTATTTTCCTTCCAGCAGTAAACCAGCTGTTGAATGCTGTCAGTGCTGCAGGAGTGCCGGAAGGACACGGATGTACGCACCTGCTGTCCAGAGCGTGGCTGGGACTGCGGGGCCAGCGTGGGGCCGGTGCGGGGCAGCCGGCGGGCAGGGGCAGGAGGCCGGGGGCTGCGGGGGTCGCTGGGCCAGCCTCTCCCCGTGCTGGGAGGGAAATGCTCGGCCGCGGCTGCAGCAGCCCCGCCGCTGGCTCTAAGGGCCGGTCGGTGACCGGGACACGTTATTCATTAACAGGCTCCTCCGCAGTTCTCCCCGGGCTGGGCGCTGGGGCCTGAGCGCTGCGTGGCGGCCGGTGCCTGTCCCTGTCCCTGTCCCTGTCCCTGTCCCTGTCCCTGCCCCTGCCCCTGCCCCTGCCCCTGTCCCTGTCCCCCCACCTCGCCGCGGTGTCCCCGGCTCCGGCCGCGGGCAGGGAGCGGAGCCAGCGGCGGTGCCGCCCCGCGCTCCGCCCCGCTCCCTCCCGCCCCCGCCTCCCCCCGGCAGCCGGCGGCAGCCGCCCGCCCTCCGCGCACGGCGCCTGACAGCGGCTCCCGCCCGGCGGGGCTGCGCCGCGCTCCTCCCGCTGCTGGCGGCCGGGCCGGGCCGGGCCGGGCCGGCGGGGAAGCGCCGCGCCGCGCTCCGCTCCGCCCCGCCGGCTGCGGGGATGTGCCATTGCCATGGCGAGGCGGCTCTTCCCGGGGGCCTGGCTCCGGCAGCCCCACTACGCGCAGGTAGGCCGGCGGCGAGGCCGCGGGGCGGGGCGGCGGGTGCCGGCAGCCTGCCGTTCCCTCCCGGGCGGCCGCCCCCCGCGGCCCGGGGCCGAGAGGTGGGAACAGGTGCGGGCCGGGCGCGGGGCCGCGGCAGCTCCGTCGCCCCTTCCTCCTGCCCGCCGGGCCGGGCCGAGCCTCCCGGGCCACCCCAGGGGCTGCGGGCCGGGACACGCCGCCGCCCGGCGCCCCGAGCTCCCCGGGCAGCCGCCGCCGTTCCCCTGCCCGCCCCTGGCGGCTCGGGGCGGAGGGCGCGGCGCACCCCCGGGGGCGCGCTGCTGGACGCGCTCCACCGCACGGCCCGGTACCCGCGCGAGGGGTCGCCCCTTGGGGTGTTGGCCGCGATGGCCTCGGGGTGTGTCCGGGTGGTCCTCCGAGCTTCTTTTTATCTGTTGCACTGTTTTCATTCGTAAGTGAGCAGTCATAGAATATCCAAGTTGGGGTCCCCCGCGAGGTCCACCTCCTGGGTCCCCAAAGGGCCACCCGAAATCAGCCCGTACGTCTGAGTGTTGTCCAAATGCTCCTTGAACTCCACCAGCTCGGTGCCGTGCCCCCGACCCTGGGCAGCCTGTCCCACTGCCCGACCACCCTCTGGGTGCAGAACCTTTCCCTAACCCCCAGCCTGACCCTCCCCTGTCCCAGCTTCAAGCCATTTCCTCAGGTCTTAAATTCAGTTATAGTTGAAATGAGTGTTTGAGTTGGTGGGGATTCATACAATACTTACTTATATGTTACTTATGGCTGTCATCTGTTGCTATCTTATTAAATGTTTTCTGATTGTTGGATTGAAAAATTGAATTTCATCCTGATGCATCTTAAAGTCTAATGTGTTAATTCCTTCTCATCTGGAACTTTTCTGATCCCATTCTCTTTTTGGACCTGCCTAAAATGGGACCTAAAATCCAAAGAGAAGTGTACAGACACAGGTATAACCTTATTCTCTTTGGCATTTGTTTTATGGTATGTATAAGGAAATCTAGGTCAATTATCACTTGATTTTCAGACCAGAAAATATTCTCCTTGAACTCTTTACCCCAGCGGATACTTGTGCAGCATTTGGATTCCCATAGCAGAAAGTTTCTGGGACAAATACAAATGAATTCACAGTATGTGAGCTACCTTTCAAACTAGGGTTCTGTAAATTGTCTGTCTTCTTTGCCTTGATAATAAGTTTGTCTCTAATCATCACGTGCTGATGTTGGATAATTTTTTCTCTGTTCGTCACAGCATTTACTTTAAGGCTTTTTCAGCAAAATGTGTGATTTTAAAATCTCTTAAGAAACAGCCAGGTCATTTATTAGAAAAGTCAAAGAAGTTAAATATTTGTTTCTGTTGCAAATTTTAAAAATATTTCTGCTTGTGCTTTCTCACCCTGGAAACTACTAGAGTATTCTACACACTTGTTTTGAGGAGAGCTAGTAAGAGCTTTGTGAACGTTAACTTATTTTTCTGTGTTACACAGTGAATGCGTGTTGGTAATTGATGCATCTGCAGAATGGCAGCAAGCTATCGATATATTGACTTGTGACAGCATGCTACTGTTGGTACGTGACAAATGTATTCATGGGTCAACTCTACTAATTGCTCACTGAGTGTTCTGTGGAGATTTTTGTCTCCAGAGAGGCCAGCGCTCCCTAACTAAATGCTAGACTTAACTTTCTGAGATGTAGCTATGAGCGAGAGGGGAGTTCTAGGACTTGTGCGGTGTTGCATGCAATATTTAATGTAGCACACCAGGGAAGATGAGTGTACAATGGAAAGCGTTGCTGACTGACTTCCAAATGTTATTGGCTGGTGTTCCATTCTTTTTGAAAACTGTGTTGTGAAGTGAGTTGATAGAACATCAAGTTCTGCAACAAAGAATTTAGTACCTCCTCTAGCTTTCCTGATGCAGTACAAGCGGGATGCTATGGAGCTGGTTTTCAACTGATGCTCTTATGCCAAATGTGCTGTTATTATTTATTGTTGTCAGTATTTGACATGTTCTTTAGCTTGCATGCAGAATGCAAGACCACAGGTAATCATTTGATCTTTCTGGCGAAGGGCAATGTGCTGCCAATTATCAGCTCATACAAAAATGAGCTTGGCAAACTTCTGGACATCTTGCTTTAGTTCAAAGCTTGGAGGTTAGAGATCCACAGGAACAGTGCTGAAGTTTCAACACAAAACAGTAGCAACTATGAAATACAAAAAAATCCTGCTGCTTAGACTGTAAGGCTTGTAAGAGTGAAACAAAACAACAAAAAATTTTCAAACCCGACAAACTTCTCAACAATACTAAATACTGCCAAAAACCAAACCAAAAACAAATTTAATGGATCTTACAATTGAGTGACTAACACTTTTCTACAGCTGTGATTTAGGTTTTGCAAGGAGAGGTTAGTATCCCAAATTCATGAAATTATCCTGAAGTTCTTTCTGATAGCTGTAGTTAATAATTGGGTTAAGAGGCTGAGGGCAAGCCAGCAGTACTGCACATGTCAATAATCACGTAAATGACTTTTCCAGGCTTGAAAGCTTTCTGGCTGCTAGAGGTTCTGGACCGAGTTTGCAGATCATTAGGGACATCCCGTGGACTTCAGTAACATAAAAGACTGTCTTTGAAGGACTAAAGAGTGAACAAGTTTTCAAGCCCCACATAATGTATCATCATCATTTTGTCTAAGCTTTTAATCCTTTTGTTGTTGTTGCTTAACCTTTCAAGGGGAAGTATCCTGCTTTCTGTCTTGATCATTATCCCTTTTGAATTTCAAACGATATGTCTTTTTTGATTATTCAGGATACAAGTAATCTGAGGAAATAGCGTAATCTTAAGTGTGCATTGTATGCTCTTAAAAATGTGAATGTGCCCAGGGCATGTCATCCAAGACAGCGTGAGCTAATATTTTCAGAGATCTTGTCAGCCTACCTGAAGTGCATCCTGTGATGCATAAATCAACCTGAACAGAGAAAAAAACAGCATTTCTAGCATGATCAGTTTATGATTTTTATCTGTTTTTTCCAGTTGCTAACGTAGAACAAACTGAGTGAGCAACTTGGAGATTTGGAGAGGACTACTGGGCTATGGTTATGTGAAGTACTTTGGAAAATGAAACTCTCAAAAGTGTTCACTAGTTTTGCACTATAATATCCCTTAACCATAAGAATGTTTTAAATAAAAAGTATACTTATCAAAAAAATTGGCAAATAGTTATGTTGCATTTTGATCTGCTACTCTCCATATGCTTTGGAGTGCATCCAGGCTTGAATTTTGCCAGAAGTGGTTTCCAGTTCTGTTCCAGGGAATGAATGTCTAATTATTATTCAATGCGTATGACTTAGTGGAATGTACAAATGATGGATGAAGTTGATGCCGTAATATCCTTTTAAGTATCCTTTACAAACGCTTTTCTTCTTCCTTGTGTTCCCTGGCTCGTGTTTAAAGTCTTGTTGGAAGAGTGGAGCAGAACAGAGAAATTGTATTTCCTAGTTTTGAACATTTTTTTTGGTTGTTTCTTTTTATCACTTCAGAGCTGTCAGTCATTCTGGTGCTCTGAATATATTATTTATTAAAAGTTTTCTAGGATTTTGTCAGAATTCCAAATGAAACTTGTTTATAAGTAGCATTCCCAAACTGCTACATGGGACTTCTTGCTCAGAACCGTGCTCAAACAATCTGCTGAGCGTGCATGCAGGGAGCCTGGTGCGCTCCGGGTGTACCAGCACACGTGGGCTAAGCAGGGTCAGTAAGGCTGTGTCCCTGCTGCTTCATACAGCACGCCAGGTCTGACGCTTCCTAGATGAAGTGGGCTAAATGTGTCTAGACTCCTAGACTGATTTTAAAACGGTAGGGAGAATTCATGGGAAGAACAAAATATTGATCAGAGCTTTTGCTGACCCTGATAAGGAGGTCCAGATTAAAGTACTGCCCCCTGAATCACAGCAAGCAGAACCTTGTGGTCTTCTGCAAGCAGGTGTGTGCTCGTGTCCGTGCTCTGAACTGGCAAGACGTGAGGCCCACAGGTCAAGAGCCACACAAGTATGCATTGGCACAGTGCTGAGCCCAGAATAAATACAGCTTCTCCAGAACTTCATGCCAAGTGTATGATGTATTCGGATGGCATCTGGGAAGGATTTTCTGTCCCAAATGCATTTTCTCTGTCTTCGTGAGAAGGAAGACGAATTTGGATAAATGCAGATAATACAGTGTTATTTCCTGTGCTATGAATATGGTCAATGCTCAGCAGTGGTCCTGAGGCTTGCAGACCACTGCTAATCTCTGAGGTGGTACTAAATGGTATGCGTTTGATGAGAAGTTGCTTTAAATTGGCCTTTGGTTTAAAGTTTAATGTTGTAAACACACATGGAAGCAGTCAGCAAGAAACTTTGAGGAAGGCAGGGGGGTTGTTGTCCCAGAAAATGTTGATTTCTGAGTAATTTTTCATAAAGGAAACAGCTTTGCCTAAAATTTATGATTTATTTCAAATGTTCTTTAGATTTTATCAGTGGTACTGTGTTTTGTAGTATTTCTGTTCGATAATATTAGGGTTACTAGAAATAGCTAAAAAAGAAGAAGCTCACTCCCTACAGGAAATCACTACATCTTTGCTTTCAGATAGATGAAAGATAATCATTAGCACTTGCTATGATTCCTGATTCACTGGAACTTCCCATTATTCCAGGAGGGGGCAGAATAAAGAAAATAATTTTATTAGAATTTTTTGGTAATCCTATCAATAAAAGAAAAAAAATATAGAGAAGACTCTTGTGATGGGCTTTAAGAAGACCATTGTCAGAATTGTCTGTAGAAATGAGGAAGTGATAAAAATCATTTTTAGTTTTCCTTGTAGGTGTTCTGCAATGTTTTATTAAGCACTGGGTAATTAAATAGTTATGAAAGGTTCACTTCTAAAAAAAAGTAATAATTTGGAAAAAACAAACACTCTTTTTCATACTCAAACTTTGTCCCAAGCATGCTGTTCTATGCAGACTGATTTTCCAGACTGACTACAGCTGTGGAACAATAATTTTTCATATCTTTTCACTTAGTATCTGTAAATCACATCTGTGTCCTTCTTGTGGTTGCTTGTTTGTAATAATTTGCCACTCATGTTTTTTTTTCCAAAGTTTTATGAGCTTCCGTTTCTCACAGATGCTGCTTGAATTACTGAAAACTTTCTACCATTATGGTTGGTATCCCTTTGTGTTCATGGGTAGAATTTCACATAATAGAAGTTGTCATGTTACTTTGAACCTCCAAAAGTGTGTGTGATGGAGTTAAAGATCCCGATCTGGACTTGTGTGAGCTAGAAAGCCCTAGAAGACAAGCTGGGGATTTGAAGTAAACATATCCAGAAACTCTGTGCTGATGCAATTTCTATCATAGATCATTTTTATGTGTGGTATTGGGGATCAAACTGTGGAATGTATTTCAGATCATGACAGTTTCTGTTAAATCATACTTCTTTAGACAAACAAAACTAAAAATTGCTTTTAAGAAAAAGCACTTGGAGTTGCCAGAACATCTGTTGCAGAAGAAAGGAGATGTCTTGCAATAGCTTCTGCCTTGGTTTGATTAATTTGTTTCAGGGCAATATCCATCTTACAGGCAAAAGTTGAAGTAAGATTGTGTGTGAGTTTTCTGTTTTTGTTTGTTTTGTTTTTGTTTAAGTGAAATGTGCAATATGATGGGAACAGGAAAAAGATCCTTAGGTAAGTTGGGCTTTACTATTAGGAAAGAGTAAAAAGGTTCAGTCCCCTCCCCATCCTACATGAAAAGTGGCCATTGGTGATGCTGTTTCATCTGAACACTACCAAGCAGCAGTCCTGAGTCTTTTCAGTGACAATGCTGGATGCTGACGCCAAAGGGGAGGTGAAAGTAGGCACTGAGATAAGCAGAACAACTCACACCTCTCAGAGCTGCTTCTGGCTTTTCTCTGCATCAAGTGACGATCTCTCCCTTGTGGGAAAATTCCACTAAGACACAAATCTTCCTCCTTGAACTTTGTGTTAGAATAATGAGTTACAGATGGATCACAACACTGGAATAAAAGGAGTTATCAATGGAAGACTTAGCCATCCTTAGGGAGATACTGGTGTCCACAAAGACATTTTGTTTCTCAATAACTTGTTGTGCACATGGATTTTGGAAAGAAATGGTGGGGGCCATGGTTTCACTTTATCATCCTCTTTGTCTGACTTGAATAACAGAACTTAAAGGCAATGTAGAATTCAATATGGGGTGAACAGGGACTTGGACTGTATGAAATAGGTCCTCTATATGCTACCCCAAGGAAGCTAAGTAAACCTAACATCGAACCTTTATCAGTGTAATCATAAGGACTGACAGTCACTACTTTGGCATATGATTTTTAGCTGGCTGAAATGGCTGAGTTGTAAATTAGGTTCTTTTATGTTGCAAGAATGGACGTTCTGGTTGCAGTTTGTTTATAGATAGTAGCCTTGAACAGGAAGAAAGTAAGAAATGCTATAACTGAATACAGTTTGTGTTGAGTTTATTTTTTTTTCCTCTTAAAGATTTGCAAAGTTGGTCTTGCCTTAGAGTTGTAGCATGCCCTTTCGAGGGTAAAAGGGGAAAGCCATGAACATGAGTGTTTTAAGTGAATTAAATTATGCCACTTGGATTGGAAATATTTTTTGGTTTATTTTTAACCAGTGCTGTTATTTACTTTATGAATAAAATAGTACCTAGAAGAATAGGACTGGAAGGGAAAGTGTTTCCTTCAAAAATATGTACAGGGTATATTAAGATATGAGGTGATTTCTGCTAGGATTAAAAAAAATAATAATTTGAAGAAACGTAACTTCTTAAATGAAAGACACTAAAATTAAAGTACATGAGGGAGAGAAGGCATCCAGCTTTGCTATTGACTTCCTAATTTATGATGCTTGTACTGTTGGGCTGCTAACTTCAGAAACATTTCTGGAGAAAGCTGTTATGTGAAGGAATTGTCAGTATGCCATCTGTCAGCCTTTCCAGCTGCTGTGGGCTGAGCACTGGATGGAGCATAGGAGACGGATGTTCTCTCTTGCCGCCTGTAGTGCTGCATCGCCGCGGCTGTAGCCTGAGGAGAGTGGGAATTTGGGTAGGAAGGAGATGGACTTACCTGAAAGTCCAAACAAGATCCTTTTTTGTGCGTGTGCATGCTGGCAGCAGACCAAGGTAGAACACTGTGCTATTTAAAAACCTGCTTCCTTTTCAGATGGGATGTTTGGATGAGAATTGTGTGTGCATAGTGGTTGTTTGTTTATTTTATGAAACACGTGATAAAACTCTGTACGAGATTAGGTTCACAGCACTTCACTGGTGATACATATTTAGATGGAAAATATAATTCAAGTCAGCTTTGTGACAATGTGCATGAAAGAAGCTGGGGATGGTTTGAGCCAGCCCTTCCCCGTGCCGCCATCCTCACCTCAGCCTGGCACATCATGAGGCATGATAGGGCTGGCAACTGAGCTCAGGGGCGTTGTGCTGGGGTGGTTTAGGGTGCTCCTTCTGCCCCATGCTCCATTCATTTGCTGTACATATGTATCTACAGCAAAGGTGGCAGGGTAAGCGTGCTGCCCATACCTTAGCTACCCCACTTCATTATTTGCCTATTGCAAGCTTGCAGTGCAAATCAGTTTTCATGCAGAACCTGACCCCCAGAATACGCGATCTAATTGTTTGCTTCTCTGGTCTCTGGTCTGTGCTGGTAACCTTTGGCAGAGGATTTGGACAGAACAGTGGAAATGAGAATAATGGGCAGCTGTTTGCTCAACTGAATAGAACTTAATCCTAACAAAAAGGTGAGTACAAAAACTGATGACCATGCCTTCATTGAGTAGTTAACAGTAACTGAATATAATCTGATTTTCTCAAAATACTGCGCTTTAATTTACAAATAGCTTTTGTATTCCTCTTCTGATGTTGCTGTTTCTCGTTGTGATTGCAGAGGTGAAGGTTATTCTTTCCGTTTGATGCTGTATTGAGTTAGAGAAACATTAAGCCAACGTAAAAATAAATGAATGACTCACCTAGATATTATCAGGAACTGCTCTACAGAGCACTCATTGGTGTTACTGCCATGCTGAAGCCACTAAAAAAAAAAAAGTTAAACTCTAGGTTACGAGAGCATATTTTTAATGGGGTATAAGAACAAATGAAAATAAGTAAATTATTACAGGAGACATTAAACCTGAATGACTATGTCATGTTTTTTTTTTGTAAGTGCCAAAACTGTTATGTGTTGTCTGCTCTACAACCAGTAGTAAGAGGGAAGGTGGAAAAAAAAAACAAAACACAAAAACACAACCACCACCAAAAAAACACTCTGTGTTCTGAAGACAGTCTGAGAAAAATGTGTTTGTGTGCTTACAACACAGCCAGATCAGGCAATCCATCCATGCTGTACCTTAAATGTTTTGGCTCTGCTGGTCTCATACACCTATCAGTTCAAAACTTTGCTCCAAGGGACCTCTGCTGGAGGAGTAACTGCCTCAAGGCTGGTAACCTGGCCTGCCTGGGACAGCCCTGCTGGGGAAGAATAGGTCTTGGTTGCTGCTTTTCGTTTATTTTGTGTATTGAAACAGCATGCATGAGTGCGAAGAATAAGCTCTGCAGAGAATCCATCTGCCCTGCTCACAGCTTGCTTTTGGTACTAGAGGTGAGAACAGGGAGCGAGACGTGCTCTTACTGCTTTGCCACACCGTATCTGCTGGCTTCCCCAAGCTGTGAAGGAAAGATGCTTGTGGGTGACGAGGGAATTCTGGAGTTGGGCAGTAGCTGAGGGCAGGGGTTCTTCAGCACGAAGGTTGTGCTGGGAAAACTGAAGAAGCAGATGGGGCCCTGAGCAGTGCTGAGAACTGCTGCCTGAGAAAGGATGACAGACAGTGGAGGAAGACTGAAGCTGAGGCCAGCGTTGCACAGTCAGAAGGGATGGAAACAGACTGGAAACGACTGGAAGAAAGAGAATAGCAGATGATGTGTGGCTAAGCAAACACCTTGGGGTGGAAACTGAAAAGAAAAAACTAATAGGTGAAAATTATAAATGACTAAATATGGAAAATGGACAGGAAGGAAACATAGACAAGCTCCAGCTGAGCATGAACTCAGATCTCTTCTGTATGGGGAAAATAATTTCTGAACCGATGGGTAAAGTATCAGTTCTCATTTACTGCTGGTTCGTGTCTCAGGTGACTCCTACTGCTCCTCGTCCGTCTGCTGAAGTAGCATGGTTTGCAAGAAAACTAGTGATTCTTAATGTTATAGCCTTGTAGATGTAGTATTTTTAGACTAGGAAATAACATTAAAATCTTGCCATTCTTTCATTTTAGTAGTGTTCTTCCAAAGGGAAAGGCTTATATAAAGCATTTCTCTTTTGATGTTCCACAGCCCTTTGCCTCCAGTTTTGTTTTTCTCTGTTCTGTGTTCAACAGCCCGTTTCCTCCTAGGTTTTCTAAGCAGTTTCTAAATGTGCTGTAAACCACACACCGTTATTGTTGGTCTCCTTTTGTACTCCTTCCAGTTTGTATCCATGTTATGGATAACAAGCCTTACAGGAAATTACATGTTACTCCAACTAGGGTCTTTGTGGCTCTGAGGAAAACAGTTTAAATTGTTTCTTTCTGAAACATTCCCAATCAAATTTCTTAAAAGAAGAACTGGTTGAAGGGACTTTCTGGTCAAGATGCATCACCAGAAAAAAACAACAGTTAAATCTTTGTTTTAACCAGGTAGTTTTAGGACAGAGTCAAGTGAGTGTGTGCAAAGGCACAGGGATTAACCTTGAGGTGCAGGGCTGCAGCTGCCCGGCCGGGATCACCTCTGGGTGTTGTGGGTCTGCCCTTTGTTTAGTTCTTCCAAGAGGAAATGGCATTGGTGGTTTGTCATGTTTTTACAAGTACTTGTAAATGATCAATGTAGTCTAGCATGACAGTCCGGTGGTTCTCTACAGCTCGTTCCTAAGTGTAGATTGAAGCTTTCTCTAAAGCAGCTTTTCTCCATCTGTTTCCTTCTCTAGTTATATGTAAAAAACGTGGGTACTCAAGCACTTCTATTTTTCATGTGGCCAAAATCTTTGAAATATTTTTTTTTTTTTTTTTTAGTAAGTGTGTGTTTGGATACTCTTATTGCATGTTCTTCTTAATCTATGTTTATATTACATATGTGTATAGTTCCATTAAACTATCAGACATCTATCCTACCATAATCAGTTTTTTAGTTTGAAATCCTGGTAGCACATCTTATACAGGATAAACAAAACCTTTAAGTTATTTAATGATAAACAATAATATTTAGTCTTACTTGTGGATGTTTAGAGAAGACCAAGGATTCTATAAATATGATTTACTGTGGGTGGGTACAATTTTTTTCAAGTGACTGTTTGATACGTGAATATACTATGTATGTTACAGAAAGGAATATTAACTTACTCTCTTCAGCAATCTAAAGTGTGAATGATAAGTAATGTTTGCAGTTTGTTGCCTTTAAACAGGCTTCACTTGTAGCACTGGCAGTGAAGGAGCAAAACTTCAAAATAAGGCCACAGTTTTAAAAGGTTATTATCAAAATTAAATCAGTATATTTCTGCCTTTTTTTTTTCTCCATGATGTACTATCCCACAACTATTTGCAGGGTTGTACTGTGAATCAGATCAACTCCCTGCGTCCATCTGTGGTGTAGACTCAGAGTTTGTTGGGTGTCATTACAATGACTGTTGTCTTCAGCATGGCGATGCGAGGAAGCAGTACTGGGCAGTTTATGTAGTTAAATTGCAGCCTCAGCAGGTCCAAAGATGTGATCATTCTGTTTTAGTTCCAGTTTTTAAAAGCAGAAAAATTTAGAACTCGACACAGTTTCTGACCTGTTTACCTGTCGGTGAAGTTCCTGTGGCTGTAAGACCAGATCATCGTGTGACTTTTCAGCTGAAATGTGGGTAATTATGGCCTAATATATAAAGTGGACAAGATCCTTTTGGGGAAAAAAATCCGCTTAGAAATCAAGGCTCTTGCATTAGACTTGTGTGTAAGTACGTTACGACTCTTGTTTACTTCAGTAAGATGACTGAAGTTGAGGGTTGTTCCCAAATGAAGTGTAGTGATGCTTTTTTTTTTTTTTTTTAACTGAAGCTTTGAATTCTTGTGCTGAACAAGGTGAAGAATGTGCAGATATAAACAAGCTTCAGTAGATCACATCAGGAGTATATTAAAATATTTTTCTTCTGTTGTAGGAGAGGAATATGAAATTGTAGTGAGGGCAGTGGACTGAGACTTTGAGATCTACATTTAGGTATGAGTCATTGCCTTTGAGGCCTTGGGTGTGTTGATCTGCTGCTTGTCCTCAGGAAGTGTTCACCCTTTTTTGTACCTATGTTTATCTTTGTGCTGAGATTGTGTTTATGTATTCATTAGCATCTTGGAACCACAAACATTATTTGATGTGGATTTTTGTGGTACTGTGTGTTTTGGAGTAACACAAAGCATCAGGAGCAATATTTATGCTGGAACTGCCTGAAGGCCATACAGGCATGCTCTTGCTTTTCTGTATAACTTGTTGGGTTAATTTCTTGTGCTATTCATTTCAGGCTTTTTGGTGGTTTTGCTTATGGGGTGGGATGGGTGAGTGAGAATTGAGATTTCCTTGGACTGAGGCCTTTGATGTTAGCAGCACTGTATTTTAGGGTCATTTGGGCATACCTGCTTTTCTAAAAATACAACCAAAATGCTCTCATCCATTCTTTTAGAATGAGTCGTATCTTTAGGATTGGAGTAACAGTTCAAATAGAACTTTTAGAGTTTGGGATTGCTCTTTTCCATTTGAAAGTTTTAAAATGCCTTATATGTACCTTCTCCTTGATTCATAATCATCTGTTTTTCTTTTTTAAATCACTAAGCTGTAAATGAGAATGATAATAGGATATAATATTAGGGGCTAAGACACATAGCATCATTTTCCTAGTAGTTTTTTCTTCTGTTGCTTGCATTCCTGCTTCTCTTTGAGACTTGCTGTTCCTTACAGAACTACATGGAGTCCAAGTACACTTCCTCCTTAGTCCTCAGGTGGAGTGGGTGCCTGTGTGGAAAGTGTGTTGTGAGGGAAGTTACAGTGGAAGAGTTGGAACCACACTAGTTTGAGAGCAGAACGCTGGTTCCTGGTGGTTGTACCTGTTATAGTTTGGAAAAGTCATTTTTTTTCAGTTAGGTATTTAACCAAGCTACCGTTCAACTGATTAGAACTGCTTCTTTGATCTTAGTTTCCTTAAAAATAAATTACATATTTTGAAAAGGAAATGCATGCTTGAAGCCAAAGAAGCAAGCCTGAAACTTCAGATGGTAACCACAGGTTCGGTTAGTTCTGAACCTAAAGACTTTTTGTTCTTGCCCAGACCACCAGCCATGGGTACAGGTGTTTGCATGGGCCCTAGCAAAAGGCCGTGCCCTTGTTGATGCACTTGGGGTGAAGGAGGGTCCTCTCCAATGGTGGCAGGAATAGTCTCTGCCAATGGTGACAGCGATATCCTGGCTGCTTGCACTGTTGTTACGAACAGGCATTAATTGCAGTGTGGCTCAGTTTTTCAGGGGGAGCCAAGTCAGACGGGCTTAAGGGTGCAGCCTACAGTTTTCTCTGCTGTGCGGGGTTTGTAATGGCTGCAGGGTGTCCTTGGAGGTGGTGGCACCTCACAGGCCTTCCCGCAGCCCAGCCTGCCACGTCCCTGGGTGCTCAGCCTGTGGAGGAACTGCTGCTGAAGCTGCTGGGTTGTGGGGTGGCTGTGGGTGCTCGGGGAAAAGCAGGATGTGCCCAAGGCAGGGCTGTGTTTCTGTTCTGCTCAAGGGGAGGCCAGCAACGTTCTTATGAAGTACAGGTGGACTTCAGGGTGCTGGGGCAGCTCCTAACTCTAAAGGGGCAGCTTGCCAGCATACACTTAAGAAAGCTAGCGAACTTCAGGCAAAGGATCTTCGTGCATTCTGAAATAATGATCTTACTGTATTTGCAGAAAAGTATTTTCTTTAGTGACAGTATTTTTTTCAAAAATATAAAACATGTAAAAGCTGAAGCCATGTATTTACTGTGATTTAGGTTAACTACTATCAAATTGTAGTAATTTGGAATTACTGCAATTAAGAACTTGGAATTACAGTGCTTTTTCTCCCATGTGGATAGAGACATCTGAAATTAGTATGTGTATGCATATATAATGACTAAGTTAACCCATCTCATAAATGTGTGTGTGTGTGTATAAACAATATATAGACTATATATATGTGTGTGTGTATATATATATATATATATATATATAAGTAGACGTAGTGACAAAACTGCTCATTCTTACTACCTTTCTCAGAACCTTGTCTAAAGATAGAATCACTTAGGTTGGAAATGTCCTTCAAGATCATCAAGTCCAAGCCATCAACCTGACTACAGACTCCAGTCATTAAACCATGTCCCTTAGTGCCACATCCACATCTCTTAAATATCACTGGAGATGGGCACTTGACCACTTGGCAGCCTATTCCAATGCCTGACCACCTTCTCCATGGAGAAATTCTTCCATATGTCCAATCTCAACATTCCCTGGCACAGCTTGAGACCAGCATGGAATGGTTACATGAACTAGCGGGTATCAAAAAAAGCCAGATTTAAGCAAAATGAAGTTCAGGCCGTGACCCATGAAAAAATGGATAGATCAGTGTAACTGATTTCTAAAGAGAGTTGTGGATGCTAAAAACTTACGTAGATTTTAAGGGAGGCTGGGTAAGTTTACAAGAGATAAATTATTTGAGACTTACTATATATAGAAAATCACATCTGGCTTGGAAAGATCCTCAGGAGGAAAATGGGAGAGTATTTGGGATATATATGTTATCACTCTTCATACAGCATCTATTTGTAACTGTTGTTGGAGATCAGGTGGCTCGATGGAGATGGATCTCAAACTAACCCAGTATAGCTGCTCTCATGCACTTTCCTTATATCCTGTTGCTAAAGCTGATCTTGACTTCCTAATTCTTTTTCTAATCCTAGTTCAAGTGTGGAAATCAAACTTTTAGTACGCCAGTCTCAGAGGAATTAAAAAAATCATGACTTGCCCCCTCCTTTACAAAGTACTTAGAACTCCCTAACTCTTAGTTTATGCTTTCGCTTCCCCTAGTGAAAAACAGAAATGTGAGGCCACAGACACAAAATTGGAACATTGCTTACAGTTACGGGAAGGTCCACTGAAGATAAGGCTAGTGCAGAGGAATTGTACTTATAATTAAATGATGCCTTCCCAAGAAATGGGGAGACTTCAGCACAGGGAACCTATCCCTGATGTTCACCCTGCTCGTTGTATATCCATGTTTTATACTTTTACACATTATTTTCTGACAACATTCCTGGTCTTCTTAATATGATTTACTGGAATCAGAACACAAGTGACTGATCTTAGGAGAAAAAAGAAAAAAGCAGTTGAGCTTTGACAGTTTATAATATTTTTAATCAAATTTGTTATTGAAGCATGGCTTGCCCTTTGAGGGTCTGTCATCTTTACTTTTATTTATATCCTAATCTTCTTTCCTTTTAAATAAGTTAAACTGACCTCCCCTGTCAGTTCACTGATGGAAGTGGATGTTCCATGTAATGCAGTCTGTTTATTTTATCACTGTGGATGTGAAATTCCTGTTTGTTTCTATCATTCTGACTAATGCTTGACTATATTACAAAGAAAACTTTCTCTTTGTGTTCTCTAGGTACGTTTCTCATACATGCGGATGAAATATCTCTTCATCTCTTGGTTAGTAGTATTTATTGGCAGCTGGGTTATGTATGTCCAGTACTCTACCTACACAGAACTATGCAGAGGACATGACTGTAGGAAAATAATAGTAAGTGTACTTAGCATAGCTTGTTTCTGAAGTGTTTGTCTTGACTAATTCCACGGCCAGTTCAGTCACTGCCATGTGTAAATTAATCAAATGCTGCTATTCTATTGTGTTGAAATAATACTATATCTTCATTTACAGATAAAAACAGTTATTTGTTACTGTTGTTTTGATGTAGGGTTATTAAAATTTTCTGATTTCCCTTCCCCCCTTTTTTAAACTTCTTTCAAGGGTCAGGTGTTGGGAGAGATATGGTTGTTGCCTCCTTTCTTGGTCAATGTATTAAATACTTTTCTCCATGTTTGTTTCAGTGTGACAAATACAAGACTGGAGTTATTGATGGGTCAGCATGTAGCAGTCTTTGTGCAAAAGAAACACTATATTTTGGAAAATGTTTGTCAACAAAGCCCAATAAGCAGGTAAGGCTTTACTCATCTAACTTAGCTTTCTCATTTCCCATTGAAATCTCAGTGATTCTGTGTGCAGGCATTGCTCTAGTTTCCTTCTATTGATTTGAAGACACACAGGCTGTGTGTCTGAGAGGCTGAAGGGGCAGAGATTATAATGTAGCATTTCCCTTTTGCAGATTCTCTGCTAGAGGAGCTACATCACAATGATGAGCAATGCAGTTCTGCTCCTGTTATGCACTTTGTACTTTAACATGGCTATGCTTTATCGACTGGGAACTGCTCTGCTGTGATCTGAGTGTGTCTGAACGTGGTGATAGTCTATGTGGTTCCTGCCTGTCCAGGTGCCTGCCCCTTTCCACTGTGTAGGCCCAAGATCCCGGGATTTGGATGAGCCGGCTAAAGCAGATAATTTTATTCAGAGGGAATTGCAGGTTTTGTTTTTTGTAGGGCATTAAGCTGTAGCAACTTTTCTGATCCAGCAGACAGTGCAGTTGTAGAAATGGCTGTGCTTGTATAGGTGAGAAGACACCGAGATACATTCAGAATCAAGAACCATCAGCCATAGCAGCGGCCTCTGGATAAGCTGCTGTAGGTGCCTAAATCTGCAATTTCAAGTCAAATCCCAAGTATAGGATAGATATGTTGGAGTTAGTTGTGCTGTTTCCCTGAATACACATCATGCATAAATTTCAGTGTTCCATTAATGCATTCAGCTGATTTTTTGATAACTGTGTTACATGGATCATTTGTGTCTAGCTGAAGAGTAAGCAAAGAAGTTTTTCTCTGACTAAATCCTCACTGCCCTGTAGTTTAAAAGAGCAGTAAGCCTGTAACTTCCATGAAGTTTTTAATTCCACAGTTACAGAATCTAGTTTCCACGGAGATGATGAGATCCTTCCACATTTTGATAGTATGTCTACTAGAATATAGAGTCTTGCACAGCATACTATCTCTCTGCTATCCTGCTTCCCAAACAGAATCAGACTCTTAACCTAAGCAAAGATACAGAATCATAGAGTATCTGGGTTGGAAGGGACCCTCAAGGATCATTGAGTCCAACTCCTGGGTCCCCAAAGGACTACCCAAAAAATCAAACCATGTGTCTGAGAGCACTGTCCAAATGCTTCTTGAACTCTAGATGCCAGTATACTGTTTATCAAGCTCTTTACATTTTGGCAGTGTAGTGTCTCCTAAGTCCCTGCAATAGTGTATTGTATGCGAAGCTGCCACTGTTTGAATGTACTGTGTGCACTGCCTGTGAGCAGGACTCAGTGTACTGATCTGTGCTGCTGCTTGACTTCTGAAGCAGCAGTTGGGGTTCAGATGATATTTAGATAGGACTTCCACGGTGTTTTTATCTCTTTACCTCTTTTCCTGCATAGATGTACTTAGGAATCTGGGGAAATCTGCAAGGAGTTATAAAATGCCAGATGGAAGAAGCTGCTCAGTTTGATTTTGGTACTGATCCAGAACCAAGGAAGGAAATAGTTCTATTCGATAAACCAACAAGAGGAACCACTGTTGAAAAATTCAAAGAAATGGTGTATGGTCTTTTTAAAGTAAGTATATGCCTGGTCATTTTATTGTGACATGATTATTTTTTATTGGCTTATTTTTCTGTAGCTGGAGAGAATGCCCTATTGTATGAGCCTTGTCCAAGTAAATGTTGGAAAAATAATCAGTACAAAAATAGTTTGTCCCAGAGGTGCTTATCTTTAAAGTTAGAAGTAACTAACAATTTTTTTCCTTACTTTTTAACAGGTGGAAGCTGGTATGCATCTTGCATGTCTACAGCTTTCATTGGTATAGAAAAAATATATCCATACTTCTGCTACTTTGAAACTTGTTGTAATAACCCCAGAGATGAGCACAATTTGAAAAGTGTTCATGTTTGGGAAGTTTGCATTAACTGAACTATATATTTTTTTCTGTTGCCTAATGCTACACCAGAATTTTATAATATGAAGTCATTATGTTGATACTGTGTCAACACTGATTTGGAGCTTTATGTCCTAAAATTCTCCTAAAATAGGAGCTATTGATATAGCTCCGATGTCTCCAGTGATAGAAATAAGGCTGTTCTAGTTGAGTGAGTGTATGTGTACAAATGTGCACACATATAATAAAGTTATGTAAAAGCTGATGATAGTTGCTAACACATTACAGTGGTTTTGTCTCTAGGATTGGATGTGCAGCAGGTTTTTAGAATAGGTTTTAGGAAAAATTAAGAAATGTCTGTGTGATATTGTTTCTGTGTGCATTGTTAATAATTGAAAATGCAATGGTTCTGACTCCAGCAATGGCTTTTTTCTTTATATTGATACAATGGAGGTGGCTGTATCAATAACAGAATTAAGTATTTCAGTGCACTTATAGTATGAGGTTTGTACTAGAGGTCTTAGTATTTTGTATAGGTGTTTGCAATAAAGTTCGTGGTGTAATTTCTCTACATCTATAAGGCTTAATCAGCTGAAAATGAAACCTGATCTAAACATCAGAATTCTACTTACTTTATCTAAGAAAACGTTTACCGAGCTACTCTGTTCTTGGTCAGACTGGTCTTTAGAAAAATCGGTGTTTGGATTCTAATCCTTGCATTTTGAAATGCAAAGAACACTGGTACTTTCAGAAGATTGTATGCCGAGTGCTTTGGAAAACAGAACAAGAATGCTGCTCAGGCATCTTGGCAGCAAGTCTTGTAACATCTATAACCAATGAAAACTAGAACATAATATACCCTACCATACTAAAAGGATGGAGAATTATGGATGGATTGGTGGTAGTTAATGAACTTACACTTAATTTTTTTTTTTTTTTTTTTTTTTTTGCTTTTAGGCAAAGTTGGGTGAACAAGGAAATCTTTCAGAACTGGTTAATCTCATCTTATCTTTTGCTGATGGAAACAAAGACGGTAGAGTTTCTTTGCCAGAAGCAAAGTCTGCATGGGCACTTCTGCAGCTAGATGAGTTCCTGTTAATGGTGATCTTACAGGACAAAGAACATACTCCCAAGCTGATGGGTTTTTGTGGGGATCTTTATGTAATTGAAAGAGTTGAATATACCTCTCTCTATGGAATCAGTCTTCCATGGATTATAGAACTTTTCATTCCTTCTGGTTTCAGAAGAAGCATGGACCAGTGGTTTACTCCATCATGGCCAAGAAAGGCAAAAATAGCTATAGGGCT
The DNA here is from genome assembly GCF_047663525.1 of Anas platyrhynchos. Taxonomy (NCBI): domain Eukaryota; kingdom Metazoa; phylum Chordata; class Aves; order Anseriformes; family Anatidae; genus Anas; species Anas platyrhynchos. Next base: position 8,387,052 of record NC_092594.1, on the reverse strand, counting down.
TTTAGAATTTGTGGAAGATGTTTTCCATGGACCTTACGGAAACTTCCTTATGTGTGATACAAGTGCCAAAAACTTGGGATACAATGATAAATATGATTTGAAAATGATGGACATGAGGAAAATTGTGCCAGAAATGAATTTGAAGGAAATGATTAAAGATCGTCCTTGTGAATCAGACATGGACTGTGTCTACGGTACAGACTGTAGAACTGTATGTGACCAAAGTAAAATGAGATGTACAACAGAAGTTATTCAGCCAAACTTGGCAAAAGTCTGTCAGCTACTTAAAGACTATCTGCTTCGTGGTGCTCCTTCGGATATCCATGAAGAACTAGAAAAACAACTGTATTTGTGTATTGCCCTTAAAGTCACAGCAAATCAGATGGAAATGGAGCATTCTTTAATACTCAATAACCTTAAAATGTTACTGTGGAAGAAAATTTCCCATACAAATGATTCTTAGCTTCTCCACCAGCAGAAATACTGATGCCTGCCATGAGAGGTGACCTACCATGTTTGATAAAAATGATGTGCAGCATTTTTTTTTTTAAAGACCCTTCTTTACTCAGATTTCAGGAATGGCTGTTCTACTCTTGCCCTTTAGTCGGTACTTTATGACAGGGCTTCTCAAAGGATGAACGTACAACCGAGCGATCGGGCAGAGGCCAAAAGCACTTCTGGGGTTCCAGAGTGCTGTTATGGAAACAAAAACAACCCTGCATGCTTGATTGTTCTGTGCACATTGTCAGATCTTGAACAGGATGAAAGTACTCACTGTGCTACCACATCATCTAACGCAACATCATACAAATCTGTGAAAATCGTTGTTCACTTGTGAAATACCTGCAAAAGATTTTTATCCTGAATAGTTTTGAGGAACCACCACTACTGCAAATAATGTGACTGAGTCCAAGCTGCTGTTGTGTGTTGAGCTGCAATTGAAGTTTACTAATACCTTCGCATAGCAGAATTTGCACATTAATAGATAATTTTTAAACTATGGAAAATTTTATTCTGGAACTGATAGGTTGTAATATGAGATTTAAATTAGTTTTTGTTTATACCTTGTTACCTCATACTTGCATCTTGAATGTTTTAGTTCAACACTTTAATTAAAAAGTCCAACCATGTTGGGAGCCAAGATTTTTAGGATGTTATTACTTAAAAGGATGTACCTACTTTAGCAGCAATATAAACATCGATTTTTGAAAGTGTAATTATTTTACTTTCATTAAACTGAAGTTAAGCTGTGGCAAACTTTGAAAAGCAAGGCTGTGGACTATGCCATTTTATAAGATAATTTTAATAAGTACTGATAGCAAAAATGTACTAACAGCTTAAAAAACAGGAAACCTGCATAGTAAGATGCTGCTTTGTGACAAATGAAACAAGTAACAGTTGTATATGAAGTCTTGAATCTTTACTGCCCACAAAAACTTAGCTATAGATTTGTGCTTAAATCCTTCCCACCTACTGCAGAAAGTACACAAAGAAGGCAAAGGTGGGTCATAACTGCAGGACAGAAGTTGAATTGTTCAGGATCATAGAACTTTTTTTTAAGTAAAGATTACATAGCAAAAAATTAGTAGACGAGTTAAATTTGCAGAAATTGAGGTAATAGATAGTAACAAGGTAGAACGGTATGCTGTAGAATGTTTTCTGTTTTTTCTAGTAGTATCTATCAGTCATAACTCTCTAGTCTTAAGTGACCACAATCTGATCCTGGCACTCTACCACCTTTAATCAGCGTAACTGTTGTTCATTAGATTTTCATCTGTCCTCACAATTGTACAGAATGGGATGTGCATAAAACACCTTAATACTGTGCTTATCTGTTAATGTTTAATTTATTAATGCTTTAGGTATGAAGCAGTCAAAAGCCTTAGTGATTTTTAGTGGCAGTCATCTCCGTTCCTCAAGATAGCTGGCCCCTTAATTCAGTTTCAGCATAGGTTTCAGCATTATTTAATAAGTTGTTTATTTGTGTAAAGGTCCAGTATTAAATGCCTTTCTTGAATAAGTAAGCCTAACATAGGACTAAAATCAGATCACTTCTCCATACTGTATGTAATATTATGCAGCTTGGGCTAAGAATTGTGTTCTTTGTAAACACCAGCTTTTTCAGTTCAAAGAATGACTGTGCTAACTCTTGTCTCTTGATGTGATACTATCCTTCATCCTGGAGCTAAATTAAGTATTTGTAACCAGCACTGCACTCAAATGTAAAGCAGTCACATTTTTGGTGGAAAAAAAAAATTGAATTGCTACTAGGTTTGTGGGAAAAAAAGTCTTGGAATCCAAAGTACAGTTGGGTATTTTAAACAGCTTTTTGGAAAAACTGGAAAATAGTTAGTGCCATTTGTTGTATAGAGCCTTCATTTTTATTGGTGTTGCACCAAGTTTGAGCCTTCATTGAAAAAATACACTTTTAAAATAAGTAACAGGCCTCCTCTTTCTCTTTCAGTAGCTGTCACTGTCTTTAAGCAAAACTCAGCCACGTAGTCTACTTGACTCTTGTTTGTCATTAGACTTAGTGAAGTTGCTTGCACACTTGAAACAAGTAAGTATCTATGAACCTGAGATGAAGGATAAAATAAGGCAAGTCACAGCCTCTTTAATTAAGTATGCGTATGCAGCTTAGAGAGTAAATTCCCTTGTCTGATCACTGAAGTGTGTGTAAAAGGTTTAACCTTAAGACAATACCTGCTCCAGCAGCAATAAGGACATTTCACTTACTGGAGGAAGCTTAAATACCTCAAGATATGTTACTGTCAGCTTCACTAAGTCACAACAGGGTAAGTGTTGCTGTACATATTCCTGAAAGCTTAAGTCTACCTCAGATTTTTTCTTAAGATACATACTCCTCTCCCATAGCATTACATAATCTGAAAGAAAAGCTCTAAAGCAATAATTTTTTTTTGTAATTCTTTCTTTTTGAAATTAGAAAGAACAAAGTTCTTTTATGTATTTTTTTCTTATGAGTTACATTAATTTTTATCAATATTATTTTCCTTTGTTATGGGAATAATTCTAGTGGGGTAGCCTTGTCTTTCACACTTGCCTTTTCTGAAGGAGTTAATATAAAAATCCTTAAGGCTACACAATAGCTGAATTATACACATATTCCAATTTTTTAAGATAATTAATAAGTCAGTCTTACACAGTTGCTTACTCAATAAATTTATTGCCACTTCTTCCAAAGCTTCATAGAAAATTGTGGAAGTTGTCTTAACTATCAGCTGCACGCTCCTGAGCCCTGAGGAAGCTAGCCTTCTTCTGAGCAACACGGTCTTTCCTCTGGGCAAGGGACATCTTGGAACTGTTCACTCTGCAACAAAAACACAGGGTATGACATATCCAGAGCAGAAATGAGCAAAAGGGTGATCAAGAAAGCTGAAGCTGCGATTAAGAATTCTATGCTAGAACATATTGCCACTTCTGTAACACGCTCTATTTCTTAAGATATTGTTGCAGCACCACCAAAAGTATACTAAACAGTAAGTTAAAATGTGCTTAACCAAAAAGCACAGTTAAGCTCCTGTAAGGACTAGACAGGAAGAAAGCCACTGCAGTATCTGTGCTTTGTTTTTTTTCCCAAATTCCTGAAAAATACAAATAGTTTAGTACTGACAAATTAGTCAGCCTGCCCTCTCCTGAAGAGAAGTAGCCTTCCCTCTGAAAACACAAGGATGCTAAAATACACACTTAAGAAATGCCAGTTGTTCAGGCCACAGGTATAGTCTACTACTTGTTTTTTTTTATTTTTATTTTTTTACAGTTAAGGGCTCTTGAATTTTTGATTCTGTTGAACGTAACTCCTGAAGTTACACATATCTTAATCTGATCTAAAACAGGGAACCTGCTTTGGCAGGGGGGTTGGACCTGATAACCTTTTGAGGTCCCTTCCAGCCCCTACAATTCTGTGTGATTCTTTGAAAACACAGTGATTCATAGGACACTTGTGTCAAAATCCGTGTCTATTCCAACCTAACTAAAGTCTCTTTAACAGAAGTCATGTGCATGTTTACCTCTTTTTCTTGACTTCTCTCTTGGGTTTCTTTTCATGGACTGGATTATCCCGTATAGCAGCATGGGCTTTTTTGTACATTTCTTCCATCTTGGGGGGGAAAGAAAAAGTAGTTACTATTTTAGGATTGTGTCAAGAAATAACATACCCTTAGCAGAGACAGCAATAGAAAAAGGTTTCATCACAATACAGCTTACAAGTTTGTGTGGTTCCCTTACAGTATTTTCTTCAGGCAGATCATCACTGTTACAACATACTGGAATCCTGGCCTATCGCTACACTACGATTTTGATTTAAATACCCAAAATGGCAGCTTGGACACAAAACCAAGGAAGTATTTTTACCCCTATTTTACAGATAGTTAATCTACATCCTTGACTCACTGCATACTACTTACAAATCTCATAACTACATGCTAGCAGAGAAGTGCTATTTCCTCTGAAGCCGACTTCCTAGGGGCTAATTTCCCTGTATTTAAATTAAAAGGCAGTACAGAAAGTTACTCTACTTCCACCTAGAGTAGAATAATTCTTACTTTCTTATACAGCTCATTGCTCTCAAGGCTTAGTTCTTACATCAAACCAAAATTACATAAACATCAGATGCACAACCTTACTAGACCCTACCCTGGTACACATTACAAAGCTGCTCAGTAAAAGAGAAGGGAAGAAGTTGAGACTTCTTAATTTGTAGCTGCTTGAAGAGTCCCTGCATCATCCCCAAGAATGTTGTCATGTAGCAGCAACAAATACCTTAGAAGAGGCTACGGCAAAGCAGTCATTTCTGAGAGCTCACATGGCATGAGAACATACAGAACTTCGGGTACCAGGTGATTGTGCATAAGTTATTATTCTTTGACGTATAAGACAGGAGCATGGAAGTGAGCTGTTCAGTTACACAGATCAGAAGACCCTAGCCTCTCTGTCCCAAAGACAGCTATGGCTCTATAAAGGCATTGATTTGCTGATGGTTAATTCCAACTAGACCCCAGCTGTGAAAAGATTATCTAGATAAACACTGTTTGCTTGGTAATGTAAATGCAGTTACATTTTAAGTAAAGATTACTAGCAGAAAATTAGCAGATTGGTTAAATTTGCAGAAAAACAAAACAAAACAGAAGAACCTACAGTAATAAAGGTGTAAAGAATGAAGTTAGCTTTTCATAGTCTAGAAAAGGGACAGTAGAATGTTTGTTTCACTCGTCAAGAAACCAAGATTATTACAGGCAGCAGACAAGCCATCCGAAAGACATTTAATAGTTGAAACGAGCAAAAGAAGCACTGTGGTATTTCCACTAATCATTCTGTGTTTTGTGCAATATATTCAAAAAGTTGTACTGAAATAAGATGTACAACACTCAATATACTTCATCAGATGCTAGCTTCTGCAACAGAACTAGCTTGGGATTGTCTCTATTTGCCACAGGCCTACAGCTACCTATAATCACACGTCATAAAAAAATGTGATATAGAGCACATCTTCAGTTACCCCAGCTGCATACCTTTTTCCTAGGATGCAGTCCTATAAGCTTATATTTTTAAACAGACTGCTAAGCTTCAAAGAACAAAAAATCACTTTCCTTTCAAAAGACCTACTATATACTACAGATCCCTTAATAAGGGGAAAATATGTGTTTTGTTTTTTTTACATGGAGAACATGCAACATAAACCACACTCCTATTTTACATTATCAAGATTTTTTGCATTACTGAGAAATCCCTACACAAGACTTATCACATCTCTACTAATGTGCAAGAGCCAAAAAGACAGATCTTACCCCATCAGGTGTTACATTGTTCTTTATGTATTGGGAGAATTGTTTTTTGTAAGCATCTTCATCTTCCTCCATCAGGTAACGCATATAATCTGCAACGTTTTGGCCCATGATATGCTTGCGGTGAACCTCTGCATTGAATTCTTTGCTTTCTGAGTCATAACCAGGGAAACGCTTGGTACTGTGAAAGAGCAGTTACATTCAGAGTTAAGACATCCTGCCAAATGCTCTGATTCAGAGGCAAGCTTCCACAAAGAACTAACTGTTGGACCAGATTCTGCTATAGATAACTGAGGGATAGGACCCTCTACTTAAAAATGGAAAGATAAAGAAAATGAAGAAACATAAGTTCATCTCAGCTGCCATCAGTCCCGTCTTGAAACAATCCAGTACATCATATACACACCGTGGACCAATTACAGAGTGCTCAGTCACAGGGGTATCATCATGTAGCAGCTGAGTTAGAAAAACTGAAGAATTAGTCAAGAATAACAGGACAGCATGAGAGGGAGTAGGAAATGCACAACAGATTTTTGAATTATTTTCCCCACTGCTGCTGTCAGAAAGTAGCAGTCAACTGTATTATTAGCGTTAAGTAACACTACCAAAAAACCTTGATTTTGTCACTCATAGCTTCTGACAGGAATTACCAAAACTCAATGTGGAAATTTTAAGTGCAGGTGGACCACTCAGACATACGACTGTCTTGACAACTGTGGGAAAAACCAATGATTGTTTTGCATCTGGTATGTACCACTGCAAAATTAATACCTACATATAACTTGCTTAAGACTTGAAAAAAATGCTAAAGAGTATTTATGGATGTGCATTCTGCATATATAGATGTACATATCATCCAGTACATACAGGTGTACTGGATGATTTCAAGTAAAAGCAAGGTGGCTCTTTAGGTCCTGATTTATAGATTAATTTATATAATTTAACAGAATCTCTTGATAAGTCACAAGATTCATGCAAGCTCTATCAGAATTGCACCAATAGATTAAAAAACAACCAACCAAATAAAAAAGAACTACCCGAGAACCTGCGCTAAAATAATAGTTACCAGGTTATAACAAAACCATTTCAGCACAAAAATGACAATGTATTTAGACTGTCATACACAGAAATATCTCAGGTAATTCTAAAGGGATTTTTTCAGACAGACTAGATTACCTATGAGGGATGGAGAGACCACCATCCACTGCACCCTTCAGAGCACCAAAAACTTTGTTTCCAGTAGTAGTTCTGGCAAGACCTGCATCAAGGTAGCATGTGAAAGCACCAGGCTTTCCATCCACACTTTCCACATTGTATTCATCACCAGTCACTTCAACTTGGCCTTCATAGATCTTATCAAGGCCAAATTTATTCAGAAGCTGTGGGAAAGGGAAAAAAAGAAAAAAGCACATCTGAAAGTCTGACCATTTACTGACAAAATTAAGAATCACCATCAGTTTAAAACACAAATTTGTAGTAGAATCTCCATGCTTTCAACCAATTTCTTTATCAAAATTATGTACTCCATACTAGTAACAAAGCTTATAATAGCCGCCACAGTAAGCATGCCTGTTACATTTCAACTTCTTGTTCCAACCGATATGCCAGGGAACTCGAAACTTATTCACATGCTCATATGGAAAATGGATAAATGGGGCTTACACGTCTGAACTCTTAAAGGTACATTTCTTACATTTTTTTTCCTGACTCCCTCCCTCCAACAAACTGAAGTGCTGAGATTTAAAGTTGGCTGCTGGGCTTGAAATTGGGTGTTGTCATACTTCTCACTATGATTTGACAGTCACAAGAGGCCATCAAATCTATACGGTAAAGAGGAAAAGTTAGTATTTAGCCCACAGGTATCTATACTAACTCACCAGTTAAGTGGGCTTTCAGTAAGTAAGAAAGGGAAATTTTGAAAGAAAACCAGAAAAACAAAACATCTACTTCCAGGCCATTTGTCAGATACTTACCCTGCGTGCCAAAAGCAGACCTGTGCAGTATGCTGCTGCATAATTGGTCAGGCCAACCTTCACACCGTATTTTGGTAGCTCATGGGCGTAAGCAGCACAGACAATCATGTCGCCTTCGATCCTAGCATAGGCAATCTGACAGAAAAAAAAAATAGTAATTAGTTTTCTCATTGTAATGCTGGGTTTAATTTACTATTACTTTGACATCTACTTAAGCCAATAGGAATTCTGCATGGAAACGTCCTACAAACTGCCAACCAAGCTCACAGCATTTTGCTTCATTTTTCTTTTCAAAAATTTCTTACAGCATAATTAAATCCTCAGTTACAGAAGCTAAGAATTCAAATCCATATTAGGACAGAGAAAGTAGATGACAGCACCCACTTTCTTTAATTTCTTCGCATACATCAAGATGCCAGGAAACTGCCTACAAAAGCAACCTTTCAAATAATTATTACAGATGTAGATGGATTCTGTCCCACTTTGTGCAGGTAGCTCTCATATAACACAGCATACAAATCACTTTAGAAAAATGCAAAAGCACTTAGAGTTTGTGAGGACAGTGTTACTTTATGGAGTGATTTTATTAATGGATCTGAGATCTTCACAACCTCAGGGGTGTCCTGTGAGACAACAGTAATACCAGATTTGTTTCTACTGTTCCTTTCACATAGAGAACCTTCTCCCTTTGACTCCCACTTCTCCTTCACACCTAGAAGTTGCCCCCTCTTTCCAGGTTTTCCACATACTGGAAAGGCACTACCTATCAGATGTAAGTGCCTGCCACCATCACTTCTTGTTTTGAGTTTCAGAGATAAAGTAACCTCGCCAAGGTCCTACAGTTTAGTCTGAACTGATTAAAACCAGTACTCTTTGCCATTCTCTACAGATAACTACTCAATGAGGAAACAACAAGCATTTCTAGCTTTTTTAATCTTTTACACATATTCGTGATAGAACAGGCCTAAATTTTCAGCTTCAAAATTAATAAAAACGTTCTGAAAATAAACCAGGAAAGTGAACTACAGCAAGGAACTGCACTACACGATGCAAGACAACTTAATAATCATGAAGAAGTGACTATTCTTATTTGTCTGTCTCCTTTAATCTCACAGGAACACTCTTTTAAAGCATATCTGCTTCCTACGATCCACACTACCATCACAGTGAAGACCTCCTGGAAGTGAGGGCACCTTTATGAATAACGTCCCACAGTCAGTTCTGTCATCTCCAATCAAGCAAAAGAGCCTCTCTTTTCAAAGTACTAAGTTTTAAGCCAGCAGAAAAGATGCGGAAGTTTTCCCATCCCTAACCTTGTTTTAGAACACCAGCAAAATTACTTTTGTGGATATGGATTGTTACCAAAATTGTGTCAACTTTAAAGACTGTTTTTCTCCCTGAAGCCAAGCAACAACATTCAAACTGCTCAGGACATCCATCCCATTTACCTCATTTCAAGGTTGGTAAGTATGTGATGAGCACCACAAACCTTACCTGGCAAATGATGTCTCTGTTGGTAACACGTACAATCATCCTATACTTAGGGGTGTTGTACTTGTTCTTATCCTGAATTACCAAACGCTTACGAGCATAGTAATCAGTTTTTCCCTCTGAAAAACAGCAGTTATAGGCGTGAGAACGTACGTTAAGAAACAGCATTGTTTGTCACTGTCATTTAATTAAGTGATAGAGGGAAGTTAACTATACCTCTCCTTCTCCTGAATTTCACTTGGTATCTCTTGAAGTAGGCCTTATTCTTGACAACTTTCACAAACCCCTTGAATAAGAAATATAACTGGATGTTATTAACATGTCACCATGTCAGCCAAGGCCATTTAAAATTAATTAGTTCTGCTATGAATAAAACACCGATAGACCTGTAACAGAGTAACAGGTCAACTTAGAGATGAGCTGAGTCATTTCAAAAAAAAAAAAACACACACGAAAAAAAGAATTTGTATCCTTCACAACAACTTTTTTTTTCTCCTGAAAGCAGGCGAAGCCAGGGCCGAAGCAGCCATTACAGTCGGTAACGAACCGGGTCCGCAGCGAGCGGAGCAGTGAGGAAGTTCCCCCCCCCCCCCCCTCCCCCAGCTCATTTTCCCGGAGCGCTCTCCAGCAGCACCCCCTCCTCCTCTAAGCTTCAGCTGCCGAACAGCAGCACGGACAAAACGGGAAAGGAAAAAAAAACAAACAAAAAAAAACACCACAAAGAAACGCCAGAGGAACCCTCGCGGGGCGCCCGGCACCTGCCGGGTTTCAGCGCCGAGACCCCGCGGCAGGGCCGGGGGCAGCCCCCGCGCCCCTCCGGCCTCCCCTCGGCCCAGGGGGCTCCGGCCCCGCCGCCGCCGCCGCCGCCCCCCGCCCCCGGCCCCGCTCCCGCCCGCCGGAGGCCGGGCCCGGCCCCGCCGAGCCGCCCCGGCAGCCATTGCCACGCTGGAGCCGGCGGCGGCCCGGGGCCCATCGGGCTCCATCCGGGCGGGCCGGGCGGCGCGGCGGGCGGCGAGCGGCGGGGCCGAGCCCCCCCCGGCGCGCGGGTGCCTTGGGGCCGGTACCGACCATCGTGCCAGGTACTGTCCGGTCTAAGCCTAGGCCGGGGCCCGCTCCGCACAACGCCTGCAGCCAGCAGCAGGGGGGAAAAGGCCGCGCCCACCGCGCAGCCGCAGCTCCACGGCGGCGCGGCCCGGCCCGGCGCGGCTGCCCCCCGGCGGAGCGGAGGAGCCATCGCGTCCTGCCCCGTGGTGCCGCGGTGGATGCCTGCAGCCGGCCCGGCCCCGGCGGGACGCAGCTCCCAGGCTGGAGCTGCCCGGAGCGCTCGGTGCCCGATTAAACCCAGCAGAGCGCGGTGCAGCCGCTGCTGCGCCTACCCGCGGGCCGAGTACCGTTCACAGAACGGTATTTTAAAAAGTCACGCGTTTGCTATAAGTAACCCCAGGAGAACGAAAGAAAGAAGAGATCTCCAGGGTCAGCCAAGCACCAGTGCGACTCCACGCCGCCAGCTTCAGAAGCTATCGAACTAAGCCTGGGTTTTGGAAAGCCGAGCTTTCTGCCTACCCTTTAGTTTTTACATAAAAGCAGCCCTCGCCGAGCACGGCGTCCTGTCCGCTCCCCGCCGTGCAGCCACCCGCCTGCTGATGGGGCGACCACCGGGCAATGGCTGCCCTGGCTGCAGGAGGCCCCAGGCTGGCAGCCGGGCAGGCCCGACCCGCTGCATCCCGGCGGTGAACACGGCCCAGAGCCGGGCACGGCCCCAGCCAGCCCCTTGCCCACACCTCTGCCCTGCGGCTGCCCCACACCTGGGCTCGTTACCCCGTGACCCCGCCGAGCCGCTTACAAATTCGGGGCCAATTTCCTCCCCCCCAGCAGCAATGTTTGCTGGAACGAGAGTTGCCCTCCACAGAGGCTCTGGATTTGTTGAGGTAAAAGCTGAGGCTTTTGGCGTTGTAGCGAAATCTTTCTGACCGGTAACGTTTATTATCAGCAAGGGAAGCGTGTCTGTGCGTTCTGCTTGCTTCCCCCTCCCGCTTCAGACGCGTGTGCGGTGCTCCCGCAGTCACCAGCCCGGGGCAGCGACGCCCCTCGGCGCTGTGCAGCCCGGGCTCCGGGGGCCGGCGGAGGCCGCTGCTGGGCCGGGCGCTGCGGGGCCGCTCCAAGCGGCGGCGGCTGCGCGCGGACTGCGCCTGCGCCCTGCCGCCAGGGACGTGGCCCGGCTGCCGCGGCCGGCGGAGCGCGGGGAGCCGCCGGGGGGCAGCGGGCGGCGGGCGGGGAGCGGCTCCGCGGAGGTCGTCGCCCCGCGCCAGGCCGCCGGGCCCGCCGATGCCCGCACCTCCCCGCCGCGGGCAGCGCTTCCAAGGTGAGGCGCGGCCGGGGCGGGCTGAGGGGCCGGGGGCGGTGCGCGGCGGGGCGCGGCGGCCGGGCCGCAACGGCCGGGCCCGGGGCGCTGCGGCGGGGCCGAGCCGAGCCGGCCGGGGCCGGGGGGGCCCTCCTGAGGCGGGGGTGGGGGTGGGGGTGGCGGTGCGGGGGCCGCGGGCGTGCGCAGCCGGCTCGGCCCCGGGGGCGGTGGCAGGGGAGAGCTGCTGCCTGCGGGGCGCTTTGACGGGTTTGTTTTGTGGAAGGAGGGGGCGCTTATTATTTTATTGTTATTTATTGTTGCCGTTATTATTGCGGTGCTGTTAAACCCCGAGCTTCTGGACATTTCATTTCCGAGATGCGATTTTCAACCGCTGTTTCGGAGGTCTTGCTAGCACCTCCTGCCGCATCTGCATAGCCGAGGTTATATAAGGAGGGTGAGGAGCCGGCTGCTCCTGGCAGCGCTGCGTCCCCGGCTTTTCATGCAGTTGTGTCGGATTCACGGTGGTTTGCTGCCTTGCTGGCCAGAGAGCAATTGCTAGCCAGCTTCGTGTCTGCGGTAACACTTTGAATTCCCAACCCCGACGTGAGCCAGAGCTAACACTGACCGCGTTAAAACAGTCTCAGGTCTTCCTGGCACAGCTTCTTTTCAAGATTATCTAGAGAAGATGTAGGATGAAGTCGTGTTCACTCGGAGAAGAATTGACAATGTTCAGTTCTACTTGTCTCCAGAAGTGTTTGAGAAAATACTCAAAAAATGTTTTTTTCCCCTAAAAAAAGCTTTTTTTTTCTTGTATGCACTTCATGTGGCTGAAAGAGAAGGTAACAGTATCTTTTTTTTCTTTTTTATTTTTTTTTGGTAGCTGTTTTGTATAAATATCTCTTCACTTCTCTAACCTTCTAACCTGCAGTTTCTGCTTTGATCATGGCTGTACAGCTCTTATGTTTACACAACTGTACATCGAGATCTAAGGCTGATTTTGAAATATTTAGATATAAATTCCCTTTCAAGTAAGGGTTGGGAGGGGAAATAAATGGTATTGAAAAAGGGATGTGATCAGGAGGAAAGCACAGGGTATTATGAATCAGCATTGCCTGAATTTGATTAAACTCAGATGAGAGCAGCTGTTGAGTGGGTCCCTGAAGGTTCACCCAGCCCAGTAGTGCCTCTGAGAGCAGCAGATGTTTGGAGAAAATGACTAAACACAGCAATCTTAATTCCATCCTATTTCTCCTCCTAGCTTCCAGCATGCTGAAGTATAGATACTTCCTGGGGTAGAGTTTAGTGACTTGAGTTTCATCGTGTTTTTCGCTGCCCTCCATATGTTTTTCTTCTGTAGTTTTGTCTGATAGTTTTTGAACAAATAAGCAAGAGATGGCTACAGAGTGGAAATGTTCGTGGAAAGCAATGGATGGGAGAAAAGCCTTTTGAAGTTGACAGGAGGAGTGGGGGAAATTGATATGCCTAAACAGTTGCTGTCAGTTTGGTCTCTGGGTAAGACTGATAATAAATGGAGGAGTATTTTTTTTTTTATTTTTTTTTATTTTTTTAAAAAAAGAGTCCCTTGGCTCTTTTGAAAAGAAAACTGTTTTTTGAAAAAGTTTTTACCTTGCTAATTCAAGGTTCCATTACCACAGTGTAAAAGAATAAAAGCCATCTTGGGCTATGCCTAGATAATACTAAATGTTTTCATTTTCTTGCTCCTTCTGATATATTAACTTTTGTTACAAGTCTTTTTTAATGCTTAAGGCAGAGTCCATGTGGAACTTAATATTTTAGTTACCATTTTGTCAAATGCATAGTTAAAAAGAAAAACCCTTTCAGCTGGTAGTCTGGGAAGATGAACAATAAAGAAAATCCTGATTGAATGTTCTTTTCTTGAACAACTTTTGCTTGCCTTCATTACATACTCTGAATTCTTTTTTTTTTCTCTGAGACATGACTACATTTTTTTTATATCCATAAAAGCAAATAGTAAATATTATAGGTGCTTAGAACTTTGAGTTGTTACAAGTGTTCTCTGAAGTTCTTGACTGTCACCTCAGTGTGTAGATGGCATACTGAATTAAAATCCTGTGTCTTACCTACTAGTAAAAAAAAAAAGTATTGTCTGTTGGTACATTTTTGATTAATTTAAATGGGAAATACAGCAATGCTTTCATTATAGTCTTGTCTGCTTAAATGTCTACTTTCCTTCTGCAGCAAGTGGTGATTGGAATAAAAGGGGGATGGGGATTGGGCAGGAGGCTGGGTAGTAACATAGGCAGACTTGCCTTGCTTTGCTCAGTTCACATTCAGCCATGACATGTCTTTGCTGAATGCACGTGTTGGCAAGGTAGAGGCTTTAGTGAATCCTAGCTTGTCCTTGATTACATTACTGCTAATTTGTTTAACTTCCTGTGAACTCCGGTAACTATCCAGTTAGCCTTGAAGTGGTGTTTTGGGGAGGGCCTAGGCAATGTCTGGCCTGATATAGGATTCATGTAATGAAGAACATGATCTCCTTTTGGTCATGCTGACAGGGATGATATGGTGGTCATTGTGCTATTTCAGGCTGTATTAACGGTCAACTCTGGTAATTTTCTGTAAAAGTAATCCTTCTGAGACCCGGTGAGGCAGTTCCAGAGTAGCTGGGGTTAAAGTGCAGTGCTAAGGTTGGGCTTTGTTCTGGACTAAAAATAAGGTGGTGTCCATGAATGACTGTGGACATCTAATTTTTCTGTGTTGGTTCCCAACTTGGGAAACAGTCAAAAGGCACTACCACAAATCTTTATTTTTTGTATGAACAAACTTTAGCTGTCTCCCTAATATAATGTTAAATACCTGCTTGGCAACATCGTAATGTGTTCTTGATCAATTGTTTTAAACATTAAAAGTGTAATTGTAGTGATATGGAACTCCGGTTCACCAGTATCTTATACTATATTAACTCTTTTTTTTTTATCTGGTTTCTTCAGACTGGCAGATGGGCCCAGTCTTCTAGTAGTGAGTTGCTGTTGTCAGAACTTGACAGTGCACTTGTAACTAAGAGGATGTTATGAGAAGAGTTTACTGTTTTTATTAGAGTGAAACAATTGAATGTCATTTAAAATGGATGTAAAAAAACTAGTAGCTAGCCAAAAACAGTTTTGGATGTGTATTTTCCATATCACTACATAGGGTGATATTGTGTAGGAGATCTTAACTTTAAATCTCTTTCACAGATTCTTGGTGCATATAGTTTGAATGGCAGACTGCTTTCAGACATGGGGGGGGAAGTTCCAACTTAAATGTTCTTTGAAACAGCAGGGCTAAAAACAACATTCATTAAGTGGAGTTATTTTTGTTGGATTTTATTTTGCCTTGGAATGCTGGGACTTCATGGGTTTGGCTGAAGCTTTAGTATTTCCCAGACATTTGGAAAAAGAACTGTGATTGATATTTCTAAAGACGAAATGAGGATGCAAGTTAAAGTTCCATAAGACCATGATACAGACTTGGGAGTTTTATTTCTTTTTTGTAAAGATCTATACAAAAAGAAGTGAATAGGCATTTATTTCTAAACAGAAGCATAAGACTCTGTGGTTAAAACAATCAAAAGATAACTGTTTTCATTTGGCTCTGAGTAATGTAATTTCTCTGAAGAGCAGGCTCCTTTTTCTTTAATCACTAACTGGCGAAAAACTTTCATTTAAGTGGCGTGTTCAGAAAAAAACTGCAGGAGCACTGCTACAGACGCTGGTGGCATAGAGGAAGACACTACAGCAGTAGAAGGCTGCCTGCTTTGAGTTACACTGTAAATGCTTGTGAAGACAAGTCACGGATATCCGAAGCAAAGCGGTGGGCAGAGTTAAATACTACAGCAAGGCTATGGGTGCTGGCATGGGTCATGTTACTAGAAATAGGGTACTGATGTTTGTACTTCTATCCAAATCTGCTGGGCTTACCGTAGATAGCTTAGACAACTTCTTGGAATTGGAAGTTACTAAATTGGTTGTGCTTTTCACTTCTAAAAGTTTTACCCTTTCTTATAGTCTGTCAGCAGCAGCAAGTTGTGATGAACTTGTAGCTTGCAAGTAAGGGTGGTTACTGGTCAGTCACTCTGTAACTGATGTACTTGTTTGAATTTGAGTATAACTGATAGGAAGTTGATTCCTTGAAGGAAAGGAAAGTATCCTGAGGTGAGGGTCTTGCCTGTCTTTGTCATCTAATTTGTTTTATATTCTAGTAAGTAATGAAATTGTAAACCTTACCGTGCTCTATAAGGCCATGCCTGTTTTCTCCATCACCTCTCCTCACACAGCCCTTGGGAAAGGGGACTGTGCACAGCCATTTTAAGGGAGATAGGCATTTCAGTTCTTGCTTGTGGATTGTGATACGTGTCACAATTAAACAAGTAGAATTAAACATATAAAACAGGTTGCCAGTATATAGAAATAGATGTTGCATATAATGTTGTATTTTTATCTTGTCCAAAATTTGATCCTTTTAACTTACCAATTTAACTCCTTGTGAATCTTGTATGCTTTAAAAGTAACGTCAAAAGCATTGATCTTCATTGTGGCTCAGTGAATATTTTAAAATGTGGCTTAGTAATTTCTGACTTCTGAAGTATGGATCTAAGGCTTTTAGTAAATTTAAGTGCACTGATGTACTTTTGTATATTTTCGCACTAATGTAGTTTAGCTGCTAGCACTGGCACTGCTCCAGGAGAAAGTTGGCTGAAAGCAGCATTAAAGGAACTAGATATTAAGGGATGAGTAGGAAAGTAAAGTCTGTGGAAAGGAGCTTTCAGGATAAAGCATGTCTGTCCTTCAGGCTTTGCTATTTTTTGAAACGTGATAATTGAACTCCAGTGAAATGGCTGACTTGCATTTTACTGAAAAACATTTCAAAGTCTTCCAATCTAGTACATGAACAAACTGAATTTGCAGTTGTTCTTGATTTCAGCAGACTGATCTATGACTCTTCCTGTTTTGTTAGCCAACAGGACAGTTCTTCGAGGATAAGCATGTAGTTTGACACTCAGAAACTCAAAGATGTTTTCCAAACTGAGGCCTAAGAGAACAGAGAAACAAAGGAAATTCCTTCAGGTTCCTCCATAAAGCTTTTACTGTAGTCCTTCAGTGCTTTCTTTCATAGATCTGAGGCACTCTTGTCCATCTTTTACTCAAGTGCCATATCTAGATTCTTTACCCTTTGAAAGAAGGCATAGATGGTTCCCTGAAGGTTGTTAGTGTTCATATGTCAGGCTTGAGAGAGAACTCCTTTGATAAGGGGTCATCTTTAGGTAGTGCTTGCAAAAGCACCTTGGTTTGACTTCTCAGCTGGTGTACTGGCGAGTGCTTGAGAGACTGTAAGCCACAGTGGTCTTCAGAGATAATTAAAAACCTAGAGTTTGTGGAAATAAACGGAATTCAGTACAGCTTTGTCAAAGTTCATATAAACAATATTTCAATCATTAACCGATGGCTTCAACCCTTGGTGGGTCACTGCAACATTTTTAATTAAGTGCCTTCTCAAAATACTTTATATAATAGATTACGTTGTGAACTTGCAGCTTTGTTTCTAGATATTCTAGGCCCATCAAAGTCTGAAGCCAACTTTAAAGAAAGCGTATTCATTAAGTGATACTACAGAGAGCTTCCTGCTAGCTTTAGATTTACACAGTCTAAAACGTTAGTCTGCTTGTTGTTTACATCAGAAAGGCATGGAGGGCTGGTGATTGTCAAACAGAATGAAAGCTGGTGTATGCCAGCATTGGTATTCCTGGCTGTTGGTAGGTGACATTACAAGAAAAACTTAAGCATATGAGAGTAAATCAGGACTTTCTTGGACTTAGGCTGGAACCAGTAAAAATGATTTTCTTGTATAGAAGGTACAGATGAAGCTGATAGTGAAATCATGTTGGAGTCCTGAATTAGGATTTTAGATTGTCAGGAAGCCTGATAACAGGCTGATTCACAAGCTGCATCTCCTGTATGTCACTGTCTGAGTCAGCTTAGTTTATTCTTCAGCTATTAGAATGCTGTTACCTTTTGAAGCAAGCAGGAGGCTGGGTTTATGGAATGCTATACAACTTGCTTGAAAACCATGTACACAACCACTTCCTTTTTTTTTTTTTTATTTTTTTTTTTTAGGATTCCACCTCTTTCTCTTAGGAAGAGAAGAAAGGATAGAGGGAGGATGTGAAATACATATAGTATACATATTAATGTTTGTGTAGGGCTTGCAGTTATTTTTCCTTTGTGTGATAAAAATAGTTGAGAGAATAATTCAGGTAATTAAGATAAAATTTAATACACACTGCTTTCAGGGAGGCGCAGAATGCACATATTAACTGAACTCAGTGTCTACAGTGAAATATCTTTTTTTGTCAATAAGTCTAAATAGACTGAAAAATTTGTTTTTCTTGAAAAACAAATATTGTCTGTGTAGCAAATGTGATGGTAACATTTTGGGACTTACGGTAGGGTGCTGCAGCATACCTATGAGATTCTCAGGCAAAAATATTCAGATAATACATACGTGATATGGGATGCTGTGGCCTGCCTACAGCTGGCCTTACGTAAAATATTGAATCTGTTGTTCCACTGCAGTATTCATTTGGAATAACTCAAACCTAACACAGTATTGCACTGATCAGCAGCTGATTTCAGATGCTAAACTTAAAGCTGAGATGAGGAGCTCATGTATTTTAGTTGACATATGTGAAGTGCACGTATCACATACCTGTACAGAGCTCAATATAAATGTCTGTTACCTTTGCTGTAGCTTAAAGAAGCAGCCATAGGTCTGTGCCTTGACCAGGTAGGTGAGCAGTGCTGACTGTTCTCTCACTGGAACCTGTAGCAGGGTAGAAGGTCTTTAGTGGTCTTTAGCCATTGTTTGGTTTTGTTCCCCTGTCTCGTTAAAGATTGATCTTTTCAAACTCAAAATTCCTGCACTTAAGACCGGGTAGATACCTCCTAATTAGGCAGGCAGATGCAAATGAGCTCTCCCTGTGCTCTTCATTTGTTGGACGTAAGCTCTGTGGCAACCCGGGAGCTGCCACACTGTTCTGCCTTGGAGCCTCAGTGACTCTGGTTTGGAGCTGAGCTGTCTGCTCAGTTGAGAATGCTGCAGAGGGTGAGGTGGGCATGATCCTGCCTGCTGGTCTACAGACCTGGCCTTCTTCAGTGGAAAGCATTGGTGTTCCTGCAAGCAGCACTTGCTTTCTCAGTCTGGTTAATTAGCAGGCTCTTGAGGGAGACCCCTCAGGCTGTGGAGTATCTGGCTGTCCTTGGTATTGCTGCAAACAGCTGGGCACCCTTTGCCACAATAATAAAGAGTAGCAAATGGAAGGATGGTTGAAAATTGGCTATGTCAATGATGCTCTGCGAAAGGGAGGCATAGCTGTAGGTCTATGGAAATACTGCTGGTTAAGTAATCAGTTTTTAGAAGAAATGTGTTTAGGAGAGCGAGGAGACCATTGAAAAACACCACAGAAAACATCAAAGGTTTGACAGTACTTCCTTTTTCAGTCTTTCCAAAATGTTGTGCTAAGCAACATGACATTTCTAAAGCAGAGAGGTGTTAAACTGTTTGCTTGTACGCTTACTGGTGTTTTTGCCATCCCCGACCCAGATACCCTGCAGCATCATATGTTCACCCTGAAAACTTGGTCATCCCCAAGCATCCTGTGTTGCAGAGAGCTTGGGTGGTACACTGAAGCATTAGGTTAGTAGATATTTCTGTCCCGTTTAGGTTTGGATGTGTTTTGTTCCTGACTAGCTGATCGAGGGGTAGAGACTTGCTGTGTGGGCATCTGCTACTTGGGCTAACAGCGTATCTCATTACTGAAGCGTTTTATTCGTTAGATGCTTTGGCTAGCATGTTCTGGATTTCTAGTACATCTTCAAGCAATATGTTTGATTCAGGGTGAGAGGAAAAAATAAGGAGAAAATCACTGGGTAAATGTCTTATGGGGAGGATGTTATGGATATACTGTAGATAAGTAGGATGAGAAAGATCGAAGTCAAATGAGGATAAGAAATAAAGTTTTGGAAGCA
Source organism: Anas platyrhynchos (assembly GCF_047663525.1). NCBI lineage: Eukaryota > Metazoa > Chordata > Aves > Anseriformes > Anatidae > Anas > Anas platyrhynchos. The sequence continues at coordinate 8,367,398 of NC_092594.1, read as the reverse complement.
AAGGCATGGTGTGTTAGACTATGAAAAAAGAGATGAACGTGCATTTTGGATTTGTGTGTTCTGATCACAGAAGATGGATTCCTGTAAATCACAGCTTCAGGGTATGTGATGCAATGAATGAAGGCATGGTGTCTAGTTCTGGCTAATGTGTTTATGCCTTTTAAAGGATGTTTTTTCTACCTCTCACAAATACTTTGTACAACAATCTGGTGGTTGGAAGGCTTTTTTCTCCCCTTGATTTGAGCTTTTTTCTCCCCTTGATTTGAGCTTGTGGGAATCAAATCTAACTTTTTGGCTGTGAGTGCTTTCATCTAATCAAAACCAGTTTTCCCATCCCACACTTTAATATTTGAAAGGCAGTATGAAAAGAGGGAATTTGGTATGATTTGCGAAGGTTCCTATTTCTCTATTTAGAACGGGCTGTCTGATAGCAGCCCCTGGGCTGAGATAATTTCAACTGGAAAAAGTAACTATGCTTTAATTGAATTCTGTTAGAGGACCTTGGGGAGCATTTTTTTTCCTGTTGTTCAAGGTCTTTAGTATCTTAGCAAGTACTGTATAAGCTGTATTGCAGAATTGTGACAGCCGCTGAGCAATTCATTATTTTGAGGAAGTCAGATGAGATCTAAATTAACAGTTGTCAGCAACACTGCTTCAGGAGAATTTCCTCTTCAACCTGGTTTTGTTTTTGAGAAGTTTGCTAGGCAACTCACTCTTCTTTTCAGGTGTGTCTAGGTTGTCTCCAATTGGGCTAGGACAGAAATCAAACCCGGGTTCATGCTGAGCTGGTGAATCAGTGTAGGTCAAGGTCTCTTGTGCCTTTGGTGGTTGAAGGAAGGTGTAGTGAGTGTTCATGAGAAAACATCTCCAGCAGCTGCTGCTCTTCCTTATCTTGTGATTAGTGAAGAAATCAACAAAAGAACTGGCGAGGCTGGCTGCTTTACTCTGTAGTCCTTGACCAGCGTTACTGCAGTCCACATGCTGTTGTGATCAGCCCCTGCTGATTCCTGACAGATGGATTCCCCTGGCTGCCAGCTCAGAGCTCCCTTCTGTTCCAGGTGCACCTCTCAAGAGTGCCCCTGAGCCCTCTTGAGCCCCAGAATTGGGAGCTGGCAGTGGGGTTGGGGTCACAGACGCTTGTGCAGGGATGACCTGATGAGGAAGTCAGGAAGCAGAAGAGCTGACAGTGGAAGAGCTGCCTGATGGAAGGCAGTCAGGAGCAGTTGTGGATTAATGAACTTAAATGCTTTGTGACAGTTTTCTGCAGATGTTAGAGGATCTTTTACTTTGGTGTAGAAATGTGGGGTCTGCTCCTCTGGTCTGTCACTGTAGGGGGTTAATGAAGGTGAGCAGAAGCCAGGGCGGTTGGGGTATTTACACCGATACACTTATGCTGCTTCAGTGAAGTAGTTGACTGCTTCCTTATATGTATTTTTCTATGTTTGTGTTGTTTTTGTTTTTTTTTTTTTTAAGATTTTTTAAAGTAAGCTTTTATTTCTATTCTATTTTGTAATGGGAAGTCTTAACTGATCTGCAGTATTTACTGCAAAAAACAGCTGTTGAACATATATCACAAATTCCTCTATCTTTCTTGGTGCATTAGCAGCATACTTGCATGTCACTACTTCTGTATTATTTTATTGCTTTTGTTCCTTGTGTTGCTTCTGACAGTTTTGGGTGTTTTGGAAAAATAAATAATCCCAATGTTAGTTCATGTATATTGTATCTTTTTTCCTCTGTTCAGTGACAGCAGGTTGACTGAAAAGATTAATAAACAACCATTGCAACCTCTTTTTGTCATCACAGGTGGCGACAGACAAGGTTGCAGGGAAGCTGAGCTCTACTCTCTCATGGGTGAAGAACACTGTATCTCACACCGTCAGTCAAATGGCCAGTCAGGTGGCAAGTCCATCTGCCTCCTTGCACACTACATCTTCCTCTACCACTCTGTCTACGCCTGCATTATCGCCATCTTCACCAACACAACTGAGTCCAGACGACTTAGAATTACTGGCTAAACTTGAGGAACAGAACAGGTGAATGGAAAACACCTTGGTCTTCAGGATATAATAATTTAGACTAAAATTAGGTTGTTGCAGTTTCAGCAGAGACTGCTAAAGGAGGTTTGGTTAAAAACTGCATGGCAGAACACTTTTGTTTCAAGGCCCCTAAGATAAAGAACTGACGTTCTTGAGACGTGTGTTTTAGATGCTCTGTTTTTGTGGAATGTTCAAGGGTGTCTTTCTCTACTAGTCTTACAGGAATGCTTATAACAGCCTCTTATCCAAAGAACTTACAGTGGAGCCACATGGTCTTCAGTATTCAATTTAAAATAGAGTATCTTAGGGTTGATACTTTTGTATAAACTCACCTTCTTAAATGAAAATGATATTTCTATTAGCTTCTTGAAATGTGAAAGACCTCAGAATCGCATTGTTTTCTTGCTTTCCACTATACAACGTGCTCACATTTAGCCTTTAGCATGTTACTTGTGTACTGGTTTACATGGAGTAAAATTTAGTTTATAAAACTTAGTTGGAAACACTAGGAAAGCAGAGGCTGCTTTTCTGCTACTTATGCTCAAGCAAAATTTTTCAGTTTGTGTTCTGTAATTTAGTCTGCGGATCAGGGTACCTAGTCTAGTACAGGTACAGCTAATAGAGGAGGCTTTGCATCTTCTCCAGTGTCGTGTGGCTGGAGACAGTGTTCAACCATCTGTTATTTGCAAGAAATACTAGGTGCATTCTGCTGGTATGCTAATGGTGACTGGTGCATAATACCTTAATTTCATGAAAGGTAAATCTCTAATTAGTCTTGTTCCTCTGGACTTTTTTTTTTTTGTGTAGACTGCCATTCTCTTTGCAGCCTTTGCATGCTTGTATATTTATCTGCACCATCTGTGTTTAAGATCCCACTTTTGTTTGGATCAGTTGCTATTGACTTGCATAGTCATTGCAAATTGACAATCTCATTCAGAAATAAAATTGGACCATATGATTTCTTAATGCTGAATTTCTAGAACCCTTATTTCCACTCTTGAGACATGATTCTTTTTTAATGTTTTATGGCCTCTTGCAATGTTTGGTTGTATTCGAGAAGTATGTTTTAGTAGCCTATGGTTGACAGTAAAGGAGAATCTGAGTTCCAATAGCTTTCAGACTTACTGAAGCTCTATAGTTATCAGCTGCCTTCCATTGAAGATTGCTGTCCCTTGTGCTTCAGGAAAGTGCAGAAACTGACAGTTGAGCTCAAACTGGCTTTTGCTCCAGCATCTGTTAGCTTGCTGGACTTTGCAGTGGGGCAGCTGTGGTACTTGTGGTTTTATTCTACTGATTTAGCTGTGAGGGTAGTAACTTTCAGTAGAGGAGGAGAGTAACTGGAAGGTGGGGCTAATGCCACTGTGTCTCCTGGCATGTCTTCTCTCATATCCATATTCTGCAGCCTAATACAAACGCAGTTTACATGGAAGTTTTTGATGAGGAATGGAAACCTGCTTCTAAACCACCTCATCCTCCTTTCCTTATGGTTTATGGGATGGTCGCTCCTTTGAGGATGTATTGTGTAGCTTTTTTTTACCATGCTAGTAGCAATTCAAAATTTAATAAAAGAAGAAAAAACGGAGGTAAATAGTTCTTTGTAGAAAGCTAATTGGCATTTAATCTGAGGCTTTCAGCTCTATTCATGACCAAGGGACTAACTTCTATACGAAAAGCAGTAATATCTGTTCTTTGGACTGCTTATCTGTGTTAGGGCATAATGCTTCTGCCTCTAGAGTAGTCATATTACACCCTGCAGTTAGACTAGTTTGACTGTTGAAAGCTGAATGTGAACTTGGGCTTGCTAATCTTCTTCAGGTTAGCTTTTTGCATTTAGTAAAAGTTAAGAAAACTTGTTGGGTTTCATTTGATTTTTTTTAACCAAATCTGTTGTTCAATCCTATATTTAGTCTTTTTTTGTTGATGAATTCTAATCAAAGTCTGTCTTATCATGTTGCATTAAATGTATCTTTTCTTGTGAGATACACTACTTTAGAGCACCAAGTTGTTATTTATTTAATCATGTGAGGTGCACTGTAGTTCAGGAAAAGTTTGAATCTGCATTTTAGCACAGTGACACTTTGACAAGGAATTGTACTCTGAACACAGGGAAGTTCTTGTTTCTGCTTAATGGAAGAATAGTTGGTGATGGATAACTTTAAAGGTTTCATTTCCATTGTTGACTTTCACATGAATAAGAAGAATTTAAATTGTTTAAACAAGTTAGAAACTGAAAGAACTCAAACTATATCAAGTTATGAAGGTATCAAGGATTCTATAATCCAATTATACTGAAAGCCTCCTCAGAATAGTGAGGTAGCTCAGTCCAGAGTCCTGTTGGAGTTGTTTGGCTTTAGTAAATCATTTATTAAGTTTTAGGTGAAAGAAAACAGTCACTGAACACCACGGAACTTGCATGCTACTTGCTTTATAACAAGTTTCCCATTTTTAAATCTATGGACAATGAGCTTATCCAGGTAAGGTCAAATTACTGAAATCTGGCATAACTTTTATCAGAAGCTGTGAAAACTGAAAGTAACTAGTCAGAGTCTTTTACAGTTGTAAGGGTTTTTGTAATCGTATTTATAATCATAATATTTCTTCTGTGCTTGTTTTTTCCTCTGTCATTACTTTGATCTTTTGATACTGGCCCAGACTAGCAAAGGAATTCCAAACTGTTTCCATTATGCACCAGTATAAATCAGGTTTCTAAACACGTTTTTGATTTTTTTTTTTCAAAATTAGATTTTTCTGCATTGTCTTAATATGAACTAAATTGAAATCAATTGTGAAAAAAAAACTTAGAGTATGGCCTTCAAACAAACTTTTTAACCTTTCTCAAAATAATGAAGTACTTCTGCAGAGACTGTACTTGTTATTTTCATTAATGAAAATACATTTATTCTAATTTGCATAAAAAACAATAGGTGAAAGCTAGGTGCAGGGAAAGATAATGTAAATAACTCTACCTTAGTTGAGAGCTTGAATTGTAGGTACTCTGAAACTTGTGTAGAAGGGCTATAACTTACTAAATATCTAAAACCTGACTTGACCTTGCTAAAATACTGGAAGTCTTTTAGATTTTGTGCAGATGCATGAGAAATTAATCAACCATATCTGTCTGCTTTACAAGCGTTAGAATTCTTGGAAGTTCAAGCACAAATAAAACTTGATACAGCAAAACACTCTTTAAAAGTTACTCTTCTCGCTATTAGCTAACATGTGGTCTAAAAAAGAACCTTTCCCCAGCTTATGGGGCTCAGTATGAGTTATGGATAAACAGAGGAGGCCTTTTTGCCATGGATCCCCATCTGTCTCTACCTCCTTGCGAAACTGATGATCATAGCAGCCAGCTATCAGGGAAATCCGTGATTTTTTTTTTTTTCTTCCAAAGCAGAAGTACTGAGATTTCATCCTCCCTGTAGGAGGCAGCACAGGTCAGTGCCCTGAAGTCTGTAGGAACCTGTCCAGCGCTTGGCATGTCTTTAATATACCTTGCTACCTGATAATCAGTGAAGTTCTCATGTCTGAACTCCAGGATTTAATTACACATTCATTAGCTGTACTAACAGCTGTTGTTGCCTGGTTCATATTCTTTAGGTCTGAGACTTCTCTCGTGCACTTATAAAACACCATGTTAATTTGAACAGTTGTCAGCAAACTTCAGGCATTCCAAAATTGCTTTGAGTTTTAATGATTGTCTGTGTTTACATTGCCATTAAAAATAGAATGAAAAATGTGTAAATGGGTAGCTTTTTTGCAGGCTTCTTTTGTCTTTGCTTTAAAATTACTGTCTTTTCTAGGACTTGACATTTGACACTACTGTTAGGATATTAGTAAGAATATTTAACTTGCTTGTATTCGTATTCTTTGTCAGAGTGGTGCATGACAGCCCTATTTTCTATTACTGGTAAAATCAAATCCTCTTGCTGGTACTTACACCTTAAAATAAAACTCACCAATATTTCCTGTAGGTCTGTTAATCTCTAGTTGGTAAATGTATGAAAGAGTTGGACTTGCAATGCTTTTGTACTTTCTCTAATTTGATCTCTTCACATTTTAAGATCTAGTTTGTGAGATCACAAAGAACTTGTATTAAAATCTCACTTCTGTTAGTGCTGATGCATTTTAAGGCATTTTTATCCCTTTCTTGAAGGGCTGCAATGTGTGGTGCTCTTCTGTCTTCGGAATTACTTGAACTCAAGAAAAAAAAAAGTAACATTGAGCAGTTGTTTTCAGATTTAGTATGGGTGGAAAAACTGTACTGCTGAACCTCTGGATATGTTCTTTAAGAGTTTGAAGAACTGACTTGTAAACAAACTATTAGTAGTATGATACTGTGATAAGAATGACTAATTTTTTTTCATGCTTTCTTTGTAGGCTCCTGGAAACTGATAGCAAATCCCTGCGATCAGTAAATGGGTCAAGAAGAAATAGTGGATCTTCTCTTGTATCTAGCTCATCAGCTTCTAGCAATCTCAGCCATCTTGAAGAAGACTCGTGGATCCTGTGGGGGAGGATTGTGAATGAATGGGAAGATGTACGGAAAAAGAAAGAAAAGCAAGTTAAGGTAGTAGCTGGACAGCTTTTGTAGGATGTATTTGTAATGTGATATAAGTGATAGCTTTTTATTTTCATGTTGGCTGTATTCTTTTAAATATGTAATAGAAGCTTCTGATTAATTCTGCTTCAATTCCTAAGACTTTGCTTCCTACATAATCATTACTAGGCTTTAGTTTTGCCTAGCATGTCTTATTGAAATTAGATGCATACCAGAGATTTCAGCATATTTGTAATGAGAGATTCCTTGAATACAGGGGAGATATACTACATTTTCAAAATGGCTTAGTCATACAACAGCTGGATGCTATGACTATTTTCCCACTGAACAGCCATCTCTTTAAAAACATTATCACTAGAGGGCTTAATTCTATTGTATGAAGATCTGATAGGAACTTAGTTTCACTGTGCGTGCCAAGTAACTTGACCCCAGGGATGACCTTAAGTGGAAGAACACGCAGTTTCTGAACTCTGAGTAGACCAGACAAATTGTGACCAGTGTGTGTTCAGTCTGGGTCAGTTGTGGGTTTATGCAGCAGCAGAGTTCAGTTATACTTCAAATTCAAACTAAAAAGCATTTAAGGCATTTAACATATTTGTGTTTCAGAAGCAGCGAGTACAGCAGCGTGGGATTTTTGTTCGTAGGCAGTCTGTTCTGCTGTGGTTCTTTATTGGCTGTAGTCAGTAGTTTTATGTGCAGAATACAAATTTCAAGGTCTTTTGAGCAGTTTGAAGTGTGTGTGTGTGTGAATAGGTTGTGGGAAGTCAGAACAATGGGCTAAAGCAAAGTATCTTTTATGTGAAGCAGTTGTGAAGAAAGAACATGACTTGAGAGAGGAAATGGGATGAAAATGAATTCAAGACTTTATGCTTGCATAGGGAAAACAGTTTCTGGAAAGGTGTTCCCAAAATGCTATGAAAAGAAGGCCACATGAACCTTGCAAAAAAAAAAAAAAAAGCACAAGTGGGATGACAATAAGTAGATCTGGTTGGATAGGGTTCAGTGTTTGAACTACCTGCATGTGGACATTTTAAAGTGTCATGTGTCGCTCACTTTTACTGCTGGTCAAGTATCATTTGGGGAGTGTTTGACTAACTTTTAGTAAATATTTAAATATATATTGCTAGTGAGTTTTTCACTGCTTGTTAAATAATTCTCAGGTGTGTTTTTGTTTTTGTGTTTGTCAAAAGTCAACCTAAGCTTTGTTATCCTGAAATTAAAATGGAATATGGGAACATCCATACCTTTTTCAGGATGGTACTAGTAGGTATGATTTTTAGCAGCATAGCCATCTCTTTGTTTTGACTATGAAACCTAGTCTGAAGTTATTAGATACCTAGCAAGTTCTTGAAGCTTTAGGCATAGGTGTATATGCCTTCTTGTGTATGTGGTAAGTTCTGTTTGTGTATCTTAGTTCTGCTTTGGAACACCCTTCCTGTTTATGGGGAGATTCTGAAAGAAGACACAAGAAGTCCTGCGTTACAGTATGCATAATACTATGTAAAATACCATCATCTTATTGATATTTAATAGGTGTGTTTTCCTGCAGTTCCTCTAGGAATGATGAAGGTACTGACCCTGTTATTTTTGTCAAGCAGGTGCATGGTATCTTAAGGCAAGGGATCACTTGTTAATGCTTTGTTTTTATTTTTATCCTTTGAGTCATTAGATGACTCATCTGCAATCTGATAGTGTGTTGTTGACATAATAGCTAGAGACAGATGTGGAAAGCTGATGTGTTAGGCTTGTCTTGGAGATGTAGGAAATAATATAGGGTGTCACAGTTGTGTCATACACTGGACAAATAGTTGAAGTGACATTACTAGGATGGTTCTGAAAATGGCTGGGTATCTTGTGGATGTTAGAAAGCTGAGATCAGTGATGTAAAGCTCCTGTGTCAAAGTTTGAGTTTAATAAGTAATTCAAAGCAGGACTGTCCCTTTAAGTATCACTGTTAAATTAGCTAATCTTTCTGGCTTGGTATCTTCCTACTTGGACAAGTAGGAAGAATACTTGGATAAATAGGAAAAGGAGGATGCTTTGCACAATAGAAGATGACTGGCTTCAGAATAAATACTAGTAAGCAAAATAAACTATCATGTAGGAGACAGCATACGTGATAACAGTTCTTAAGGTTTAAAACAAGAAAGGAACCTTCTTGTCTTAAAGAGGGGGTCTTCTAGGTCAGATTGATCCTAGTTGCAGAAAGTACTACTAAGTCTGTAAACTTCCTGACTCATACTTTTTTCATCAATTTTTTCAGATCAAGCAACAAGACTACTTCCTACTTGTGCTTTCTGAAAAGACATGTACCAAACTTGGAATCTGGTTCTCAGATCTATTTATCTGGGAAGGTTTGAGTTGTATGATACTTAGCTGGTGATTTTTCTTTCTTTTTTTTTTTTTTTAGGAATGTAAAGTTAGTTCAGTAGATGTGAACCTAATGTCTTCTTGGTACAGTGTCAGAAAATAAATACTTTCTTAAAACAAAAAAAAATTGGAAATACTGGCACACCAGTGAAATTAGATGCATCTGTCAAGTGTGTCAAATAACTTCCAACAGTAGTATTGTGCTGTTTTATTCTGATTGGCTATGTTGTGGTTAGTTCCACTTTATTGTTTACTTGTATTTGGAATTATTTTTTACCAGTAATTTATTGTATCTTAAACTACAAATATAATTAAGGGTGTTGTCTTCATTAGTATTTTGTGAAAAACAATTATTAAATTCTGGGTCAGGGGAGTTCTTTTTAAAAAATGTATATATATTTTTAATATTCAGGGTTTTGAAGAAGCTTATGGGGAAAGGGGAAGAACTAATTTTATTAGCTAATTTAGCCACTTAAAATGATGTGACTCGCTGTAGTTAGCTGCCAGTAACCTATCAGGCTGCAACAGAGGCTTACATTTAATGAAATATGTGATTGCTTTGTGACATGTTGTGAACATTTTCTTGTGAGAAAACTAATTCCTTGAAATGTCATGCTCTTCAGGCTTACGCTTATTTTCAGGAAATAGTAATTTTGTATCCTTCTTTATGCTTTAGGAGCTTGTTCGAAAAGGGATACCTCATCATTTCAGAGCAATTGTTTGGCAACTGTTATGCAGTGCTCAAAGCATGCCAATAAAGGATCAGTATTCAGAGCTTTTGAAGATGACATCTCCATGTGAGAAACTCATAAGAAGGGATATTGCTAGAACATACCCTGAACATGATTTTTTTAAAGAGAAAGACAGTCTTGGACAGGAGGTTTTGTTTAATGTAATGAAGGTAAGGCAGTATTTCAGTCCTTGAAAATAATTTAACATGAATGTGCATAGAAGTTTGGAAATAATTTGCATTGTAGTAACTGAACTTGCGTCAGTTACATGTGTTCTAGTTTTTTAAACTAGTTCTGCTTACCAAATTATATTCCAGTTTCAAAGATAGCATTGAAAAATTTCTATAGTCAATGATTTTATAAGAGATTTAAAACATTTGCCTACTAAACATACATTAAAACAATCACAGGGTTACTGCTGAGATTATAATGGAGTAAAATATACTGTGAAGCAAGGTAAACAGTGTTGACAGTGAGAACACTGTAAATCAGAACTAGCACTCAGTTTAAGTGTTTCTGAACCTGTATGTTGTACCAGAAAATGGCAGATGCAGGCTAATGTGCAGCACCTAGTACCTAAGCACAAAATGAGAACAATCCTAAAATTAAGTTGTCATTGTATTGCCTTCATTGTAGCAGAAGTTAAATTTTGAAAGACTTTTTTTTCCATAGCAGTTTTTACAGAAAAATTAACAGGTTTCTAAATTATAGTAACTTCTATAATTCCAAGATGAAAGTGCAGTATGCGTGGAAACCAATATGTTTCTTCCATCTGTGATTAAAACTTCAGATTTTTTTTTCTGAAAAGTAGTGTTTCTTTGTCATATCTCCTGCAGAAGTGGTAATGCTATGCAGTTTGTATGCCAGTCCTCTCTTACCTTTTTACGCTCGGCAAATTAATGTAGCTGGAAAGTGCAAGCATTTTCTAGGTGCGCTTTAGTTTGTGCTTTCAAGGCCATCTGAGAGAAAAGTTCATATTCCTTCATAGCTGCAAGTAGCAACCAAATATTTGACCAAAACTTCTGAATAGAATGTCTGTCCTCTCCGGGATTAAGGGAGTAAGTCCAAGTTATTAGCAAAATGATAGCGCGAGCTATTTCATTCCACTAATAATGAGACTTTAATTGTTCAGAGTCTTAAAACTTTATTTTGTAGGCTTACTCTTTGGTGGATCGTGAAGTTGGATACTGTCAAGGAAGTGCTTTTATAGTTGGATTACTGCTTATGCAGGTAAACGTGTTAAAATGTGAACATTTAAAATCCCAACTAAAATGCATCATTGTGGTGGTTTGAGGTTTTTTAGATTAAAAATAAATAATTCTGTTACAATGCAGTTGTCAAGGGCTGCCACTTACTCTTCAAATCAAATGAGACTCACTCGCTGTAGTCTTGTCTTTACCAAGAAGATACTATCTTCCTGGGTGAGAGAATACACTTATTTCTCAGAGCTAAGATAGGATTGCAGAGTGTTGTTTAAGATATTAATGAAATTCTTCATTTCTGTTACATGGAACCTCCTCTAAGGTCAAATTAAACTTGACAAATTGTATAATCCTCAAGTTACCTTTTGCTTTATAAGCTAGGGTATATTATAAGGAATTTGCAGACCTCTGTTTCAGTTTAGAAATCACTTGATAGGATTCAGTATATACAAAAGGATTATTATAGTAATTAGCTATAAATACCTCTCTTACAGAAAAAAAGAGCATACACAAAGCCCTAAGCCCTCTCCATCACCCTTACGCTTTTCCTGAGTTTTTTACTGTGTTTTTGTTTGTTTTAATATAGATGCCAGAAGAAGAGGCATTTTGCGTGTTTGTTAAATTAATGCAAGATTACAGACTACGAGAACTCTTTAAACCAAGCATGGCTGAACTGGGCCTTTGTATGTACCAGTTTGAATGCATGATTCAGGTGTGTACAGAAATCTATTGGACTCCCTTTTCAGTAACTAGTAATAATGGACTTGGAAATTACAGTTAAAGAGCAGGCATGTCTGACTAATAAGCCGTTCTCTGCCAGTAGCTGGTTTCAGGTATCTGACAAAACAATGTGCACAATAAAAACTACTGGCAAAAGCTTAACAGATTTTTTTTCTCATTTTCTTTTCCAGGAGCATCTTCCAGAGCTTTATGTGCACTTTCAGTCTCAGAGTTTTCACACTTCTATGTATGCATCATCATGGTTTCTAACCATATTTCTTACAACTTTTCCACTACCAATTGCAACAAGAATATTTGATATCTTTATGTCTGAGGTAACTACTCAATGCTCACATGCTCCATTTCAAGAGTAGATGTTAAAAGCATGTTAGATGTTAAGATGTTATTTGGGTAGCAGTATGAATGCTACCTGATGGGCAAATCTCAAGTACCCTTGTTTTTCAGGCCTTATGCTTAACTGATTGTTTTGTACGGGAAGATTTTGTGCACATAGCTTCTCAGGGAAGAGCAACTATGTTAAGCAACTTTGTGTTCTAAGCCTATTGAAGAGCTACTCTATCTGTCAGAAGTTCTGGATGCCATGCAAGGGTGTCATACAACAGGGACATCAGTTTTCCAGTATTTTGGGGTAGAAAGGAATTCTGCTTTCAGGCCAAAGTTGACGTTCTGTGGGGATAAGGAGATCAGGAAGAGGGAATGTTGGCAAAACTATTGCACAGAAGATGACGAGTAGCCAAAGGAATTTATTGTATTGTATGACATGAAATTAAAACATCCTTTTTTGAGAAGTACCTATCTTTTGTTCCTTTTTTTCCTTCTTCTACTAGATGTGTTACACTTTTGATTAAGCTTACATAAAGAACAACTGTCATTCAAGATACTTTTACCTCAGCCCTTGCCTCTCTGAGGAGGATCTGACATCAGGACAAGTAACCTGACTACTTGTCCTTTGTGCAAAAAGAGAACTTGAGACCAATTTGTTATTTAGAGATTTTTCAATTTCCCTATTTCTTGTTTAGGAAACTGGATGAGCTTTCCAATGTTAGTAAATAATAGAATTAAATAAATCATCCTTTGCTGTTGATAATGCCATGAATAATTGTTGGTTATTTTTTAACTTCTGTTTTCAGGGTTTAGAGATTGTATTTCGAGTAGGTTTAGCTCTACTTCAGATGAACCAAGCAGAATTACTGCAACTTGACATGGAAGGAATGTTACAGGTAAGTTAAGGTTGAAATAATTGTAAGAGATGCCTGAAATGTGTAGTGTGTATATATTTCTTTGCACCTACTAACTGTATGTAATCTTGTGCTCTGATTGCTTTTAGCACTTTCAAAAGGTCATTCCACATCAGTTTGACAGTGGTCCAGACAAATTAATCCAAGCATCCTACCAAGTCAAATACAATGCAAAAAAGATGAAAAAGTAGGTATAACCTTTTGAGAAAAGACTGCTACTGCTTAGGGTTACTGTTTGTTTCTTTAAAGCTAGTTGTTCAGTACTTCACTTTGAATTTTCCATGTTTAAATTTTGGGGGACTTTATTACTGTAAGTGGTTAGAACTGAAGTTCTGTTTGCAAGAGAATACTTCTAAAGCAGCTTTTGCTGTTTTCTTTGAATGTAATAGTTATATCTCACGTAACCTAAAAATCTCATTGAGGAAAGCTGTAGGTTATTGAAAATTATGGAACTTCTGTAAACAGGATTTGAATAGGAAAAAGCAGTGTGGTGTGGGATACATGTGGTTTTGTTTCTTCTTTCTTGTGAGGATGAAGTAGGGAAGAGATTTTAAACTTAAGAACTTAGGCCAGATCATAATAAGGTTTTTAGTTTACGGACTGTATGTGTACTCAAGACTATTACTATTTAAAATAAAGGTCATTAAGTTTTGCAACACCATTGATAATTGTAAGATAATCTTGGCTCTGGGTTTGAAATTCTGAGCATGCTGCTACCTTTTTTTTTTTTTTAAGGTTAGTTGCATGTCTTCACTTTTCTGCCTTCTGTAACAAGCCAGTTTGCATACTTCATGCTTTTCTGGGGTTACATTTGGCAATTCTTCTGTTCTTAATCTGGGCCTTTATTGCAGTATATTGCAGTGCAAGAACAGCAGAGGTACAGATTTGTGTCAGGGTCTTTCAAAATAAATTTGCCAATTCTTCTGTCAGCAGTCTATGATCAGTACTGTGGAGTGAGCAATTGGTGTTCTTTAAAACCGAAGTAGTAACAAAGATTTCAGGGAAAATGCTTTCTGTGAAAGCCAATACTTTTCATTTCAAAGTCATCCCTAATAAAAAAAAAAAAGTGAGTTTTTTGGAGAGGGAACAAAACTGTTTTGTATGTTTAAATTTTTTCTCCTCGTATCTCTTTGCATCCTTCTGTTTTCCAGGTATTCCTAGCTCTCTTTTAGCTGAATGTATTGAATTGATTATTGTATAACTGCATTGAATAGTTGTTACAGTTCCAAATCACTGTCACTGCAATTGTGCTATCGAAATTAGACGTGGAAGCACCTGCACTTCAAAGTGCAGGTTCACAGTATGCCTACAGAAGTCTGTGTTTAAACTAGTTTAATGTCCAATCCAAGTATTCACAGGAGGAATGTATTGGCAACTTTCAAGCAGTTCTCTAAACAGAGGAAATATCAGCCTTTGTGTTCTGCTGTTGCTTGTTAGCTATTAGACCAATTCATTGTCTAATTTTTCTAATCATCCTTAATGATTTCCAATTTTTAGGTTAGAGAAGGAATACACTACAATAAAAACAAAAGAAATGGAAGAACAAGTTGAAATTAAAGTAAGAGCGTCTCAACAAATTCATTTGTGAATCTGCTTTTCTGAGATGTGGGTTACACGTCTGGTCTGTATATCACAGAATGTTTGGGTTAGAAGGGACTGTAAAGATCATTTATTTCCACCCACCTGCCACGTCAGGGACACCTCCCACTGGTTCAGGTTGCCCAGGGCCCCATCCATCTTGGCCTTGAACACCTCCAGGGATGGGGCATCTACAGCTTCTCTGGGCAACCTGTTCCAGTGCCTCACCACCCTCTGACTGAAGAATTTCTTCCTAATGTTTTACCTAAATCTACCATCTTTTCAGTTAAAAATTATTACCCCTTGTCCTATCACTACACTCCCAGGTAAGAGTCCTTCCTCAGCTTTCCTGTAGGCCCCTTTAGGGGCCCCATATAGGTACCAGAAGGAAGGATGTGTAGCAGGACATGTAATTGAGGTCCCAAAATGTTTTTCAGCAGTGGAATTGTTCATAATTGTTCATAAAGGGCACTTTCAGTGAAATTGAGACTGCTGGTGGAAAAAATCAAAGAAAAATCATTGGTGGAGACCTGCTGCGCTTAGTTCTCATTACTTGCTCCTTACTAAAGCTTGATTACAGATGACCTCATTTATCGGAGCTTCATTACATGCTGGCTTGGGTGTAGGTATTCCACACAGGTCTTGAAAACATATGTTGAAGGAGTTCTTATCACAGTTCACTTAAGTGGTTTACCATTGACTTGAGAACTTTTTTTATTATTATTCATTGGACCCAAGGTTAGGTGTCTTCTGTCTGCAGCCACTCTTTCTTACGGAGCTTCTGCAATTGATATAATGTGAGAAGCAGGGAGTGGTGGTGGAAAAACCTATAAGCTCAGCTCTGTTCTGAAAGGTTTATGTTTTCCTAACTGGCCTGCTTCCCGTACTTAATCACAGTATCTTTTTGCTTTTGTGACATAAAGAAATTTTTGGTATCTTTTTTTCCTTTCTCACAGTTAAGTTTTAACTGTGGGTTTGTTTCTTTGTCATAAAATATGGTCAACTCCATGAGAAAAGGCAGTGGGAGAAGTAATAGACTAGTGTGGTATACAGAGCTTGTTAGAGGGAATGAGTTGCAGCCTTCCTTTTTCCTGTCCACTGCTGTTCATTTGGCTTGCAATATCAGTTTTAAAGTTTTTGTAGTTCTTGAGGAAAAATTCAGTGACATGTACCTGGGAGCACGGAAATGTTCCATGCTCTTTTGGATGGTTTATCCTAATAAACAGGTAGCAAAGCAGTTCGCACCATTCTTAACTTCCTTCGGGACCTGCTGGGGTAGCTTCTCAAACCATGATTTACAGGAAATACACTAGTAAAATATGCAGCTCAGTACAAATATTTCTAACTTCTGAGGTATTTGAGGTAGATAACTCTCATTACAAATGAGATAAAATAATTCAAGAAAAAATACATAAACCTTTTCTGTCCAAGGAAAAGGAATGATACCTTTGTAGCATCTCATTTACCTGTCCTAGTTCAAGGAGTATATTTTCATGTCCATTAACCATGAGAACTGTGTCAGTTTCATTTATGAAGAGGTTAAGTCTAATGGTGTGTGGTTAAACCCTTTGGTTCACCTGTACATCTACTGCTTTTATCTATTGCTGACACAAATACTTTCTTGTACCTTTTTCTTATCTTTGCTCTGTCAAGATGTTTAAACTCAAGTTTTGAGTTAGTACATGACGTAAAGATGTTTCAAAAGGCTGTCTCTACTAATTTTTGTATTGATTATGATTTTCATAGGCAGATACATTTTTTAAAAGTTAACTTGCTTGGCTTTTATCAGACTTTCCATTTATAACTTGAGAAATGCAATTCTGAATTGTTTACATTGCAGAGGTTACGAACTGAGAATAGGCTCCTAAAACAGCGCATTGAAACATTAGAAAAAGTAAGTATGTTACTGACTAGATTTAATGTTATTTATACTTATCAATGGTAATTGTATTATATGATATGAGAATCTCATACCTATAACTTTCTATTTCTCCCGCTAATTTATGGTGTATACTAACAGTGCTTAGTCAAAAACATGGCAATAACAAAGCAACTAAGGTCAGTGTTTATAAATGTTTATGATGTCTGATTCTTACTTGAAATTGAAGCATGTTTGACATCCAGGTTTTTGTAGTGCTTTAACAAGAAGCATCTGTTCAGAGTACAGGAGACTGCATGAAATAGTGGAATGCTTGGGTAGAGAAATCTGAATTTCCTGGGTGTTTTATGTAGGAGCTAAATGACAAACTTATTAATGGTCAGAGATGAAAGACTGTCATCACTAATGAATATAGCAGTAAAGGTGCATTGTTGCAGCATTCACATTCGGTACAGGCAATCTGCCATTAATTAATCTTGCACAGTTTTTGAGTTGTTGCATAAAATTAAGATACATGGGAGGTGGAAAGAATACCGTTTTTAGAACTTCTTACAGGTTTAGTCTGGAATAGAGTTCTGTTAGCCGCCTTTAACTGGGTATAATTTTGGAGTATGTATGATAACTGTCTATACGTTGCTAATACGCAGCCATTGTTCTGATAGCCTCTCCGTTCTGATATCTGTTGTGCTTCCTGTGACAGATTGCATCCAAGCTGGTCTGCTCTACAATGAGAGCGCTCTTACTCATCTGAACTGCAAATAGCAACTATTTTTCAGCAAATTAAATTGAATGCTCTTGAGTTGCAAGGAATTGTTTCTGTTTTACAGGGAAGAAAAGAGCAGACTGAATTTAGAGTGAAATAACTGAAAGATGTCACATTTCAGGTGTTAAATCCATTGTGGTTTCTTGGAGAATCAGTCAATTTATGCTAAATTATAATTAGTTGTGATTTCTGAACTTAATTTGGAAAAGAAAAAATGCATATAATGAGGATATCTTGTGAAATAAAGCTGTAACCAAAAATACAATTTTATATCTTAATTTCAAATACTGAAATCTAGATTAAAAATAAGTGAAGAGAGCAAAATTTTAAAAAGTTCATGACTGTAGTAATTCACATTAGTAGGTTTGTGGCAAACTTAGAATAGTAAATATCTGTTTCATGCCTAATATGCAGAGGTTTGATTTTTTTTTTTTTTTGATTAGGAACTCTGCACTGTCAAGACACTAGCACTTTTGTAAACTCTATATTTTTAAGGTTTCAGAATTCACCTCCAGACTATTGCAGTCACATTGGAATACTTCAAAATCGAAAAATATCATCTATTAATTATCCTCATCAGAAATTCGTATCAAATCATCTAAGTCAAGGTCATAAAGTGAACAAATATTCAGTTCTGTTGGAAACTTTTGTTTTTTAAAACTTTCCTCATCCTAACATACATGATTGAGTTGCAATTTCCTTAGTGTACCATGACAAACAACTTACCATAAGATGCTACCTTGCTACGTGTAAGTAATAGCTCCTATCAGCCAGTTCAAACTTTGCCCTTGGAATTTTTTTAAGACTAAATAAGGTTTAACCTTATTTATTGAGTAGATGCATTCTGTCATAGAAAATGCAAAAATTGAGTGTGTACAGAGTGATAGAGAGGAAATGACTTTTATTAAATGTGTATTTCCCTGGTGGTGCAGGTAGTGGGGAATGTAGTGCTTGTCAGCATACATAAATCTGTGTCTTGCAAAACTTTGGCAAGAGAGGAGAATCAATTAACTGCTTAATTGAATTACTGCTAGAGTTTAGTGGAACAAAATATCAGCTGTCATAGTTGAAAATTTCTACTTGTCTATCAGTTGCACCATTTAATTTTCCTGCTTCATCTTGACGAAAGCATTAGTTCTGCATGAATGTCTCAGCTCTTAGTGGAGATGCCTTTGTGCTCAGATTATGCCTTCCTTTCTTAATGTGGGTGGACCACAGAGCAAGTCTTGCATTCATCTATTAGATAATATCAGATAACTCTTCTTAATTAAGGAAGCAAGCCATTCAGATAAAAGTAACCAGACTCCTGTAAGACCGCCTGGTAGAGTCTATTGCAGAAAGGCTGCTTCCTGCAACTTTCAGGCTGAGATGCCTGAATTTTTATGAAGAGTTATTTTTCCTTGTAAAAAGAAGTTGCCTGTATAGGAAATGGGTAGAATTTGGGCATTTTCTTTCTCTACTCACTTTTTTTGTCACTATTATCACTCCTTTGTTTTTTTCTTTTCCTTATTCCTATCTGAATTTTTCATTTTGTAGGAAAGTGCTTCCTTGGCAGATAGATTGATACAGGTATAGTCTTTTAGTCTTCTACTGTATGACTCCTTTTCTACTCTCAAAACCCAAACTGCTTTAATGCATGCATATTTGTATGCTGCACTCTATCCGTGCTTTGATTTGGAATAAATATATAGCTAATCTCTTGTTTAATATACTAAAAATATAAAAACCCAATACCTGCACGTTATAATATTCTTTCTAAACTAATGTACTTCTGGTACAAATTCTTGTTTCAAATGGATTAAGATCTATTAACACTAAAATTGAATATTGCAAACTTAAATCTGTGCATGTACTACTGAGTAATATTGCATGAAAGGAATTTTACTGAATGCAGGTACACAATTGTGCTTGCTGAAAGGATACAGAAGTTTATTGTAAAGTCCTAAAGCAGCTGCTTAGTACTGCCTTGTCCAGAAATTTCTACCAATTCTATGCTGTTTGCAAAACCAATCTGATGAAATGACCAGCTGAGTGTCACAAAGGCAGTCTTTCTTGGATTTGTCCTCAATTGCTTAAAAGAAATTATGTCCTAAGGGACAAGTGACAAGGGCCCAGGAGGCTGAGGAAAACTACCTCATAAAACGGGAGCTGGCCACCATCAAACAGCAGAGTGATGAGGCCATTACTAAACTGGAGCAAGCTGAGAATACCATCAGGGAGCTCCAACACCAGCAGCAATGGGTAAGGAGCTTGGCAGCACATCATCTCATGTTTTTCATTCACTTGTGTTTGTTTTTCCTTGTCATGAAGTGGTCTCTGTGCTGTCCTTATAAATGCTTGTGTATTGTCATTTGCCTTCATAAAAACTACACAAATTGGATACGTGATATTTTGGTCTCATACTGTGAGATGATGGAATTTATAACCCTAGGTAAATGCAAGTTATTAAAAAAAATATTAAAAAGTAAAGCCAAAAACAACACAACCTCTTTGTAGCTCCTAATGCTAAAAATCTAGCCATGGCAAATTGTGTCACTCTGAATGCCTAGTTTTGAGTTGATAAATGAGAAGCCAGGCAATGGCATTAAGTTGGTCCGTTCCATGTTGATGTTTCTTCTGGGTACATGCGTTTTTATTTTTTTCTGGCATGGTTAAATTAACTTCTTGCAAAACAAACAGAAAAGTATTATCGTTTGGTTTGGAGACAGACTTGCTTAGAAAGTATGGGTTTATGTGAAGATAGGAAAATAACTGCCTGTTAGCAGTCATATATAGTAAGTACTGTGTGTGTATGTACTGAGTGTTCTAGGTTGTATAAAATGCAAGACTTCAGACTGTTACTGTGTAACTGAAATTAACTTTCCCTAAGCTACCTATGCTTGGTATCTGAGAGAGAGAAAAGCAGTTTATGCAGTCTTCACTTGCTGAATAAACTGCGTGTTTGCAGTGTTGATGCAAATTGCTTTGCAATTTGGTCATATTGCTTCAAATAAGTGGTATCTACTTGTCTAAAGTCCTGGGTGCTTTTGGTGTATGCAATGCAATTTCATGGAACTACAGCACACTGCAGCTGCTTACCACATCCCTTATGGTCAGTACAGCAGTCTCTTTACATATCGTGCACCAAGACCCTGGAAATACTTGCCCTTTCTCATGGGAGGTAGAGAACAGATTTAGTATTAGACTGATTGAAATTGTAACTTAAACTACTCCTATAATACTGTATTTATTACCTTTGTTTAATGCAGTTCAGTATACAAGTGATACAGCTTTTTGAGTAGGTGCAGGGAGTTACAACTGGGCTGTGACTCTGTAATGTGTAATGCTGATTCCTGTTTAATTTCAGCAATTTCTTCTTGAGGAAAAAAACATGAAGAAATTATGACTGAGGAAGTTGGGGATGTTCTAGTAATGTTTTGCAAAGTTTTAGATAATCTATTTAATTTGCAAGACTACAAAACATGTTTATAGACTGGCTGGAACTTTTAACTGTCTAAATGCAATAGTATGCTTAGAATTACATAACAGTACGCTTAGAATATGTTTTTCAAGGCATCCTAGTGACTGTTAACTAACTTTACTCTTCTGCATCTTACAAAAAGACCAAAAGGCCACGTTAAAAATTCATTTTGTGAATTTGGTTTTAAACTTGCTGAGTTCCATCTATTAGTTAATTGACAGTTAATATGTTCAAAACTAATGCTTTTAATTATGCTGTGGCATCTTATTAGGTAGCAATGGTAGAGAATCCTGGCAGGTTGACCAGGCATGGGAACTGGTCTTGACCAATACTACAGATAACTGTGAATTGCAATATTGGCTGGATTTGATCTATGAGTACAGAAGATCACTGCAGGAGTGGAGAGAAAGCAGTGCAAGGGCGGGCACTTAATTTATTCCCCATTTCCAAACTTGTGTACTTGGCTTGCAGCCTTGTTTTTTTCCACTTAAGCGTGAGCATGCCTGTAAGAATTGCTTGGTACCGAGACTGTAAAGTCAAGTCATTATAGAGGGATTTTTGCATACGAGCTGATTAATTTTGACATGCAAGTTACTGTAATATAGTTCCGAAAATAGTCTGAATTAACTTCATGTGGTGAAAGTGTTACAGTTTGAGTTAAGTTTCCTAGATTCTGCTGCATTAGTGAAATTTGTAGCTGAACTGCTTCCAAGCATGTTAACAGGAGTAACAAGTGTGAGCAGGTCTCTTGCACCTTGGGCACCACCTAGTGGGAAGCCACGAATTCCTTTCCAATTCTGGTGTTTCACTTCAAGCAGAACCTGTTGGTGAATATTCTTGCCACATCTTAATGCCTGTTGCTCTTGGCAGTACTCATCGACAGTACTGCCTTATAGCTGTTTTAGGTGTTTTTCCTCCAGTTACTTTAGTTTCATTTATGGTTAGAAAAAATAATTGCATAGTGGGCTTATGGCTACATATTATATAATGCCATAGAATTTCTAAGAAGACTAACATAATCTTAGTAAAAAGCATGTGCGTTTGTATTTAAATGTTAAATAAGGTTTCTTATATCTGTTCTGTGAGCTTTGATGGCACAAATTGGACGTCTTAAATGTAAATCTTGAAGGGGCCTACAGAGTGTGTGTGCGTACGCATGTGAAGAAATTCTCCATTACAGCACTTTTTTCTAAGTGTGAATATAGAGATGGGTAGAAAAACATCCTTCTGACATCTGACCCTGGAAGCTCAAATTACATGCAACTTTAACTTTTCCTGTGCTGAAGTAATTGTAGGGAGTTTTCAGTTGAACCAGAATGACCTTATTACGGAGTCTGAAGTTCATAGTACCTTGTTTCCTGGCGTAAGGAAGGGAAATTCCGCTGTAGTTCTCTTGGATGATGTGAAAATAATGCTAATGCCCTTCCTAATATTAATTGGTATTGTTAATTTTGGTACTACTAGTACCAACCTATCTTTGTGGCATGTCCAGTCTTTAAACGAAAAAACTTGTCAAAGGCTTCTAGATGTAGTGGGTAACCAAAAGATGAAGAAGGTGATTTCTTCCTCATAGTGCCAGTGAACCAAGAACTATAGAAAGGAAGCTGTGCCTGACTTCAACAGAATGTAGAAGACCTTGTTCTGAGGTGTGTTAAGAGCGCTGGTGTTTGAGTTAAAGTGAGGGCAGGGAGATTGCTCTAATATGCTGCTGATAACTGTGCTCTGGAGTGTGGGTGTGCTAGAGTACCAGAGAGGCATTTAGTGTATATAGTTGCATGTAATCTGTTGATGACCACAATAATATTAAGAACGGTTATGACACTAAAATCTCTGAAGTTTAATATCTTATGTTTTAAGGAATAATGGGAAAAAAAAGTCTAGTTTTGTGAAGCCAAGCAAGGATTTCTTTCTTTCAGGAGTAGATGGCTGTAGAACTACATTTTAAAACTACATTTTTAGTACTTTGTATTACAGAGTTATCTCTTCAACACATGCCAAGGAAATGGTGCTTTTGTGATAAAAAGATTGGGATGGTGCTTGGAAAGCTATGTTCATGTTGTTCTGTTACAGACACTGCAGCTTAAGGCAAATACATAAAAGCAATTGTTTTTGCTGCTGAAGATGTCTGTCTTAAAGTAGAAAACTTTGAAGTTGTTTTGACTATAAACTTCTGTTAATTTTAATATGCAAGGATATGGATTTTTAAGAGCTGAAAATCACAACTTTGAACGTCTGCATGTTGTTTTTTTAAATATGTTTTGATCCTGGTTGTACTTCCTTGCCAGTCTCTCAAGACTAGGTTTGAAGGAGTGTGTTTTTTTTTTTTGTGGCAGAGTAGATAAATACTCCTAATATATTCCTTAGGTAGGCCAGGTCTAAAGACAGATTTTTAAAAAAGGGTGAGTTGTGCCTGAAACTGGATAAGTAATTTATCTTCTTACACTCAAACATTCTTATGGTACTTGTTATTTGACAATCAGACTTCTTGTAGTACAAAACTATTTATAGTAAGTGTATTTATATTGCTCCAAAATCAGATGTATTTAGTTCAGATCTGCTGTTTCCTCTCAGTTTCTTGGAAAGTACGGGAGCATTCTTTGCATTCATTCTTTTTTCATACTCTCTCATAAGGAGAATCTGGAGCAAGAAACTGAGAGTCCATTTAGGTTGCTGTCTCTATCACGTAATGAACTTGTACAAACAGCTAGGGAAGAAGAAAGCTGTTGGTTATCTTCTGCCTCCCCATTTTGCTTCATATGCTACTTACGCTCTCATATCACGTGAAGCAATTGTAGAAGTACATCAATGTTGTCTACCAGTAGTCTCCTATCATTCAAATCAGTGTTACCTTTGCTACTTGCTGAGGAAAGATAACATGCAGATTGAAAACAGTATGCATTAAATCAGTGTTGTGTAAGGGGAAGTTAAATATCCTATGATCTTTGCATATTGTGTTCCTGCTGTGTTCAGCTATACAGCTAAGCAGGATGAACACTTAACTGTTTTGAATGGATAGCCTCAATAATGTTAGACTGCTTGCATATTTGCCTTCTAATGCCTTATATGCATCCCCTCTGTTATAGCTCCCTGTAGATGTATATCCTGCGTGTTTTAAGAAATGTAATAAAAATGTAACTGTAAACTTCAGGAGTTAATTTACATGTTGAATTTTGATTAAATGGTTTAGTTGGCATGTAGAAGTATGAAAATAAAACATTTCCATGACCATGTAGTTGTATGTGGTAAATCCTTATTTTGTCCTGTTAGTCTTTAGTTTGTGCGTTGAAGTTCAGGGAATGTCATACCCTAATAGTAGCATACAGAACTGAAGACTTGTTAACTTTTTTGGCATCTAAAAACAGCTGACAAATTAAGTCATTTGCAAAAACAAAATAGGAATAGTTTTATAAAAGTTCATAGAGTATTAAAGTTGCATTGTTAATTGAGTAAAACTTCATATATAATTCAAGTATACTATTAATTTGTCACAATGTAGCTAAAAGCGCCAAAGATGTGTTGAATGACTTCCCTTTCCACTGAATTTTGAGGGTGGCTATGCCTAGACAGTAACTGGGCAGCTATGCTGTGGGGATTTCAACTTCGTTTTCCTAAATCAGGAATGTAAATGGTGATTTAAGATGGCATAGCCTGTCAGGCAGGTCTCACAGTCTGTGATGAATCTCAAGTTACATTTTCTTTCTTGAGTGACTTTAAATATTTTCTAGCTATTGACTGGAGTGAAAAGTTAAGTGGGAGTTCTGAAATCATACTAAGCATTTCTATTCAATTGGATGCATCTGTTGGAAGAGACAGTTCCACAAAATTATACTTTAGCAAGTGGAAGGATAGCTCTTACGTCAGCTCTGGCTAATCAACAGTCCAAATGGTTAGTGGTAATTAACTTGACTCAGATTGTGGGACTCTTTTTCCTTACCCCTGAAGTTTGGAAAGATCGACACTTAAGTTCTGAACTGTTGTCTTATTATTGGGGGAATGTTCAGGTGTGCAAAGCTGACTGAGGATCATCTTGGAGGAAGTCCAGTGTTGAAAAAACTGAATTTGATGTAGCCTAGGCTTCTGCCATTTGTTTAGAAGGGGTTATACTGCTACTTATGTCTGGATTTTTTCACTTTAATCCACGGGGCTTGCCTTAAAAGAGAACCTCAGAAAGAATATGTTTAGTGTGAACAATTAGGAGCAAACAGTTGGAGTGGATTAAAGAGGCAAGCCAAAGTGATAGTGCATTGAAGTACATGCATGACTTATTTTACACCCAAGGTTATGGAAGGCTTCTGTTGAATACAAGTTTGAGTAGGGATCAAGAGTTTCTTATATTAACCTTGTAAATAATTGATCTTGCCCAAGCCTCTTCTTCTGCGTATCACAAAATAGCCACAAATCCTTTTTTAATAACGATGACAAGAAAGTATTGGTGGTTGCTCATCAGTACTACTAGGGGTCTAAGTCTGGTCCTATGTGTTTGGCTGTGTGTAGGTGCTGTTGTTTGAAAGGAATAGCATTAGGGCATACTGTTAGCAGTGAGGATGGATGTGTTAGTAGGCCTCTATAAGGTAAGCAGTTCTGGTGATCTTAAGCTGATGTTCCTAATATTAAGCATTTGAATCTTTTTCACTCTAATCTGGCACATAAAACCCACTTCAAACTATCTGTGCTTCATACTAAACGTATTTCTGCAAACTTTGTAGCATAAATGCAGTTCACGATACAGTGAAGACTTTGTGCTACAGCTGGAAAAAGAGCTGGTCCAAGCCAGGCTGAGTGAAGCAGAATCCCATTGTGCCCTGAAGGAGATGCAAGATAAAGTTCTAGAGATGGAGAAGGTAAATCAAATCCAGGCTCTCCTGTGTAAAATGCTACAGGAAATAGAATATAAGTCCCTGTAAGTTTGTGTAGTTGTGTTCTACGCTTCTTATATGTTTTCTTGACTGCAAGATGCTTTTCAAAACTGAAGCTAATATAGCAAAAGAAAACATACAGAAACACCAAAAACAAACACACACACAAAAAAAAAAAAAAAAAAAAAAAAAAAACAAACAAGATCTTTCTATGAAGAAAGTTCATTTTCTCCTGTTCCTGAAGCCCACTACCCTGGAAAACAGATTCTGGTGGAGTCTTTATAATTAATGTTAACTGTTTCAAAACTATATCTTGCCATGAGCAGTTGTCTTATGATAGGCTTTGAAGTGACGTGAAATCCACAAATAGTTTGGGGATGAGGGAGAAGAAGGAAGAGGTCAGTGATACCTTTTGCAGATGTTAAGTTCTTGAGTCTCTCCCATCTCCTGTTATGGCCAGGGAAAGAATATCTACTGTGCTTAGCATCAAAATCTCTACTGCTTTTTGGGTGACATCTCAGCTTGTAATTTTCTATGCTGAAACTCCAGTTGTACTTAAACCATCTGTCAAACAATTTTTATTTGAAAAAAAAAAAAAACAAAAAACCCCACAACAAAACAAAGAAAACACAAAAACCCCTGCAAATAGAATAGAAGAAATCCAACTGACCTTACATAAAGCTAACTATTTAGATTATAATGCATTGGCTTGGGAAATGGTTTCCCCATGGAAGCCCTAAAAAGCTCTGTACTCAAGAATGTGGCCAGAACTTACTGGTTAACTCCACTGGATTGATCTCACTAAGATTTCACTTTTTTGTTTACCTAAGGAGCTTGTTCGGGAACCTGACAGGCTAGTAGTGTGGTAGTTTTTACTCTATTGAATGCTTATAAGAATTCATCATCTAAGTGATTTTTTTTCAGAGTTCTGTCGGTTCTTAAATTTGTCAGTATTTACATCCTATGGTTTGAAGCAGATACTAATAAATGGTGTTTGTGTTCATCTTAATATATTACTTAAGAAAATCTGGCAACTGTGACAGTACTAAGCATCTACAAAAATACTTGATTTTACAGACAACTACTACTGAAAAGCGTAGTAGAAAGTGAAGTACAGTTCAACTTTTGAGTATTTGGTGACCAGTGACACAATGTAGGCCAACTGTAGGTAGACCATGTCCTTCTTCCTCTCTGTTTCTTTTACTGACTTTCATTATTATGCTTTCATCATTGTTTACTTGCCCCACGTGATTCCTGCAGTGTGTTTTGCTGTTTTCTGTTTAGCTTTCTCCAGTCTACCTTTTCTCATGTTATTTGTAAACATCCATGCACTTTCAGCATCTGTAAGAGCTTTCCTTGACTAGTTATTGTTTTAAATATTAATGGTTGGTTCCTTTTGTCAACACACCTTTTTTGCCTTTTGAAAAAGGCAGATGACCTACTTCGCAAAAACTGAACTTCCATTTATTATTTTTTTCTTCTACGTCTAAATAAGAGTTGTAAGTCTAAATAAGAGATATAAATCTAAAGGTATAATTTCAATTTCTCACTTGCTTTACCTTTATCGACTGGTTCAAAATCTTTCATGCTGATCTCTGTACTGTTGATGACATGCCAAGAATAGTGTAAATAATGCTTTTTTAGGGATCCTATCCAAGGAAACCTGGAAGTCAGAATACTTAAAAACCCTTAACTTGTATCTGTAGTTGATGAAGATGCCTAGGCTCACTGCATGCAGGAACTTAGATATTTAAGGGATTTTATTTTGTAAGGGTTAAGTCATTTAAGAAGTTTTGGTTAACAATAAAAGTTATTCCATGTATAACTTTTTTTGAGTGGGTCTCACCAAGAGTTTTATTCAAATACATACTTAAGAGGATGTTCATTGTTCCAGAGGAACAGCTCCCTCCCTGATGAGGAAAATGTTGCTAGACTACAAGAAGAACTGATAGCAGTAAAATTACGAGAAACAGAAGCTCTGATGGGTCTCAAAGAACTCAGGCAACAAGTCAAAGATTTAGAAGAACACTGGCAGGTATATGTAGCAATATACTGTTACTTTTTTTTTTTCTTTTTATTGGTGATAATAAAGCAATAGACTGAAAACTTAAGATATGTCAAATAAGTGAGTTATTATGAATCAAGCCTATGAGGTAAGAAAAATTCTAAATTAAATTGCCACAAGAATGTTATAGATGGCAGAAAGGCCTGTGCTACCAACCATTCTGGTAGAAAGGAAGTACTTGATCCATATTCCCACTTGCTTAAATTTTAATAAAAGCCAGAAGTAAGCAAAGCTCTCTTTCAGGATATACTTGCAATTAGCTGAGTTACTGTAGTTGGGAAGTACTGTCCTTGGCTTTTTAACTCTGTTCTTAAAGCTAGTTAATTTGCATGGCTTTCTAGTTTGAGGAAAAACTGTAGCACTCTTAGCAACTGTGTATCATACAGCTGAGACACCACCAGTTCTTTGAAAGAAACAGCTTAAGTGAAATTAGGGAACATCAGGAAAGATAACTGCTGATAAACCTGATGTGTTTTTTAGCGTCATCTAGCTCGCACCACTGGAAGATGGAAAGATCCTCCAAGAAAAAATACAGTGAATGAGCTACAGGATGAGCTGATGACAGTCCGATTGAGAGAAGCAGAAACACAGGCTGAACTAAAGGAGACCAAACAAAGAATGATGGAGATGGAAACACAGGTATGATATTGAATGCTAGCATGTGTCAATTGATCTGATTGGTATCAAATGACAAATATCAGTTACTGGTCTTTCACCATCTATGAGTGTGAAAAAATGTCTTGTGGTTTTTTTTCAGCTGTTTTTTCCCATTTCCCAACTGGTGGATTAGGAGGAAGAACTTGGTGCATACTTAGTGCAGTTTAATGTCTCTTACAGTACTAAGCTTTCTTAATTTCTAATTTGGACTAATTAGTGGACTCTATGTGAATGTGAGTCTTAATTCATTAAATTGTAACTGGTAAAATAACAAAAGTTCACTTCAGTTATTTCCAGTCTCACAAGCCTTCACCTAATTGTTGATTCACGTAGCACTGTCACTTTAAGAACTGGAATTACTGCTTACTTCTGTTGAAATTGCCTGTACTGGACCCTCTGCTGAGGACATGAATGTGATTACTAAAATGGACTCTGAGCAGAACAACTGCATGTTGTCAGTTCTTAGCAGAAGTTTTAGCTTTAATGTGCCAAAAAGGAAAAGAATGATCTAGCATTGTTGAGATACGCAGAAAAGGGGGGAAAAAAAACTTGTCCGTAAGATCTTTCTTTTGCAACTACAGTATGTTAACCAAACAAATCAGAAAGTGCATTAAGATTTCTAAATTCATATTACATTTGTGAACTCTGAAATGACTCAGTTAGCAGAATGCGTTGTTGATTGAGAAGTGTTTGTAACAGGATTTTGAGAAATCTTCCCATGCTAAATGTAACTGATACTTGAGGGAGGTATGCAAACAAAAACTTGTCAAGCTTTGGCAATCCCAGAAACCAGGAGAGAATGTAAATAAGTGCTACTGAAGAGCGATGAAATGATTGTAAAGTATGTGATGGCTTACTACTGACAGAGGACCACTTCTTGTTATAGTAACTTAATAAGTTTCATCTTGCCTTAACTTCTAAAACTTGCTGAAGTGTTAATACTGTTTCACAGCAGCACTAATGTGTTTTTGTTTTGTTGTTTTTCCCCTATTAGTTTTAGTCAGTAGGGGGCATAGGTATCCTGTAATGCAGAGTACATGTTGTAATTGCAAGACCTCTAGGTAGTTCTCACTTTAGTGTTAGGCAAGTCCCTGTGCATGCTTATGCTGTCCAGCTGTCATTTGAAAGAAAGGCAGTGGTTCTCGAGTTGTGTGCTACTCTGTGCATAGCTTCACTTAAGAAAAGCACGTTAGTACAAGACAATCTTAACTATGGTGCCATATTACTTTAAGGTATTCAATGGAACGGGAACTGTGCACACAGTATTTCTGCCATACCTGATGTTTCTTGGTTATGTCAGCTTGTAGCTGTGATTGGGATGCAAGTTCATAATCTTTGACTTTACTAAGCATGAGACCAGTAGAAACAGATGTACAGCAGCATTGTGCTGATGTTTTTACAGTGAATCTTACATTGTTTAAGAACTCTTTAAGTATCCTGGCTGATGTTTAAAACTTTTCTGATTTGCATTTAGAAAGAAAATTCTGAATGCATTTCCATCAAGTCTTTCTATAGTGAATGATCTGTCAAGTCTGTCTTGTCAGACTTAAGGGAAGTAAATTAATCTTACAATAATATTTCCTTACCATACGTCTTTTTCTTTCTTGTTATAAATGTCAGAGTCAGATCAATAATAACCATTTGCGAAGGGCAGAGCAGGAGGTTACCAACCTACAAGGGAAGGTACAGTATCTTTCTGCACAGAACAAAGGACTTCTTGCTCAGCTGAATGAAGCAAAACGAAGACAAGCAGAGATTGAATGTAAGGTAAACAGCATGAGTAGAATTTGTCCGCTAATGCATATGTAATTTTAGTATTTTCCACTTATGTTGAATAGAATTGAGTTCTAACTAAGGAGTAAAATCACAAAACCAAAACTTTCTTTACTAATTTGATAGTGTCATCTTGAATTTACCATCTCAAAATCATTTGAGTTTTTGACAGAGCTGCTTCTTTGTGGTCCCACAAAGATAAGCTTTTACTTCAAAATGCGGTTCTACTCAGAAAAGTGTCTGTGCAATATATAAAATACTCTTCTGCTCAACAGATTCTGATCACTGTGTACTGTCCTCAGTGACAGAAGAGGTTAATTACTTCAACACTGGCTATTACTGTAGAACTAGCTTAGGTTTAAAGAAGGGAGTAAAAGTAGTATTTGAATGGAGAGGTGTACAGAAAGGAGTGTTATGGTATTAATTGCCTAAAAAGTAACTAGCCTTTAAGAGATCAGCCTAAAATAAAATGGGTAAGAAAGTAATGCTTATTACTGTCAGTGCACAAGAGCTTTATCTGATGCTTGGGTCTCAGATTAATTTTGTAAGTAAATCCATAACCAATCCTTAATAACTCACCTTATAAACTGTGCATATGATTTGGAAAAGCAATAAAGGATTAGTCTTACAAGGTTTTTCTTCTAACTTGGATGAAATTGTTTCAAGATTCTTTGAAAATAGCAGTTAATAACCAACAAATTAATGTTACTGTATGTCAGTACTAGTAGATACTGAAACTTGTTTTGCAATTGCTGTTAAAAAGATTACAGTTTACATCGTGTCAATTTTATAATGTAAAACAAAAGGCTACCCATTTGATGTATATGCACTATCTGGAGTTCTACTGCTTAACTGTTAGACTGTGACCTGTTCTCTTTAAATACATTTTTCGCTGACTGTGTTGAAAGGTGGTTAAATTTAATTTGTTGAAACTACCTTTGTTCAACATAGCTTTAACTTGTTCCTTTTTCCCTCTTCCTCTGACACTTTTGTTGCAAGATATTGTGACCTTATTCTGCAATCTGTACAAACAATTCAATTTTTTATAGATTTAATAAGAATGCTGTCATCAAAAATTAAACCATATTGAACAATATACACAAGTTTAACTCTTTAAATAGGACATAACTTAGTATTGAACTTAACACTGCTATTTCAAAATTATGAAAAAATCTATTTCAAACTATATGATAATATACTAATAAGTTAAAAATGAGAGAATATTAAAAGCCTTTGTACTTTAGTTTGTTTTGATTCATTCTCCTCGGTCTCCACATGCAAGTTACGGAAAGGATGTTTTTTTTAGCTTAACCTAAGATTTATGACGAGTTTTCTTTTCTTCTAGAACAGTCTCTCCTAGGTTTCTGTCTCCTTATCTCTATACCCCAAACAAGCTACTGGTTGGGATTGTTTAAGGTTGTTTCACTATCAGGAAAGTGAGACTTTAAAATTAAAGTGAACTTGAAGTAAAAACTGAAGTAGAAAGAAGCATTGTTATGATGGCTGAGCCAACATCTTGTAACAGCACTGCCTTTTTTTAAATTGGCTGGGTTTATGAGAAACTGGCATATCCTCTGACTATGTAATGTACATACAAGTGTGAAGGACTGATGTCCAGCAAAAACAACACTTGCCTTATCTACAGCCCTTCTAGAAGTAGATTCAGTGCCTGTCACTTTACTATATAGTGTTGCTACTGACTTAGATTTGGCTTGACAGTAGCAGCTAGGTTGAATTGAGAAGACACTTGCTGTGTAAATACCTGGAATAAGGCAATTTAATATGTCAGTGATGCAACAGGAAAATCTATGATTTTTCAGGTAATGTGATTGAGGAATCAAGACACTGTTTCTGTAGCACTAAATATTTTTTTTTGAAGTTCTACTCTGCATTTCCTTAAATATGGCAGTTTGTTTTTCCTGATTCCATTAGAAACTTTTATTTTTTTGTTTCCCCCCCTCCTGTTACTTCAAATTATCTGAAGCATGCTCTAGTTTTATTTGTCATCACAACTTTGCTAGGTAGTGAGATTTCTACTTAAAGGTTTATCAAAAAGACATTTGTATTTTCAACTCCTCAGTTCTTCTATGTAAAAAGAGCTAGTGTATTAGTTCTGGAGCTTGTATTTCTTTAAATAATAGCTTAAATTAAAACTTGTGTAGCAAGCGTGCATCTCATACCACCTATACAGTAATTGTTTCCTGTCACTGTGTCCTGTTATGTCTTTCCTTTAATCTGAATGCTGCTTCTACAGCAAGAATTTAATTTCAAACTTTCTTGAAATATAGCACTAATATCTCTA
Source organism: Anas platyrhynchos (assembly GCF_047663525.1). Classification (NCBI taxonomy): domain Eukaryota; kingdom Metazoa; phylum Chordata; class Aves; order Anseriformes; family Anatidae; genus Anas; species Anas platyrhynchos. Next base: position 8,335,186 of record NC_092594.1, on the reverse strand, counting down.
ATCGGTTATGTTAAGGAATTTACAACATAAGATTTGTGCCCTCATCCCAGTCTTGTCTTTCCTCATATCAACTTCTGTGGTAATTATTGAGAACATACCGCGTTTCAGTGATAAAGCCATCAGCACCATCTAGAACGACACTATTGACTCATCTCAGATACTCAAGTCAAACCAAGTCAAAGAGTCATTTAGCTTTCAGTTAAATTCATGCAATCCTGTGGACTTGTGGGTTTTGCTTTGTGTGGGCAATCGTGCAGCAGAATTTAGCAATAATGGCTAAATTTTGGCTGGCACAGGATAGATTCCTCTGAAATGAAATCAACTGATTACAAATGCTGTTAATTGGATACTATAGAAGATGCACTTTCGTTACAGCAATCTTTAAAACAAATGACATCTTTTCAGGTAGCTATCTTGGATAAACTTTGGCATGTTAAATTCAGTCTCGATCAAACTGTCTAATGAAGTCAAGAACTGTCAGTTGAAAGCCGTCATTAAAATAACTGAAATACTGTAACTGACTCACAGCAACTGCAATTTGCAGAGTTCCACAAGTCTGCCATAAAAGTTTGTGTCCCTGGGTCTATTCTGGACAAAAGCAGACTAATTTGCGCTCCAGCTGAAAGTGTTGCTGATTATCTATCCTTCTTCCCATGTGGTTGTACCAAGCTAGTGACAACATAATATTAGTTTTATGTTCTCAAGTCTTAAGGGCTTGCTACATCAGACAGAAAGAAGGAAATTTTCTTCTCTTGTCCAAACTCTAACTGCCTGTCACTGTTAAACTTATACCAGGACTCTGATTATAGGTTATGGGCATTAGACTTTTATCCTAAACTATCTTGCAGGTCTTCATTGTATACTGTAAGATAGCTGGACTAGATAAATTTATTCAAAGAATGATACAAGTAACTTCTATGTAGCTTTGCTATTTATTAATAAAGCCAGAAGCGGAAGAGTGACCTGGTGGTCTGTTATAATCATGTTGATGCTTTATCTTAACTTAAAAAATGTTTCTGGAACACAAGACACATATTGCTTGGACCTGGACATTTTTGGACCTACAGTACTTTTGAAAGTTTCATGAGTATTAGGTGATTGTAGTTTGGAATTGATAGTAGATGATTGCACAATTATATGGGCTAAAATTAAATGTGGATTCTTTAGAATATGCCTTATCAGTAGGTATGCTACTCTTTGGTATAGGTTTTCTTTATGTGATTTTGAGTAAATGCAGCATATGGTTTTTAATCAATTAAAACTGGTATTATTTGTTAACTTTAATTTATCACTACTTTAAGAGTAAAGAAGAAGTGATGGCAGTACGGCTCCGTGAGGCAGACCGCATTGCAGCTGTGGCGGAACTCCAACAGCATATTGCTGAATTAGAAATCCAGGTAATAAGTGATGGCATTAAATGTGACTGGATACTGATTACTTTCTGTACTTTTTCCTTCTTCCCCTTCCTTTCCTTTTTAACTTGCTGTGCATACAAGGCATTGCTTTGCTAAGTGGGATAATACTGTCTTGCTAAATGTAAGGCCTTTGCTTACAAAGGAGGCAAACTTATCTTCTGGGCATACTGGTCAGCTGTTAATAACTGCTTTTGTACAAGCTGCATGTGTAAGGCAACGCTTTTAAACTCTGACTTCTGTATTTGGGTTTTGTCTTGTAATTAGTGTTTTTTACCAGTATATTAGATTGAAAATTACTACGTAAAAAAGCCCATGTTTTAATTCCAGTAAGCATTCTTATCTGCACTTACTCTTCTGCTATGATTAATTGGTGGATTTGTTGTGAAACTTACTCCCTTTGTTTAAATCTTGAAACCAGAAATGTTATTTAATGCTGCCGTGCCACTGTAGGATCTGAAGGTGCATCCTTTAGCCCCTATGCTGGTCCTTACACTTTCAGTTCATTTTGGAGCTTTTATAGTCCAATGAACTCACTGCTCCCTTGATGAGAGAACCACTTATGGAAGTGATTGCTTTTTCTTCTTTTTTTTCCTTTGAAAAATTATGATGGATAGACTGTCCTTCATATATACTCTTACAGTGTTCCTCTGAATTTTGCTGCGTCTATCTGTAAAAGTTTTCTTGGTTGTTGTTTATAAGTTTAAAACTACTTATTCTCTTTTTTTAAACTGGCAATGCTAGTGTCTGTTTTCCCTTTGAAATCTCCCCTTCAAGATGACTTCATTGTACAGTGTCAAAGCTTTCTTTTTGCCTGTGATTTCCAACTAAAATATCTTTCAACTCTTCATATATGGAATTAACTTGCTTCCTAAAACAGCTTTTTATTCCTACATAAGTCTTGGTTACCATTTTGCTAACAGTATGAGAAAAATGTACAGTAAAATGTTCTCATGTTGTTTCTGTAAGATCAACTTGTATTATGTAAATGACTGTAAAATAAATTTAATGGAGCTTGCATAAAGATTTTTCACTTTGAATATTTTTTCCTGTACTGCAGTAGGCACCAAATATATTAAAAGATAAAATAATCACTTCTTTTAATCACATAATGCTTAGATAATGCTGTGATGAGTGCATTAGAAATACTTATCTAAGTAAGCATTGCACATGAATCACTTATCTTCTAGTAAGATAACAAGAGAATAGCTGAGTTTAGATCAATCTTTTACTCCTGTGTTAGCATTTATTTTAAAAAGTTTACATTGATTTCAAATAATGTTATTTTGTAGATGAGAGGTCAGCACCTTATTTTGCATTAGTTCTACTTTAACAGACTTTAAATGCTGTCCTGCTTTGTTTGTTTCTCTAGTACAGGTAGCCCTAAAAGCATTGTAGGTCTGTTACTACAAAAAGAAGAAACAGCGAATCCAACAATGATCTGTTCTGTCACCCTATCAGAACTGTATTCATATTTTTAATATAAATACACTTGTTTTCTGTGGTTTGACTGATCAAATCATCAGTGCTTAATCATTCTATAGTGTTCTTCTATTCTCTTTCTGTATTTCTGCTTAAGCTATGGGTGTCAGAATTGTGTGTAGATTTCTGTAATACCTTATGTAAGATAAAGTAAATACAGGAAGGGAATCTATTTTGTAAGTCTGCCTTATACATCCATAGAATGCACTGTCTTATGTTCATTTGTTTATCCACATCATCGCTCATTCCTTTCCACAATTACTACTTTTGCATGATGTAATCTTCAGTAATGTTTTTCCATTTTTCTCATTTTCTAGGTTGCCTTGTTTTTTGTTTCCTACTCAAGCACATTTGAAATTCTCATTTTTTGGTATTTTTAGATCATCACCTTTAATGATTTCTTGATCTGTAGCCTCTTAGTAATATTCTTTATTTCTTTACAAATGAGAATGGCTCTACTTTCTGTACAGTCTGGAGCATGAAGTCAGTGGCTCATACTTTTAATGAGTTTCCACGTTAGGTTTTTGGTGAACTATTCATCTCAAACTTACACCAGTCTGAAGTATAGCTTGTTCAGTTGTGAAATAAATGTTTTGAGTGTTAACTGTATACAAACATTTAAAACAAAAGTGATTCAGTTGAAGTAAGTTCCTCTATTGTCAATTTGGTTATTTTCAATACTCCAGACTTGATTGTAGATGTTACTATGGGGCTGTGACAACTTTGTGTTGTAAGATTCTCAGTGTGTAAGATTCTATAAGCAAATAGGTATTTGACCAGCATGTTTTTTGTCAGCAAATATGAAACTTAAGATCAAAATTTCTTTTGGGGTACTTGGGCTCAAAGGCCTTTGAAACACCTGCAACAACAAAAAAAAAAAGGAGTTGGAAAGCCTTAATTTCCGAAGGAGTAAACTAAAACATGCAGTTGATACTAAAGCTTCAGTTTAAAACAAAAAAGGGCTTTTTAAGAAGACTGCTGGTCTAGGCAGAGGGATGAGATACTAGGGAACTTCTTTCTCAGAGAAAGAGCTGCCTTCCATTTTCTTCAGATCAGCTTGTTATTAGGATGCTGTGGTCTGATGTGAAGAGTGGAGGGCACTTTAATCTGGGTTTGCCTTAATGATTTGAAATACAATATTTAAGACCATTAAGTGCATGTGACTAGTCTTTAGCGTGTAGGTTTCTCTTGAAGTAATCATGCTTAATATGGAGCATCATAAATAGGTCTGTCTGGGATTATTGTTTCAAAGCTGGTAACAGTGAAAGGAAGAAGTTAACACATACCATTCCCCTGGAAAAAAAATAATTGCTTTTATGAGAAGCAAGGGGAAAATCTAGGGATTCAGTGCAAGGTCCACATGGTCCATAGAAATGCTTAACCTAAATCATGTGGTTTTTCTTCTAAATGTTCGTGTAGGTGTAGGTGCAAGACACTGGTGTTAACTCTGTAATGCAGAGTATCACTACTCCCACATAAGAACTGATCTGACGTTACATACACAAATGCTAGATTTAAATCACAGTTTCTGGGTCACTCGTAGTTCTGGTTAGTAATAATGACAGAAGGTGAAGGAGGTAGTTCTATCACTTACTAGTAGATGCAATTGTATAGCAAGATGTTTGTTTATTATGATATTAGGAAGTTTTTATATATTCTGAATGTCATCTCATCTTTGTCAGGCATTCAGTTCCTGATGCTGACCCTTTACACTTCTGTGTTTTGAAGTGCAAAAAATACTCCAATACATAATGGATGTTCTTAAGCAAGACTGATGCATTCCTTAATGAAAACAACACAAAACTGAAGTGTTACTGAAGTTTAATTTGTTGCATATGCATAAGCCGAAGAAGTGACAAAGGAAAAACCCTGAAGTCGTTTCCAAACAAAGGTGTTATCCAACAGCTCTTGTTTTGTACTCTGCTCTCTTTTTGTTTTTTGCATCACTAGTTCAGCTCATAAAATCCTTGTGAAGTAAGTATCACTTGAAGTACTTAGCAGGCTTCTGAGTTTTGAACAGGGCACTTAAATAAATCGTTAACAAATAAAGGATTTTTGGATGGCTGGGCTGCAGGTTTTTGTACCTCTGTGCTGGTGAAAAGCTGTCCTCCTCATTTGATATTTCACTTTCTTACAGAAGTTAGACTCCCATCTTATAATTGACTTATTTTGGCCAAACTATGTGTACTCTGGCCCCTCATTTATCTCATATTCATTTATCTCATTCTTGTGTAAGATTTAGTAGATAGCTAGGACAAGGAATGGATATTGTCTCCCTTTATTCCTGTAGTCAATCAGTAAAATGCTGGGTTTGCTTTCTCAAATAATTCATGCTTTTTGTTTTCACTTGATCTGGATTGATAGCTTCAGATGTCCTTACAGCTTTTAATGTCCTAATATCAGCCTTTAGCACACCATTCGTTTGTGTAGTGCTTTCTTTAAGCTTGGTAGACTTTCTCTTGGCAGTTTTACTACAGTTTTAGCCTAATAGCAAGAGTTCCTCCCGATCGTGTATCGGCAGTCCTGTTGGTCACTCAGCATTGCTGAGGTTTTCTTTTGATTGGGTGTTTTTTTTTTTTTTTCGTTTTTTTTTTAAGCTTTCCTTGTAGTAGTCAAAGGCAGGATGGGCTATGTGGGGGGAGGGAGGCTTTAGAGAAAATCAGGCAGGGTTAAGTAAGTCGTAGTTAAAGCTGCTGTTAGTCATCTGGCCAAGGTAAGGAGCACTGTGTCAGTGAAGCATAGACAGGCTGAGGAAGCAGAGCTGTGGCAGCTGCAGACTCTGCTCTGCATCTTAATCCCTTGCTCTCCATTTCCATTCCTATCCTCTTGAAATAGTCCATGTCTGGATTGGGATGAGGAGGTACAGAGCACATTTGTAATATAGAAAACTTTGTACATCTGAGTAATCTTAAAGGGGAAACTGTCTATTAGAGTTCATTCTTCTTTCAACCTTGGTTAGGTTGATCTGGACAGGGGGTAACATCACTTCCTTCTTGGTGTGTTTCCTGGCAGATTCAGAGAATTGTCACACTTACCCTATCTTTAACCATGTCAAAGCTGCTTTAAGAGCAACTGTAAAGGAAATCCATGATTGTGCTAGTTCTCTCCCCCACAGTTTAAACTCTTAACACTATTTCGCTAGAATGAAGCCTTTCGATGACCTCTGTTTAATAACTTTTCCAAGTACTAACTGTTGAGTAAAGAAATTGTTTCCATCTTTTCAAATTACAGGAAACTTTTTTTTACTCTTATCAATAGTGGTGTGTGATGTTAGTGATGTGTTTTTTGAAAGTCTAGAATGAGTCACTGTAGAGTCACTGAAAGGACACTAGTTACCACATTTACCCTTCTGAATAAACTTCATTTACATTTTTTAATGCTGTCTTGCCACATAGTAAGAGTTTAAAAGCCTGCCTTGAAAAGAGTCTGAGGCAGATTGGTACTAAGTAAATGTTTTTAAGTCAGGAAAAAAAAAAGAGGGAAATATCCTACCCTCTATACATCTTCAGTAAAGCTGATAGATACACTGGCTGAGGAACAGTGTCTGTCTGGTGTCCCTTCATTTTGACTGCCAATAAAACTATTGGTTTTGTTTTTCTGTATTTAAGTTCATAGTTATTAAAGTGAAAGCAACCCTTGATATCTAATTTCAATAGTCTAATTTCTTGTTGACGTGTTTTCCTACTGTGATCATCAAGAATGTTGTAGAAAACTTTAATCTTGCAATTCTCTTGGGACGAAGCACCTGCAACTACAGACATAAAGCCTCTGGTGTGTTCCAGGTGTTCTCAGTGAATTTTTCAATTTAAACTTTGTCATGACTATTACTGTACTTGATTTTTGTGGAAGATACTATACTGCAATAGTTTCAGGTATTTAATACTAGCATTCTGTCCCTGTGCTGCTTTTGCCAGCAGTGAACCCTAGTTCTGGGCTGATTGAGACTGGAGGCTCTCCACATACTCAGTAGTTCTCAGACTGCAGGTTAATGTGATTCAGGAGAACTTGCTGCCGCTGCTGCTTGGGAAGGTGCGGTAACGATGTTTTTCTCTTAAAAAGCCAGACAGAGGAGGATTACGTCTGATACTACAGCCATGTATCTCAACTGATAATTTTTTGTGGGCAGAACTTTTCCTCAAGCTAAAAAGCAAATTTTTGAGGAACAGACTTTTCGTCTTAGGAGCTTTTGGTATAGATCTGGGTATGCAGACAAGTACTCTCGAACCTCAGAGCAGGGTGAGGGAGGTGAGAGCTTCCACAACTGAAGGGGCCTAAGTGACTTCTGTTTTAGCAGTTGCTTTTTTGATCTGCAGGGCTCATTTCCTGCTCCTCCACTGCTTGTGCTGCTCCCTTGCTATGCACAACCTCTCAGGCCAGAGGCTGGATAGCATGTTGGCTGTTTGCACTGTCATTTTGACATGAGCAGAGCTGATACCTGGCTACCAGAGTGTTTTTCCCTGGTACAGGGATTTCTAACCTGTTAGTACTGGTGGAGCCCATCAGTTGAAAGAGACAAAGTGTGAGGGGAACAATAAGTCATCTTCAAAAGTAGCAAAATTGAGATGATGGCTTTCAAATTATGTTACATAGCACCAACTGGTATTACTTTTCTAACTTTTCTAAAAACCTTCCTGGGAATGCATTGGTACCAGTATGCAGAAGCAATATCTCAGGGAAACTTATGTGGAAATTCATTCATATGACTGTGGGTTTTTAAACAAAAATTCCTTGATTACAGAGTTGCCTAGCTTTAATTTTTTCTTTGCTCTTTTGGTTACTTAGACTTTTTCCTTCTTGATGTGTTACCTAGCTTCAAGTATGTTTGTTTTAAACTTAAAATTACTATTATTTGCCTAGAGACCAGGCATTCTTCTTCGTGTTGTGACCTCCCCAAATACCACAGATTTTCTGTAATAATGCTTCACTTAAAAAAAAAAAAAAACACACACAACAAAACCCACATCCTATGTGTGCAGTCTTAGATTTTTTTAAACCCCTATGAAGAGAGATTAGTAATTGCTTATGTTATTTCCTTTTAAAAGCTGTGATGTTAATACCCTAAAGGCTTGTTAAGGTGTAAGTAAGCATTCACTTTTGAACCAGTCCAGTTTGAGTGCTTTTTCAGAAATATATAGCAACTCAAGCACAGTACAAAACTAATGCAGAGCAAAATGCATGGTACCTACTGAAGTAAATGCTATGATAGGAGGCATTTAATTAACTCAACCTACATAAAAGGAGTTTAATTTTCCTTTTGTCAGTGGAACTGTCTGGTAAATGAGGAGGACAAGGCAGTTTACAGCCAAAACATATAAAAATGTGATTATAAGGGTTTCTGTTTCCATTAAATGTATTACCTGTCTTTATACAAGACAGGTTTTATGTCCTTTGTCCTTTATGTCCACCCTTGGCATTCAAGACCATTGAGATGAATTTTATTTTTTTGCTGTGGAAGACTTGCTGAATCAATCCATCCCAAAACATGCATCTTCCAGCACATCCGCATGGCTTGATGCCTGAAGCTAGAAACTAGCAATAAGATTGACAAGGAAGAAGAGTGTTAAAAATGTTCTGAATGTAGGCTCAGACCTTCTAGGCTGCTGGGGCTGGACTACGGAGAGTCCAGGCTCTGTCCTTTGGGCAGGTAGCTCTTTATTCCCCATCTCAAGTTACTCTTGAAATAGAAGTTCAGTAGCTGAGCTTCTATCTGCCACAGTGGATTCCTAGGCTGAAATGATGGAAGCAAGAGAAGATTTAATCCACATAAGATTGATTTCTGCCTATCTGAATGAATATTTTCAGTATTCCTTCCTACTGACATCTTAGGAGGAGAAGTAATCCTATAAAGAACAGACTAGTTTTGATATCTGGAAGTGAAATAAATCTGGCAGCAGAAGAACAGAAAAATGGAAAAACTCATTTCTGTACAGAAATGAATGATAGAGGGCTACAGCTATTCCTTGAAGATTATTATCTTCAGTTACCCTGCAGTATATCAACGACTATAACTAATTGCAACAACCTTATCCTGCAAATAATAGGTTGAGGATGAAACATGCAAGAATTCATCAGTATTACTGTCTAAAGTCCTTACACGTGTTTCAGTTCTATTCAATACTTGTTATATCTTCACTTCTCAGTTTCTTTCCCACTTCTGTCATTTGCAACCTAGCTAATTCCTTGTCCATCTACTTCAGGCCAAGTTTAGCTCAGATTCAGAGCTGAAAACAAACAACCATAAGTTTCTGCATAATATGGTGTTATATTCAAGGCTGAAACGGCTCAAGCTTAATAAGCCACTAAATGAAACATGAACTTAAAAATCCTTTCTGCGGTTTCCTTTTGTGAGACAAATATTTGGAGTATGGGTATGCTTACAGTCTGGAGTTTCCAGCAGTCTCAATGGCACATAGCATCAAAAGCACAGCTAATGTTATCCAGAGTTATGGTGCACAAGTGGGAATCTGACTGGCATGAGGACAAAACTTGAGGTTTGTTTTACTGTGGTGGTGGGTTTTCACCATTTCAAGATATGCATACACTGACAGTACTCCTTAAAAGTGACTCTAGGATGGTATCAAGATTGTTTTTATAAAAAACAAAGTTCTTATTTCACAATTACTGTAAAAAAAAAACAACAACAAAAAAACCAACAAAAAAAATAGTGCTGTATCATAACCTAGCGTAGGTTGGGAAGCAAATCTAGAATGACAGAATTTTGGGAAGGAAGTTTTCTTTCTTTGTGACATACAAAAAAAAAAAAAAAACAGGGAAAACTGTTCCTGTTGTTTTTTGGAGTAGTAAAAGGAACTGCACATGTTGAAAGTTTCCTGCCATCAGGTTTTGGTTTTGATGTCTGTCAACTGCTCTAATAAAAAACTAGTGTTAAAGAATGTTACTATTAAACTTAAGCTGTTCAAAATAAAACGTGCCTTTAGTTACCAGATGCTCATCAGAAGCTGAAAATTGCTAGCAAGTAGCATGAACTTAATGCAAATATAAAATGATTGGAAAATGCAACAGTTTTGTATATATTTTTTATTATATGAAAATATTGGTGAGAAGCATCAATCTTTTACAGTTTTTAAAGAATTGTGGATAACAAAGACCATTTTCTGACATAGAACTACTTGAAATGTTTTGATTCATCTGAAAGATGTAAAACATCATCTGTCTGCATATCTGATTTAGAGAACAAGTAATACTTCTTTGGAAGAATTAAATATTGTAATGTTATGTCTGATGCCAGCATGTTTTCCAGTGGTTTACTAATGCAGCTGTACGAGTATTTTAAGTAACCAATGACACAAACAAACCTAGTTTAACAGCAGCAACTTTAAAATAGGTTTTAAAAAAGTGTGTATGTGTGTGCATATATACATCTTTGCTGCTCAGAGATGGGCAACTGAGAAGATTAATACCTTGTCCTAAAATTTATGTAGCACCCATCCAATTTACCCACTGTAAATATGTTTTGTAGCTTATAGAACATGGTCTTAAATAGTTAGAGCTAGAAATGCCTGAGTTCTTTATTTTTATCTTCTACAGCTAGTGAAAAGGATCAGCTTCTGACCTCTAGTATTTTGAATACTGTAAGAGGAAGTTACAGCATGAGTTTTCTTTGAAAAATGTATTTGTAGAAAATCACATTGCAGGGTTCCTTTTTTGTGCTAAGTACTTCTTGATGAGTTGTCAGCTCTACAAAATCTGTAAGGAAATTTCTGTTATGAAAGGAAAACTGAAACCTTCCTTGTCCTTCACTAGTAATGAGAACCTTGCAAGCCAGGCTTACGCTGACATTCAGTTTAAGTCAGTTTAAGCTGACTGGAGGTAGAGTCTGTTCTTCCATAAGCAAACTTAATGCCAAGTAATTCTGAGGTATCTGTGTTAACTTCACAGTAATATTTGGGATAAAAAGCATTTAAATTTAATGATAATATATAATACATATATATATAGTATAAGTACTCTACATAGTATACAGTAGCAGTTTTGAGCTATTTGTGCAGTGTTGAATTTAAGCTCATAACTTTCATTGTCTCTGCTGTTTATTCCAATTTAATCAGAAAATGCCTGTTTTGTGTCTTCCCATGTACTCAATTCCAATGTAAACCCAGGTATTTACATGTTCTAAAAGGGTTATGGCACCAGTCTTAAATTTATGGTAAAAATCTGACTTTACGTTTGCTTTATGATACAGTGGTTTATGGTTACATCATAATTTGGAATCCAAGGTACCAGAGGCTGAAATGGAAAAGTCCATTTCAAATGGAGATAAAGGATTTAGATTAATGTTTCTCCCGTGTACATTTCTGCTGTTGCAAGAGATACAATCCTTGTCTGGAATCTTAACATCAATGAAGCCTTTTCTGTGTATGAATTTAAACTGCATTATTTTTGGTCTGCAAATTTTGTTGCTTCTGCGTCTGTTTGGATTTCTCAGTAGCAATACTCATCCTTGTAAAGGGAGATAAGCTTTGTTTGCTTTTTTATTTAATATATTTAGCATGGGAAAAATACTTGCTACTTTTTTTTTTTTGGAAATTTGAGCCATGGATTGCCTAGGAAGCAAAGTTTGTGCAATTAATTTAAATTATTATAAATAATTTGGAAATTATTCATTGGAGGGTAGAGGCACACAATACAACATACCTACAGCTGTTAACTTGTACCTAGCAGAGTGCAGACATGGGCTGCTTTCAGAAAAGAGTTCTCTGCAGCAGGTGGTTATTTTTCTGAGATCTGCTAAGAATTTGGTTTACTCATGTTAGGATTCCCTTTAGAGACAAGCTGAAAGCGTTGCAAGCTTTCACGTTTCAAGATGCTCAAGAAGATGTCATTGGCACTTAAGAGCTACATTAGATTGACAAGCCTCTTCATCCCCGACTTTTTTTTACTTGCCAATTTGTCATTATACCTCTTACAGCATTGGTAATAAGGAACATTCCTTTCTTCACTTTTGCTCTCTGGGGTTCCTACACAATAATTATGTTTTACTTGGCAGAGGAGCCCTTTTCATACAGTGTTTCCCAGGGCATCAGCTTGGTCTGAACTACTTATACCTGCTGGTAACTTCAACCAGATGCAAAGTGCTGGATGGTTTGTGTGTGTCCGTGTGTGTGTGTGAGTGTTGTCTGTATGTGACAAAAAGCAAGCAGTTAAAATAGAATTTTAATATACCATATCTGTGAACAATTTGAATAAGATTCTTTTTTTAAATCAAAACAGAAAGAAGAAGGAAAAATTCAAGGGCAGCTTAATAATTCTGATTCTAACCAGTATATCAGAGAACTGAAAGATCAGATAGCTGAGCTGCATCATGAGGTAAGTGATAAAATTCTAGTGTCTGATCACTTGCACCTTTTGTCACATTTTAAACGTAGCAGGTCTTGCTTTTCTAGTAGCTATTATAGCTTCAGAACCTGATTTTGCCAATGTAAATTATTTTAAATGAATAAAATTAACTTTTGTATATGTCTTGCCCTTGTATCCTGGGATGTAAGAACAAAACTCTCCTTAATTATATGACTTGATGTTAAATGAGACCAGCATGTTCCATCTTGTTTTCTCCTTAATTTCATGAGTTGATCATCCATTGTGTTGTGTTTGCTGCATTCAGAGCTATGTGCATGAAAATAAGCCCCTTTGTCTTTGTTACAGCTTTTGAGGATAATTCAGTTAGAAACTAAACAGCATTTGTACAAGCTGAAGAGTCTGTGGAGATCTTTTTGTAGTTGCTATTGTGAGGACGAATTTTATGTGGTAGCGTACCAAGATTGCTTAAAAAGAATCAGGATGCTTGCTTAATATCAGTTAACAGATTAAGTTTTAAACTGCCAAAACCTTTAGCCTATGAAATTTGTCTTCAGACTTCCTTGCTTTAATAGTTGTAGTAACTGTCTCTTAGTTAAAAAGATCAGAAGGTCTTGATTCCGAAATGGCTTGTGTAACTGCTGTGCTCACTGGCTCATTTCAGTTTGTCCTATGTTGTGAAGAAATATCTTTACTTAACACTGTTATGTGCAAAATGCCCAGTCATCTTTGCAATTTAGTATGTTTCTATATGCATTCTGATGCATATCAGACAGCTCTGATAGTGTAGCTTAAAATTATAGTATTGTAGACAAATACAACCTTTTAATTTTGTCTTTTTGGTTTTGTTAAATAAGCACATCCTTTCTTTAAGTGTAGTTACTGTTTTTGCAACAACCCTAGTAGATTCAAACTCTTACGACCCATCCTTTGAGAGTTATAATATAGCAGAGGAATGCTGTCGCTTCTATAGATTGAAGATAGTCTCTAGGGCCATCAGTCCAGCACTTCTACTGATCACTAAGCTCACTTAAAAAATAAATTCAAAAATTAATTACCTGGCATTTTCCATTAAAGGACTATAACTAGCTTGCTTTATATGAGAAAGTTGCTTGTAGAATTCCCAGAAAGCCAGATACCTTGTGTATTTTGCATTATGGAAAAAAAAAAAAAAAGCAAAAAAAAAAACTGTACTCATTGTACTCGGTGTAAATTTAAAAGATTAAAAAAAAAGCTTTGGAGAAGAAGTAGGGTTACCGTTGGAAAGCTGTTGCATAATTTTCTGTATACAAGCAATTGTCATATGCCTGTCTGAGCAACACTATTTTCAGGAAGGCAAACAGTTGTTTGTTTTTATTGTGAATGGGTTGGAAGGAAGGTTAGGCTCAAAAGAAAAGGCCAGCTAGGGAGTATATGAATCTCTACAATACTAGCGTTCACATAATTCCATGTAGAAGAGCATTTCTCTCCCAGAGGTGCACTTTGTTATGGCTTACTGCTTACCTGGTTTGGAAATTAAATTTTAGGAACAAAATATCTCATTCTAGAATATATAGAAACAGCAGCAAGAAACCCTTATATACTAAGCAAATTATAAACTGATAGCATCTGTGAATGCTTCCTTACAGTTTCTTTTAATCCTGAAAGTCCTTGTTTACTAATCACTTTTTTCTGTACTTTAATATATCTAGTTGTCTAGTATTTAAATAGAAACTTTAGAGGGAAAGTAACAGTTCAGGCACAATCAGGCTTTATGGACGGAAAGTAATATTTAAGGCTTGATTTTGAGCATAACCCACTGGGCTGATTTTTATCATAATGTAAGATTAAGTCTGAAATGAAGGTAGTATTGATGGGTAGGTTGATTCCAATGAAGTCTATAATCAACATAGCTGCTAAGTGAGGAACTTCATTTGCAGTGTTTTCTGGAAAAGTAAAATTTAACTGGCAATAAGAAGAGGCAAAAATGTTTGCTCTCAACTGCTAAATGCTAGGACTAGTATACTTCAGTCATTACCAATTAAAATAAATTAACTTTATGAAATCTACACTGAAATGTCTTCATGTGTAGCTCCATTAATGACCATACTACTTGGCTGCTTTTTTATTCTACTTTTGCAAAAGCTGGGACAAAAAAAAAAAGTTATTTATAACTCTGCAAATTCATCTTCCTGAAGACATGGTGATAGGCTGACTGCAGCCTCCTAGCTGGTTAAAGGTAAAAGGCACTGGTAAAGCAATAGAATTCCTAGTGACTATATGAAGTTAACACTTCATATATTTTACCTGCAGAACTTTAAACTGGACATCAAGTAATGCAAAAGTTACAGTTGGGTGAAGTGACACAAGGTTCTTGGTGATGCCAAGATACTTATTGATTATTCTGTTTGTTGAACACTTTTCCTTGCTGAACACTTCTTGCAGTACTGAATTCTTACAGAAATTTACATCAGAAGAATTGCAGGTTCTCAATCTGAATGCTGGAACAAAATAATGAAAAATAATGTATTGAATGAATACAAGTAATTGGGATGAAGTCCATATTGGCCTTCTGACAAACACCTTTGTGTCTTTGGCCAATACAAGTGCATGTGTCCCTATTATCAGTGGAACTTGGAGTAGTGAGATACTCTCCAGTGTTTCTTACTGGAGACCTTCCACTGGTACGATCACATCACAGGATGGAATTAGAGTGGGGCAGCAGGAGTTGGTTATTAATGCTGCCTGGGGTCTCAAGCTGAATCCTCCCAGTGAAAAGTTGGGTTGTGGGTGTGCTACTACAGAGCAGGAGCAACAGGCTGCTGCTGATGTGGCACATCTTGACTTTGTAACGGAAAAAAGTTGACACCCAAATTTCAGTTACCATACTGGAACATGTGAGAGAAGTAACCCAAATAAGCTATGTTATCAGAACTCTGCATAGAATGTAAGATTATAGAATTTATCTTTTAAAAATTTTTATTTCCAATCCTCTGCCTTTTGTTGCCATCTACATAATTAATTTTGGTGTGTCTTTTCTGACCTCTGACAGGCTGCAGTTCCTGTGAAGCAGCTTTATTACTTGTCATTAAATACAGTAAGCTTGGTTCCCCTGTCTTTGACACAGAAGTCAGATCAGATGAGTGTCATTTGACCTTACAATTTAACCTGCTCTAAATGATGTAATGCTAATGATATAAGTTTACAGGCACTGCAAGATTTGTAACGGGTTATGTATTGTCAGATTGTATACTGAGTGCTTGTACTTCAGTAGTGTCCTTTGATTAGACTCTGAGGTATTAAGTAAAAGCATTTTCTGTGAAACATTTTCACTATTCAAGAAATTGTCTCTCTTCAGTAGGTATCATGGAGGTGAATGGTTAATGTTTCTGGGGGGAAAACACATGGAAATGTTGAGCTGCTTTACTTTCCTTAATGGAAATTCAAAGGGCTTAAGGAAAACTGAAATCATAAATTAGTCCTTGTTCATTTCAACATAAATCACATAGTGGGAGGAAGAAAAGGGAGGAGGTACTTTGTAGTTTGCCACTTTTTTTATTTTTAATTCAAACTGAATGAGATTAAATGATTTATAAAGTGCTTAAGTTATGTATTTCATATACTATCCCTGTGTACATGCAGTATTTTATATAAATTACACAGCAGCTGTGTCTGCTTCCTGTTGGATGTTGCAAGGCTCATATGTGTTACCTAGATTACAGGAGTGGTACAAAAGATTAGAATTGACATGCTTACCCACAAGCTACACTGGCAGACCACAAGACACCTTTGGAGACAGAAGCAAGTGGTTTCCAGTCTTACAGACTTTGTGATTTAGGACTGAAGTGCTTAAGGTTAAATTGTATTCAAAGCAAAACTGTGTAAAAACTTGTCCTTGTCATACTGCTAGCTGATTTTTGTGTCTCTTGCAATGTTTTAATGAGTTTGTTTTGCTGTTAAATTTCAGTTTCTTTTTTATTAAGTCTTTAATCTTAACACAATTTTCATAATAACCTAAATTCTTCCTACTATGTATTCAAATACAATAAAGCACATAGCCTCTACAATTTGGGATTGTAGAGCATTATTCCATACTGTCACTACTGCATGTTGTACATATGCATTGGGGGATAGCTTTATGAAGGAGAGTGGCAGCATACAGGAACTTACTGCTTCTTTCACTAAGTATGTGTTCTTCCTTAATATTTGAGGATCACTGAGAAGAGTATAAAACTCAGCATGCAAGAATAATAGAATGGCACCGAATGTCTAAGGGATGAATAATCATGAGATTTTCTTAGTTGCCAATGGAAATTGTCATTGTCCAGGTGAGCTCCAATTTCAGTTTTCAAAAAAGTAGCATTCAGTGGATCCTCTAAATACTAGAGTGTGTCTGAAATTTCACTTTTAAGGTGCCGATTTTGCTCACTTCAGTTTTCTTAATGCAGTTCCAATTATTTATTGCAGTATAAGTTTAGGACTGAAATACACTCAACTTAAATGTTTTCCTGATTTCACTCAAGCAGATTAGCTGCTTTAATTTGATGTCCATAAAAGGCAGGAGAGTATCTGATATATTTAAAATCATTTTTCACACTTACCTGTACTTCAGGGATCTGGTAGTTGATGAATAAGGAGCATTTACTCACTTCTCTCCAGTGCAAAAATCAAAATCCTCAAGTGAAATGGGGGCAGGGATAAATTCCTGAAGTTGCATAGATGCCACTTGCATCACTGAAAAATGAGCTACTTGCTAAAGGCCATGGAGAACGTTCTGGGAAAATATTGCTGTCTGCCTCTTATATTCTTTCTCAGGCATTTGCTATTGACCAGCATCAGAGACAGGATATGGAGCTAGTTTTGCCCTAACTGTTCTTCTGTAATGATATATGCTATTAACAAATAAATGCTTGAAATATTTTGAGATGAAGGAAGGATGAGATAGCTCTTGAATATAAAAATCTTATGCATATGTTTTTGGTGTTTGAATGAAAAACAAAATCCTGATATTAGTGTGCCACAAAGGTTAAGTATTCAAGAGGTTAGAAAACCCTCTGCAAACTGCCCTCAGTATGGCTGATGGAAAAGAAGATGACAGATGCAGCTAGAGCATTATTTTCCAAAATGATTTTTTGAGGTTTTTAGAATGGTAACTTCAAGGGAAATTCTGGTGATTAAATTCTTGCATATTGACAATGCAGAAAAAGGGTTATATTTGTGTTTTTTATATTTCTCACTTTTAGTATCTTGAAAACTTGATGGCTTCTCAAAGAAGTAGTGACCACTAGTTTACTACCTTTCCATTCCCACAGAGTTTTATCTAGGAATGGATCTGATATTATGTTGTAAGAACCTAATGCAGTTAGTAAGGTTGTGATACAGGTGTTATCTCATGGTCTGATCTTGTTCCTGGTGAATTTGCATTTTAAGCTTCTCTTAATGAAAAGAGATATAAAAGTTAGGGATTAAATACTATGCTTTTAAAAGATTTTGCTTGTGTGATAAAATTGAAGACACTTTAGGTAATTATTTTGAGGATAAATAATGCATAAGATATGACCAAAGGAGTAATTGGTAATATGGCTAAAGCTACAAGTTAAAGCTACACTTTGCAACAGGGTAGCTTTCTAGACTTACCACTGCTGAAACTAAAATGGAGAAGGGAAAGTACACTGTAGACATCAGTGTGAAGGATGAAGAAAACCTGCATAGGCCACATAATACAACAACCAAACAGAATTCAGTGTGCTGTCAGCTGCAGGAGGAAAATTAAACCACATTAACAGTTCCTTTGGTCTTAAATACCATGAACTTGAAGGTAAGCTCTGTTTAAAGAGTGCTCATTTATTTCCTCCTTATTTTTATTTTAGTGGTTAATCTTAAATCAGCATGGTGCAGTGAGTGGTTCTGGTCCCAAGCACAGCTTAGTTGTTGTACAAGCAACTAAATGACGACTGTGTTAACTATGGATGAGCACAAAATGACACTGCTGTTTGTGGCCAGTTGATTAGCATGAGCTGGTTGATCACTCCTAGCAAAATTCCTAGCTCCTGATTCTCTCGACAATAGCATCTGGTTTTGGTGGTGGCATACCAGCAGGGAGTATTATTCCTTTCTTCTTCATTTTGTTATTAGGTTGTCTTTGAGTCAAACTCAATGCTCAGCAAATCAAATGCTCTGTAATCTGAAACATCACTAGACTACATTCATAAGCCGGGTAAATAACTGACCTTTATTCTGCTGTATTTAGGCTACTGTCATCCAGCTACTCAATTTGGATGTGCCTGTACTGCTTTACTGTCATAAGTGACTGCAATGTGGACACATCATCTTCCACCCATTCAGAGCTTTAAAGGTTATACGTAGCTTTGGGTGATGGACATAGAATTAATTTCTCACAGTTAATCCTTCTAGTTCAAGCTATGAGAAATAAAGTTCTTCACTGAAGACGTATTTATAAGGCAATGACTTGCGTGCATCAAATCATATGAGTTAATGAGACAAGATCAGACTTATCAGCATTTAGATCTTGGAAAGAAATATGTAACTTATTTCATTAGAATTGGGGTGAGAACAGCAAGTCCGAAAAGGCTTACTATTTTTCTTGAAACATCCATAGTTGGATATAATGCTCTTCTACTCAGTCTCATCAACTTACTTCCCCTCCTTGTCTCCTGGAAATAATGAGATTCATGGAAGTTTGGAAGCGTGCTGCTTACTGTCCATGGAGTATGCTGTGTACTGTACAGGCAGATATATATTTGGCTTTTTATGATTGTCACTTTTCATGCTTGCTTTCATAAAAACAGCCATCTCTAAGATTTCAGTCAATTTCTACATTGTTCTTATTTCAGTTTTTGCTAAAACTAGTGCTTGTTAAAAGTACTGCTTGTTTCTCAATAATGACCAAAATTACATTATCACCTTCCAATAGTTCGTTGTACTGGACAAATGCTTTCAAAATATGTTTCTCTAAATGTTTTCTTACTTGATAAGAAATGCTGTCCCTGAAAGGAAATATGTTAGCCCTCAGATTTACAAAGCAAGTGCTTCAACTTGTGGTAGAAGTTTATAGCACAATAAATCATGTGCTTTTCTTCGACCATATCTTGCAAGCACAGTCGGACAACAGACCATCAGATTTTCCCTCCCCACAAGCAAAGTTCTTGCAAGGCTGCTGGACAGCTAAAAATGTAGTTGCTCTACTAGTACGTGTCAAAGATAGAGTCTCTGTGCTGGCGGAGTCTGATTTAAGTGGTTGTGGTCAGTCTGAGGAACCTGTGATGTGATAAGATAGCGTTTGTGAGGTCATGTGGTTTGCAAACACCCAGTCTAATGTAGCAGCTTTGTCTACACATGATAGTTAAATATATACTGTATGCTTTAGAAAAGTGAATTGCTTTATTTCTTCATTTCAGCATGTACTTAAGAATCAAAGATGTTATGCTGGCTTGATAATCCCCAGATTGTTACAGAAGTGAGACTGAACAGATTGGGAGACTTAATACTTTCCATTACTTTCTCCAACCTAGTTACCCTGTTCTTCACAAAACAGCTGGCTTTAAAGACTATCTGCCTTAACTAAGCGATGAACAGGCAGAAGTTCTATTGCACAGTGGAATCTGTGTGTGTGTGTATTTTGTGAAAATCAGTTGTTTATTTTGATTCATTTTGAATGGGTGTTTATAGTTAACACAAATATCCTACACTTGTCCAAAAAGCATGATTGATTTCATAACGATGCTACTCTGTTCCACAAACCTTTGGCCATAGACTCTACCTTCATCTTTGTATCAGCTACATGCCCCTCAATAACATCTCAATAAAATAAGTGAACAGTGTAACCAAGAACAGTGATGCAGTGTCACCTTAGAGCAGGTATGAATGTGTTTGCTGCAGTAGGACTAGAAGATGAGGGCAACAGTTTTAGATATGAATCTTAACTGTTTCACTGCTACTGACAGATTCAGTGATCAAATGAAGGCTGGTGACTGTTCTCTGTAGAAACACTTCCCTTTTTTTCCCCCTGTTTGTATCCTACAGTATCTGAGCTTCAGATTGGTCTTGTGGAGAAATATACTAGTTCTTGATTGCAGTATTAGAAATGAATGTAGCAAGCTGTACCTAACTGTACTCCCTGTTTAGAGTTTGGATTGCCAAAGGAAGTGAACTGATTATAGGTAGCAGTACTTCATTATCATGGCAATAACACTGCTCTCCTTGCATGTTGCTTAAGGTGTGTGACCTCTCTGCTGTACTACACAGAGCTTTGTCAGGATCTGTACTGTGCTGCTGCTTACAAATCGAGTTCTGGTTTTGGATTGAATAGAGGGAGGGATTGTGGTACTGGTTCGAATTTAACTGAGTAGTTGCTCAGTTAAGATGGAAAGATGTTGCATATACAGTGGTAACACAGGTGCCATCTATTTTTTACTTGAGAAACAAGCTCAGGAGAAGAATGCTATGTATTAGCGTGTTTGTATGTGGAGCGAACAGTGAACATGGTAGAAACCCATCCTAAAATTCCCTTACTGCTCTCAGAATAGCAGGCAGAATGGATAGAAGTTATTTTTGCCTCTGATCCATGAAATTAAAGTTACATAGTCTGATAAAAATGCAAAGGTTAACTCCTATTTTAAAAGGACAGAGTAAAAGTGCGAAATGATCATTTCCTGTAACTGTACCCATTATGGGTACATTTTCAGTCTCTGTATCAGCCAGTACATTCTAGTTAACACTTGAAGTTTCAGTAATTTTTCTATTTATAGATGTGTGTGCTCTGTAGGAAGAAGGAGCAGTGAGATTTAAGTAGTTCCTTGGATATAAGTCTGTGATAATTGCAGTACATTCAGTGTGATCATGCTGTTTTAAATTATTTTTGTTGCTATGTCCTCACTCCAAATAAACACCTTCATTAGAACTTCATGTAGGAAGAGTTTCTGGGAACTTTCCACCTACCAGCTAGTTACTTACAGAAACTTCTCAGGGTTAAGTCAGCTTAACTTTTCTGGAATTATATATGATCTCATTAAAATAAATTTGGCAAGATCTTAGAAAAACACCCTTAATAGACGAAATCTGACTTAGAGTTACTGAAGACTGATTTCTTTTGAAAATAATTTAAAATAATTTAAAAGTTGGTTACTTCCTTAGCACTGTTACTATTTCAATTGCGTATTTGATACAGAACTTCAAAGTTTAATTTGATTATACGGCAGTAGATCAAAAACACTCTTTAACCATATAGTGCAGTGATCAAAAAGTCATGACCTCCCATTGATCGCTTTATTGGTTTCCTGTTCTGATTCACTGGAAACCTTCTGGTCTGAACACTTGTTGCTAGTTTTAATCTTTGTCACGTTTACAATACAGCAGACTCGTCTTTAGTAAAACTGATATACAACATACATTTAACATATTTCCTTTTGGCTCAAGAGCTCTTTGACTGGTAATATTGAAAAAAACACTTTTTATTAAAAAAAGAAAAAGGCAGCAAACGTACATTTACATTCAGAGCAATATAAAGTACATAGTGGGACAACTAGAAATGAGCTTGCTTTAATGCATTAAAACTACTTCATAGTTTTTATTTCAACTTGCTGACATCTATGGGGATTTTATAAAGCCTTTTGTACTACAGTAAGACTGAATATGACTTTTAAAGAGGCAATTTAAAACAGAGGCCACTTTTTTTTTTCTTATAGCACTTAAATGAGCCTGAAATGACTCAGTCTTGGAAATTTCTTGCTGCTGTTTTGCTTTTTCACTTTTGACACACTGCAATGGCTTGAACTCTGTTTAGTGATATGGTCAGCAAAGTTCATTTTTGGTAAATAGTTCATGTGCCAGTGTTACTCTGCTTTTAGAAACTCATACTTTTTAAAGGATCATCCAAAGGTAGTTCTTTGTTAAAACTGCAGAACACAAATAATCATATGAGCTTAGATTACAAAGAATTAATGACGAGTGGGGAAAATTCATCTAATATCGTGATACCTTTATGACTGTTTTTAATCCCATCAGAGATGACAAAAAAAAAGTCACTCTGGAGACTTTGGACTTTTAGCTTTTAAGAACAGCAGCCATATTGGTACAACTGAAAAGGCACCCTGGGTCCTTTCTAGTAAATAACATTGGCATTCATTGGTGGTTTAGGTTTGGGCCCACATGAAGTTATAAGGCCTGCTGCTTAGTGTTCATTCGTCTCTGATTAGTTTCTATTGTTGCCAGTTTCAAGGTGTTTTGCTGCAATTGCTATAACAAGTTGGTAGGTCATACTGAAACTGTTAGACTGAATTCAATTTATAAACTTCAGAAACAGTTGTACTGTTTTGAGATAGTACGGATCAAGAAGGTCAGACACATGAGACCATGGAGGCAACTGGATATAGAGAGATGCAGAATCTTCCTACCATGAAGTTATGCTACAAGTTGGCCTTCTTTAAACCCTTATGCCTTACTAAAAGCAATGTGAAATTAATTTCCTCTATCTGCTTCTTTCTGCACGTCCTAAAAACCATAACAAATCAAATGGAATTTTCTCTAAGATTCATTTTATTACATTTCAAAATGAAGAGCCAAAGAATTTTTGTCAACTGATTTTTATCTTGGTATGTATGTTATAAACATTATAAATTTATTGGGATGGGCAGATGAGGTAATCCCAATAGGCAAACACAGTTAGAACTCAACAAAGCAGGGTTAATTTTCTTCAGGAAACACCTATTAAAAGGAATACTATCTAAGAGAAATCACCAAAATTTTCCTGTCTAGAAACACTAATTTTTATTAGGGTCCATTGTGGATTGTGCAAGGTTCCCACTTCAGTTATTCCAAACTCCATCCCAATTAAACGGCCAAATGTGCTGAGTTCCAAACAATCTTCAGCATGCTGGGGTACAGTTGGATTTTCCTACACTGACTGGCCAACAACATAGTTTCAGAGAACATTGCTAGACTCCCTAAAAATCAACGTTTTTGTTGATCTGATTAAAACTTTTGTAGTGTGAAATTTTTTAGATGAGGAAATTAATTTCTACATTTAAAGAAATCCAAATCAAAGCTGTTTAAAATAAATAATTAAACTTTTTTTTTTTAAGTAAAAAGTCTCCATGAGAAGGAGAAGTTTAATAGGGTTTTATTAGCTTAGTAGCAAAGAAAGTAATTTTGCAAACAAATTTTGAAACTCTTATTGATGTTATTTGTATGGCATGATCAAGATATTTCCTGCTCTAAGTCATAGTACATAATACACTGTTCTTAAATAGGAATTTGAATTTGTTTGATTTGTTTGATTTTTGTTCAATGATTTTTTATTCAGTTATTCAATTAATGCATTAAGTACTGATTTGTCCTGCCTTGCAATCCTCACTTTTAGGGGTGGAAAGGAGGGGAAATCAAAGACAAGTTGTAAAGTTACGTAATAGTGATTCCAATCTGATGTGATGGTGATTCCAGTCTGCTAGAATGCAAAATTATGTCAAGCCCCCACCCGTAACAATTCAGGCAAACTTTACTATTTGTAGTTTAGGTGAACTACAAAGGGAAAATAAGTGTTTTTGTCCAGGCTACCATTGTATTAAAATTTCTTCGAAATAGCTTTCCAGTCTTTTTAATGGATTTTCAGTCTCCTACTTATGTTTGTGTCTTCAATGAGCCTTTAGAACATGTTGAATGATTTGCATTTCAACAAAATCTAGACAGTCTCCTAGGTGTGTATTTAAGAATTTTGACATGAAATTAAACCTGAGGGAAAGCACCAGTAAATACAACAGCATAGTAACACTATTTAAGAATATACTTGTCTGTTCTGTCCATTTCAAGTCAGATCTCAAGCTGAAGCTTTTTTCGTAAAGAAGGAAATCTGAGACAACTCAAAGTTGTTCTGGAATAGTCTGAATAGCTTAGATTTTAATATTTTAAATGAAAACTGTCTGAAAACATGCAATGAAGATGTATCTTATTTCCTGAATTCCTCTGTTAAGGATAGCTGTATATCTCCTTCATGTCTGCCTCAAAGTGAAGAGGAAGAAATTTATTGTTTCTTTTTCTTTTCCTTTTTTCTTGTTTCTACACATTGCTTGCAAATCTTTTGAGGTCTGCAAAATGTATTCTAACTGCTTCAGTTTTTAATCTAGAGGTAGATATGGCAGTGGAGAAACTGAAATGGCTTTTGTAAGAGAGAGGGATGGCTATCTCTAGTTTTTCATATGGATCTCATGGAAGAGAGGCCCATACAGTCCCTCTCAGCTGCTATCTTTCAAACAGCAGTCCCTGTTATTAAGGCCTCTTCCTCAGGAGGAACAGCAGTGATTGGATAACTTGAATAAGCAGAGTAAACAAGTTCTTGTGTTCAGCACCTGTCCCAGTTTGGTTGGTTTGGTCTTCATGAATTGTCAATAATTTCCAGGAATTACTCTCATTTGGCATTTGTAATGGCTGTCATTTACAAATTAATAATCATAATTAGGCCTGCATTTATAGCTATGGCTTTAGGGTAAAAAATAAAGTGAGACAAGAAATTCACTGACACTGAAATAAGAGCTACAGCTTTGAGCTTTGTCTTAATACAATTATAATGATAGTACACTTTTTTAATTTAGCAAATCTTTTTTAAATTGTCAGAGAATGTCATAACCTTTCTACACAAAGAATGTCTTTTGTAATACATGATAACTTATTTTACACATAATATTGAGTACTATGCAAGCTATCAGGAAGTTCTCAAAAGACTGTCCTTTGCCTTTTGCATATGAACCATCTGTTTCGGTAAAGCTGCCTTACAATTGAGGAAAAATGAAGGATGCCTTTAAGTCACTTTTTTGCGTTAAACTTTTTCTTTAGTGTGTGACATATTATGTCATACTTCTGCTTTTCTTAAATCTCAGACTTTCTGTTAAAATGCTCTGATACAGTTCTGTCACAATGCAACCCCAGCAGTACCTTTTGTATAAGGAGGCTGATTTTGTTGGGGAACTTAGAACCACCATTTGCATCGTAGCTGTACAGCCATTAAACTTGCGAAGAGGTTTTAGGTGAAGGATTGCTAATATTAGTTTCTGCAGCTATTTGGTTTAGCTCATGAATTCTCCATTTGTGCAGAGTTCATGTTGCAATGGTTTCATTATGAATGTGTCTGGCTGTGGAAGTACAACCTTGTATTTAAAAATGGGTTTCAGAAAGCATAAGATGTCTAAGATGCTTGTGTGCGTGGAAGTGAAAATGCATCATGAAAAGGCTTGTAGCTTTAACTTTGTATATGCCTTTTGTGTGCATATGCAGAAATGTTTCTGCATTGCAGCGCCAACTGGGCATAATACTGCTATTTGTCTCTCAAGTTACAATGTATTTCCCATTTGTTCAATCGGAGATGCTCTGACTGCTTCATTTTCTGAGATGAACACTCTTCCAAAGAAGCTGCTGGGAGAAATGATAGTGTGCTAGTATATACATTAACCAGAGTGGGACCCTCACAATGGATGAGTGTCAGCAGTAAGTAGTAGTCAACTGCTGACTACTAGGGATACTATTAAATGCTGTGATCCATTAGTCTCAGGAAATTCAATTAAACTGCTTGTATTCATGTTAAATGTGATTATAATTTATTTGATATCTTTAATTGGCTTATAATTAGACTTAATTTTCAATTCTCTTTTCATGTTGACAGTGTTTTTACTGAATTATAGGACAGGCATTTGAAAATGCTTATAACGTGTTTCCTTTAGCTAAACATGGTTAGATCACTCTTTCAGCAACATTCTAGTTTTCTTTTGAATCATATTTGGTTTATAACCAGGAAATGTTACTAAGAGTTACTAAGACTTCCTACTGTTACTAAGGTAGAGACAAAGAAAGAGGGAACTCTGATTTTTTTAGATTTCTCTTGCTGCAAACAGTAGCCTTGAAATTTCAGTATCGTTATTCTTTAAATGCAAGTTTAACATACTGCCTTCTGCCCTAATCCATTTTATTCACCTAAGCCAGCAATCATATTTGTATCATATTTTGATAACAGTTGTGCATTGCTTGCTTTATCCTGCTGTGAATAGATTGAGTATTTATTGGCAAATATTCTTGGAACCCATCCTTACTACTTCAGAATTGGGTGAATCTCTAGAATTGGTTGCTGAAGCCTTTTAAATGAATCAAAGTAACATTTCAGCTTGACTTATCCTGACCACTGAATTTCAGTGAAAAATAAAAAATCTGAGGTTAAACATAAAAATGTTTCACAGAGCTTAAGTTGAACTCTTCATAACAAAAAGACACTTAAAAGCTTGAGTTACATTTTATATTTAAAAAACAAAGGGGCTTAGAAACATTACTTGCTTGTGACTGACTAGCACCCTCCATTTAACTTGTAAGAACTTGTGAAATGTACTAAAAATTCTAAATGTTTCTTTGCTGTCTCTCCCTTATGCCTGGCTTGATGAGGCAGTCAGCAACAGGTAAGAAAGTTTATGGAGGTTGAAGGATCTGATTGTTAATATTCTTCCAGCCTTTTTTCTGCTCCTCTGAATTTCTGGAAGTACACCGTTACTCATGAGTATGTGTAAGTCTCTTCATATGTTGACATGCTGAATCCTTTAAGCACGAGAAGGTACATAAATGCAAGAAGCTGGTTGTTTAGTTGTCATGATTTTGTTCTTGGTTCAGATGGCTTTTGAAAGGATAACGATAAAAAGTTTTGGTCACAATGTCATGAACCCTTTGAAGCATCCTAAAAACCATTTGAATGTTATAGTGAAATATAGTGAAAACTGAATTAAAGCCACAGCCACCTAGACAATATGACCTGGATGTGAGAATTAAAGCAAAACATGTGGGTTTACAAGACCTAGTTTCTCAGACCTGATGAGATTTGAGATTCTTGCAAAACTGAAGCAATAGAAAAAAACAAAGTTCATTTGAGTGTTACTTCTCAGGGTCAGAGAGGTTTAGTTCCCTTCATAAGAAGCAGAGTCGGACCTAAGACTGAAAGGATTTACCAGTATTGGCTCTTTTTACAGAAGTGACAGATCCTGGTGTGTACCTGGGGTGTAAGTTCATATTCTATTCATCATGTCTGCAAGAAAAAGGCTGTTCTTTTTCTTCAGGTGGAATGATAGAGAGTAAAACTAGGTTGGTTTATGTTTTCGTTTGTTTCCCTCTTCCCCCAAATCCTTACTTAGATGTCCCATTACGTATGATGCTTTGCTAGTTGAATGACATCTTGGCATGATTTCCTACATTACGTTCAAGCAACATGCTAATGGTAAGGATCTTAAGTAGTCTCTCAAAAGTAGGTGAACAAAAAAAAAAAAAGCAATTCATCAACTGCGAAATCTAAGCCATGCCTACTGAGCAGTAAACAGTAGCTGTAATTCAGGAAAGATATTTTGGGGTTATCACAGAGTCCTCTGACATCAGTGCACGGTGGCAGCCAAAACAGACGTAATGTTGTTGGGTGACAAGAGTATTTAAAAAAATATATTAAAAAAAAAAAAGCCACCTTATTGCCATCACAAAACTTTGGTGCAGGGCTAGTTTCCACTTTAAGGTGGATGTAGAGAAGTTAAAGAAGGTCTGGAGGGAAGTTAAAGGGCAACTATGATGATCAATGGTCTTGAGTGCTGCTGCTTTGTGAGGAGATGCTAAAAAGACTGGAATTTGTCAGCTTTAGAGATAAGGTTGAGGGAAGCATTATCATCAAGGTTTCAGAATTATGACTGAAGAATTGCTTTTTACCACTAGCTCCTGCATTACTAGAACTTTGGGACAATCCCTGAAAAAAAAAGTAGGAGATCAGCTTAAAACAAAGGAATGCCTGGAACTTACTGCCACAGGAAACTGTTGAGGTAGACAAACTAGAAAAACAAACAAACAAAACAGACACCACCAAAAAAAAAAAAGCCAACTCATCAGTCAAGGATTCAAGGATAACTGGTCTAAAAGTGAATGCCAAAACAGCTAGGCAGATGTGTTCTTGTATCTGCTATGACAGTTCTGAAGTGAGAGATTGAGAATATGAAGGGAATGGATGCAAAAATTGGTCATGCTCATGTTTGTCCTTAAAAGCAAAACAACATGAAGTCCTATTCTTGCTGTGGGAGACAGAATACTGGGCTGATTGGCTTGCTGCCCTGACTGAAAAAGGATACTAAAGGCCCTGTCTTGGGGGGCGAATACTACTTTCTTATTAGAAGTGCAAAACCTCACTTCTACACTGCAAAATGGCGTTAGTGTGAAACTCTTCATTTTACTGAACATCTGTTAGTGGCTGACACCAGTAAAATGTTCTGGTATCTAATTACAAGGGAGTTACCAATTACAAAGGAGTAGATACTGTTTGCAAGTTATTCCAAATTCTTTCAGAAACCTTCCCAAACTTTTCTGCTGCAACACATACTACTGATAATGGGTGTCCTTCAGAAATGTGCCTAAACAAATATGAGAGGCATTGAAGTATTCAATATGGAAGTATTGAAGTTTGAAGTATTTTCAACTCAAATTTCTCAAAGTCGTAAATAGTGCCAACTTCTTCACATCCTCATCTGTTTGCTGCTTTTAATTTCTTGAAGATTGTTTCCAAAATCTCATTTCTTCTATCAACATTCATATTTAAAAGAATTTAAGACGTAAATTACTATCCTCAATTGGAGGGAAAGTATTTTCAAGATGAAATGTCAGAACATTAATGATCACAAAACCTAGATTCAGCAGAATGCTGATTTTATTTTGCAATCTGTCACTTCAGTGTTCAAAGACATTTGGATATGAATGATTGCGCTTACATTTTAACAAGTACAATATTTTTTTTCAGGTATCACTTTTTTTAATTTCTCAAACTCAGAATGGCTGCCATGAGAACAGTAATGTGCATCCCACTGTCCCTGCTTTTCACACATCACTGGACTGGAATCTTTCCAGGTCGGAAGGGACCCTGCAGGGTCTCTACTTCAACTTACCTGCTCAAAACAGGGTTGATGATTTCAAAGCAAGCTACTCAAGGCTTTTTTTTTTTTTTTTTTTTTTACTTGGCTGTTGAAAACCAGTCTCTCTGGGCAACCTGTTTTAATTCTTAATTGCCTTGTAACAATTATTTTTTCTTCCCATTCAAACAACCTTCTGTTCTGTGTTATGATCAATATCTTTTCTCACGTCGTGCATTTAAGTAAGGAGCACACCTCTGTCATCTTAGGGCATGAGCTCCTGTCTTTTAACTGTCCTGATGCCCTTCCACTGAATCTACTTCTCAGTATCTTGTACTGAGGAAGGAGCGAGGTAATGAGCAAAATAGGCCAGATATAGTCTGAGTGCCAGGTAAAGAAGAATCATTGCCTGTAACGTACTGGCTATGCCCTTGCAGTACAGCCTAGTATGAGATTAGCCTTCTTCTCTGCTCAGGGATGCTGCTGATTTATGTTTAGCTTACTATGTGTCAGGACTCCCATGTCATCTTCAGAGTTGGTAGCCAGCCAGTCAATCCACACAATACAAATTCTATGCTACAGTGTTTCTGTATTTCTCTGTGCAAGTCATTTTTCAAGCAGACAGAAGTTATGGGACTATATCACCAGGAACACGCGTGTCATGCATTCTCTACAATACATTCATGTTTCTTCCTAGCAGTCTGGTTCCTCTTGGATGTGAGGAGTAGTTGGAA